>NC_056745.1:1483188323-1483488323 GCF_019279795.1 Protopterus annectens | reverse complement strand
TGGGGGCTGTTAGTTCATTAAACTAAACTGCATAGCTAAACCTTAATCTGACCTGTAAGGCTGAATCAGAACATTTCCCTAAACACAAAACCGGATAATTTAAGTAAACTGAAACGAGAAGCATGCTGCAAAACCGACAAGACACTTTTGTTCATTCACATTAATGTCCATGCTCCCAGATATGTCGTGTTGAATTGGGATGTGTCCATTTGCAAATCTTCTGCCAGATTTAACAGCATTTGAAGACTTGACTGTATGCTTTTATGTTATGGTTATCCTTGTCCAGTGCCATATGACTTCTCATTATCAGTACTGCCATGAAGGCTGTGCCTGCATACATGACCTTTCACAGAAAAGCACTGTATATAACTCAGATGGCATGGCTTCTAAATCCCTCAAGTTACAATCTGTAGCTAGAAGTGCCATTTAACTTGCAGAATCCTTATAAAAGGAAGTGACAAACTAGTTGCATTAGCAGCAACAATTACAGATTAAATTCCCTCTGTGACTGCTTACTCTCTAAACGTAAGTCTAAGCAATATGAATCTTCATAAAGCTGTACTAAATGGTCACAAGTTGAAGTTTTCTTACTATTTGGCAGAAAAAAGAAGTTATGTACTCACCATAACATTCCATGCGAGTAGTTCTACTTCATTTGTTTTCAACCTGTGGGTATCGGATCTGTAAGGGATCCAAGCCAGCAACTTCACAAGCATCTGCTCCAAGCTCCTCCTCCCGCTACCCATAATACACCACCACTACCTTCCAATTCTCAAATCAAGTTTGCAGCACCTTACACTGAACAACCCAATCCAAAACAACTTACACAAAACAAACAGGTGTGAGCGCTGTCCATATGGTAAGGCGGGAGGGATGGTTGAAGACAAATGAAGTAGAACTACTCAGATGAAACGTTATGGTGAGAACATAACTTTTTTATCTGAGTTAGTTTACTTCATTTGATCTACAACCTGTGGGACATAGTCTCCAGCTACTAAACACCTGGGTGGCCCTCATGGAAGGATATTCTGGAGCACTGTGGAACCAAAGGATGCTCTCCTTGGAAAATCAAATCCCATTTATAGTGAGAAATAAAGGTATAAGATGAGGACCAAGTAGCAACAGAACAAATGTCATCTAAGGATACTCTCGACAAAAAAGCCGCAGAACTAGCCATGGACCCTGTCAAGTGAGCTCTAACCTGACCTGGCGGAGACAATCCTTTATCTTTGTAGATCTGAAGGATACATGGAGAGATCCACCTGGCAATGGTCACCTTGGAAATAGGTTTACCCAAAAACTTGTCAGATTTACAAAAAAGTTTTGGTCCTGTGCAAATAGAACCATAACTGTCTATGAACATCCAACAAATGCAACTTGTATTCAATTTTGTTTGTAAAATTTGGGAAGAAAAACAAGTAAATTGACAATCTGATATTAACCTCAGATGCTACTTTTGGAAAAAAAAAAAGGATTGGTGCAAAGAGAAACCCTGTCCTTATGGAAAACATGTATGGGACCTTGACAGACCATGGCTGAAATTCTGAAACTCTCCTAGCCAAGGTGATAGCCATTAGGAAGGCTGTCTTCCAAGACAAAAACTTAAGAAATGTGGTTGCTGCAGGTTCAAAAGGAGGGGCAACCACCACTTGTAGTACCATAGTAAGGCCCCACAGGGGGATGGGATCTTTGACGGGAGGACGTAAGAGGAAGTTACCTTTGATAAAGGCTTTGCACAATCTGGAAGAGGCCAAAGAAGCAGAGTTCACACCAACGTGAAAATGAGAAATGGTGGCTAGTTGAACCTTGACCATAGATGAACTAGCCCCTTGTTGAAAAATATTTGCCAAAAAGTCATGGATAGCCGGAATGGGAGCCATGAAAGTATCTAAACTCCTTTGAGAGGCCCAAAAGGAAAAACGCTTCCATTTGCTGCGATAAATCTTCCTGGTGGACAACTTATAAGCTGCCACCAGAATAGACCTGACCAAAGAAGACAATCTGGGAGTCCTGCAGCAGCCAAGCTGTGAGCTTCAGACTGTCCAGATTCAGATGAGGGACCCTCGAGGGGTGAGAAATGAGATCCTGAATGGAAACCAAGGCAGAGCTAGAAGATGAGACCAAAGGAAGGGAAACCATACTTGGTGAGGCCAAAAAGGGGCAATGAAGATCACTTTGCTCCCCAGTCGACAAGCCTTCTGTAGGAACTTTGGAATAAGGGGTACAGGGGGATAAGATACAGATACACTTCTGCCATGTGCATCCTTAAATACAGATTCAGATACACCCCAGGGATCACTTCTGTGTCTCTGCTCAACAGTGGCACTTTCTTTGGTGGCATAAGCCAAGGAACCTTGTTGGCTAGGCTTACGTAGGCCCTTGGGCCAATAGCCTAGTACCTCCCTATGATAAGCATACAAACTGGGAGGCCAAACATGGACTAGAGCGTCTTCTGGGGGACTCCCCTGGCAGGGGGTTCAGAGCGAAGAACTCGCACTCAGCGTTGGAAGGTGATGCGAAGAGATTGCAGCAAGGCCGACCCCACTCTAGAAAAATCTGCTCTGCTACTGAAGGATTCAGAGACCACTCATAAGGCATCAGAATAGTCCGTTTTAGTTTGTCCGCCAGAATGTTGGACCACTCCGGAATATGCATTGCTACCAGAAAATGACAGGTGGAGATTGCCCATTCCCAAACTCTCATGGCCTTGTGACAAAGGGGGTAAGATCTGGTCCCTCCCTGTTTGTTGATATGCCAGACCATGTTTGACTGGATTGCAGTGGTTCCCAGAGGTAGAAAGGCATGAAGGGCCTGCAATGCTAAAAAGACTGCCCTCATCTCCAGAATGTTTATATGCAAACTGGTCTCGATCGGGGACCACATGCCTTGGAGTGTCCTTCCCAAACAATGCCCCACCCTAGTTGGGAGGCATCCGTGGTCACTGTGGCTTGAAAAAAAAAAGGTCATCCTTCCAAGATTTCCGAAGACTGCATCCACCATAGAAGGGACGACCTGCAGACTTTGCTTATGTGTATTGGGTGCGACAATGGAAGATCCAAAGACCATTGCACCGCTAGAGTCCACTGTAGTACTCGCATATGTAAGCGAGCACATGGCAGAAGTGTTATCGCTGTCATAGAACCTCGGGCACTTAAAACTAACTCTGCTGAGGGAAGATGAGATTGGTACATGAAAGCGACATGCATCCTTAAATTTCGAACTCTCTTGGAGGTCAGGAAAACTTTTGTCTGTAACGTGTCTATCCATGCTCCTATGTATTCTATAACTTGGACAGGGTTCAGAAGAGATTTGGCTGTGTTGATTGTAATCCCTAGATAGTGTGCAAGACGTAGGAAATAGTCTCTGGTCCGACAAAGTAGACGCTTGATGGGAGCAGTAAGGAGCCAATCATCCAGGCAAGGGTAGACCTGAATCTCCTGAAGCCTCAGGTGAGCCGCTACTACTGCCATCACTTTGGAGAACACCCTGGGGGCTGTGGTGAGACCAAAGGGTAGGGATCAAAACTGATAATGTCTAGCTACTAGCCGGAAGTGGAGAAACCTCCTGGAGCTTCTGTGCATATTTATGTGATAGCAGGCATCCTGGAGGTCGAACAAGCACATCCAGTTGCTCTCTTGCAGGTACGGCAGGATGGACTGTAAGGTGACCATCCGGAACTTCTCTTTGGCAACTGACAGGTTCAGAGTAGACAGGTTTAGAATGGGCCTTAAGTCCCCCATCTTTTTTGGAACCAAAAAGAACCTGGAGTAGAAGCCCGATCTGAACTGATCTGGGGGGACAGGTTCGATGGCTTGTTTCTTTAGCAGCTTGGAAACCTCTAGCACTGCTGCCTCCCTTGCGCAGTTGGTTCATCTGGGAGGTGTTTGTAAGGTGTAGGGAGAGCCACAAATGGGATTGAATAGCCTCTGGAAATTATCTGAAGTACCCAACGGTCTGATGACATGGACTCCTATGCTGCCAGGTGCCAACGATAGGCGACCCCCGACTGCCTGCAGAGTGCAGCAGTCAGGCAACCCCTCAGGGTTGCTGTGCGGGCCTGTCCGAGAACAGTTCTTGAGACCCAAAATTCCTCTGACCCCCCTCTGCCACTGGGCTGGCATCTGTCCTGTCCCACTCTGCCTCTAGGAGAAGGGCTCCGAGTGTCCCGGGAATACTGAGACTTCCGGTACCACATCTCCTTTTGCCCTTGCTGATTCCGGGAAAAGGAGCTTTGAGGGTTCAAGAAGCGGATTCTGATGACAGTGTCTTCCTCACTCTGGACCAAGGTGTCATGGATGGTCTTACCAAAGGGGGAAGAGCCGTCATATGGGGCATTGCAAAAGACACCTTGAAAGGTTCTGTGAACTGACATAATCTGAGCCAGGCAATACGCCTCATGGAAATGCCGGACCCAGCCGCTCCTTCGGTCGCGTGTGAGGAGCCACATAGACGTATTTGAAACTGCTGTCAAGGTAGCCATCCTCATGGAGAACATAGCCTTGTCCTCCTGCGACATGGACTTTAAAGGAGACTCAGCCAGTTCCTTAACCAGGTCGCGCTGTAGTCGAGTAACATGGGCTAGTCAGTTTAGTGCCCTGACAGAAAAGGTTGCCGATTCATAAACCCGCTTCCCTAGATTATCCATCATCCTAGACTCACGGTCAGGAAGATGGACCGAGGAACTCTCCTGGGATAGTTCCTTCTTGGTGATGGCTGCTACCACCATAGCGTCTACCGAGGACCCTTTATTCCAAGCTGGTCTGTCTGCAGGGGTGCTCAATATTTTGTCCGGGCATTTAGGGATTGGTTCCACAGTGTCCGGTTCCTTCCAAGCCCACAAGGTGACCAAGTCCACTAGTGAATCCATGGGAGGGGTCACCCAGGAAGTAGACAGGCCCATGTTGAAAGCCTCCAGTAACATCAATTCGTCCAAGAAAGGTTTTGGGGTAGACCAACCTCCCCGCTGGTGCAAAATTTCCATGATATCTCTGAAGGAGACATCCTTGGGAGGTGATCTGGGGGAACCTTCACCATCATCCAAATCAGTGTCCTCAGTGAGAGACTCCAGAGAGGAGTCTAAGTGCCTCCTCTTGCATGTATGCTTGTGAGGATCCTCTCTTGTGGGGCTTTCTGGAGGGGGCTCACAAACTACTTGTTCCTTAAGGGAAACTGCCTGGGGTTCCTCGAGCATGGGCTGTCCCTGTGGTAAAATGACGGGATTCACACACAAAGAAGAGGGAGTCGGGGCAGAGTCCAAAGATATAGTCAGGGGTCTCAATCCATTGGAGAGAACCCTTTCCACAACATCGAATGCAGAAGGAGAGCAAGCTTCCTGGGACACCATTAAGGAAACCACTCTCCCCAGATCCGATGTGGCAATTGGTGCCGGGCCTGAAGTAGACTGAGCGCTGAGGAGGTGGCCATGACATGACGAGGTCGGAGCCAACAACAAACTCCACCCCCTCAGATCCGACACCCAGGCTCCGGCTTTGAGAGCTAGTCGGATCTGACATGCTCCAGGCAGCTGCCAGCGTTGAGGAAATGGGTACCGCCGATGCCCTGACTAGGGGAACTCATGGATCCATGTACTCCAAAACTGGGGGTCAGATTAGAGGAAAAAGATATAGGTGTAAAGAAGGGAAGCGAGCTCCCCCTCCAAAGGGAGAGGGGGGCCGGCGAGGCTCCCATCTGAATTTGTGTGCAAATAAATCTCTGCATCATTTTATCCATGTCAGCTTCTGAGAGACTGTGGGTAGACCGCGACAAAGCCACGGACTCCAACCTGGCGGGTCGAAGAAGCGAAGCTCTAGAAGGTAGCTTGGGCTCCCCTGGCTCCGGAGAATACCTAGGAGATCGAAGCCAAGGGGAGTCAGGTCGGTGCAGAGACTGAAGTTTGGGGGGGGCAGCCCAGTTAGGGCTGAAAGGTCCAGGGACCACTTCCTTTTGTCACTCCTATGCTCTCTCTCCTTCTCTCTGCCCTTTCTACTCTTTCCTTCCACAGGCTTAGAGGCAGGAGGATGAGTCCCAGCCTGGGAGGGAGGAGAAGCAAGGGTAGGTGTCGAAAGACAGGCGGTCACAGCCATGACCGAAGCAGAAGTGGAGGCGGCCACCTCCATACAAGGGAGGAGGCCCTTCATCATAAGCTTAGCCCTTTGGTCTTTAAGGGCTCATGGGTTAAAACCCATGCAAATATTGCAGTTCGATAGATGGGCAGCACCCAAACAAAGAACACAGAGTGTGGCCATCAGCAGGTGACAGTTTGTGGCCACACTCAGTGCATCTTTTGAAGACTTGTTTTGGGAGATCAGCCAGAACTAGTCCCAAGAAACAAAAAGGGAACTTTTAGAAGACACACTCCGAACCACAAGTACACTAAAGGCTGGGGGGGGGTGGAGTCTAAATACTACAGAACTACCTGAAAACTAAGGAAAAGTACCTACACTCAATGCACCAGTGAGGGAGAGGAAGGAAACCTACACTACCAGCACACACACTGAACACTAGGAAACGGGGGAAAAAAAAACCTTCAAAAAGTTACTCACAACCTGGAGCTCAAGAATCACGATGCATTGGAAGGCATGGCAAATGAGATATGAGGGTTGGAAGGTAGTGGTGGTGTATTATGGATAGGGGAGGAACTTGGAGCAGATGCTTGTGAAGATAACGGATCCGATACCCACAGGTTGAAGATCAAATGAAGTAAACTACTTCAGATCCATGGTTTGCACTGAGAATTAAACTTAGCATCTGGCATTCTTGAGACCACATCTTCTACTGTAAGCAAGCAGTACTGTCTTCATTTCTGTATTAAGAAATATGCACATTACTTTTCCTCCCGATAGTAACCATATTATTCACCCATTCTGTTGGTGAGTTAACTGCATCTTAATGACATCCAGCCCAGAGTGCTACAGGAACTTCTCAAGGCATGAATCAGTGGCAAAATACTAAATTTTATATTCATCTGACTAACTTCCTAAACCTGTCAATAAATCACAACAGTCAGGTGGGATGTTATTGCTGTCTCTGGGACACAAAGATTTGAATTCCCACATTCCTAGCTTCTACATTTTTTTTTTCATTCCTAGCTTCTCATAAGCCACATCACAAAGATTGGGGGAATAACCTCATTTGAATGCAACTGTTTGAAAAAGACTGATGTACTTCCTTCATGACAAGTCCGTAGTTTCTGACCCAGTGGTGCCATCCTCTAGTGAAAAGAGGTTAATGTACACAGTTCTTTTCAGTGGCAAGTACACCCAAAAGCTTTAATATGATTGTGTGAGAAGATATGGCAATCGGTACTAGCATTTGAATCTCACATTTTGTCTACTAATTCTTAATGTTTCTTTCTAGCACTAAGCTTTCAGGCACATTTTACAGACTTCAGTGTTGTCTTTTTTTCACTTCTGAAGTACAAAAAACAGTCTATTTCCATATTTCTGTCACAGATTAGAAGCAAGCCTAGGAGATATGCATGATTTCTTCCTAACATAGTTACATACTGCAACCATTTATTAGAAGCATGAAAACATCTCCATCTTGGATATTTTATTTTAAAGCCATAGCAATTCCCAATACATCCTGGTGCCAACTACAACCTAAACCTGAGGACCAAAAGGACTTCCCAAAGTTGAAGCCTCCCTCCCCAAAAGAGGTCTAGCTACTTTAACTGTAGCAAGCACCTTGCTGTGACTGCAACAAGCACACCCTGCTACAGTTACAAACACCACATCTAGCTGCAACCATGAATGCACTTACTGACATTCACACATAAAGCCACAATATCCTCCTGGCTTCATAAATCAATGCCTGTACTATAATCGCTCCTTACTGGCAATTGTGCCCCCAACAGCTTGAACCAGGAGCAGCCACTCCCTGCAAACTGTCCTAATTAAGGATCTGCCTTTTTTTGCTACAGTACATTGCCTCATGGCACTCTTTCATATCCCTTACAATGCTTCCTGCATTTATTCATTTGTGCCTTATTATCTGACACACATGTACACTCACATTCTTTTTAAAATGTAATGCTTTTATTTATGCACTAAAATGCCACTTACTCTGCACACATCAACAACTTGTCGTGAAGTATTTTCTCTTATCACCCTGCTACTTGATTCATCTGTTATTTATCCATCCTTTGTCGAACTGATTAGTCCCACTAGGCTTGTTGCTCTTTTTAGGGGAGACCCAAGGTGGTATTTATACTACTAGGGGAAATTTGGTCAGCGCATCTGGGAAATCCTACTCTTTTTGATAGGTGCCATGAGATCTTTTACACTGATATGAACTACCACCAACTCAAGCAGATGGGGCTTCAGATTAACATCTTACTGAAAGACGGTACACTCAGGAGTGCACCACCACCCTTAGCTGTACTACAATGTCAGCAATCAATTTACCTGGTTGGGTAATATAACTTCTTAGCCCTCTGCACCAAAGGTGACCGTGCTACCTGTTGTGACATTGTTATGCAACTTACTGTTCTATTTCTTATCTAAGAATTATATAGCTTATCAAATTCACTGTCTTTGGATGGGATTCAGAAATGGCTAATAAAACCGGTAAGCCCTAACATGGCCAGAAAACCACTGATGAATGCTCCTCCTGATTCAGATTCAAGCTCTCCAGAGTGATTCTACATAGCCAGTAGGTTCAACACAGTAGGCAGTCTCCATGGCTATACTATGTGCTAATGAGGCATCGCAGGGACTGGCCTATGATAATTATCTATATGCTCTCCAGCAGAAATGCCTGCCAGGAAGGACTTGTGCAACCAGACATTAATGAACACTGACAAAATGTTGCCATCCCATACTATAGTCAAAGGGAATTACTGAAGTATATGTCAGGTGGTTTAGTGAAGAGGTGTAGTGAAGGGGCAGAGAGTGCATGCATGTGTGTGCAAGTCTGCAAGGGTATAAGTGATCCCAGGTGACTGTGGGTGTGGTCACAGTAGGGGTATTAGTGAACAATAGAACAGTTGTGTGTATGGGTAAATGTGCCAGTATGTCTGCAAGTATGAACAGGTGAAGGGGTATGCATTTTTCACAGTGAGTGTCTTTGGGGGTGGGGGTGGGTTCTATACCACATAGTGCTCTTGCTCAGGACTTGAACCTCAAGCCGACACTAGGGACACTTTTTAAATATTAATGCAAGTCATTTAAAAAGTTAATAGACCAACAGGTTTTGCATCAAGAAGCATTTTCAGAATAAGAATCACAGAACTCTAAAGAAGTATAATCCTCCATGATTTATGAAGGGTGTATATATCATACCTCCCAACCGTATCAAATTACTAATTTTTTACCGAGTTTTGGGGTCCAAATAATGGGGTGCCACCTTCATTTACGATTTTTCCCCAGCTTTTGGTTTTAATTTTTTTTTTTCTTTTGCACTTGAGCTGATGTCATCACGTACGTGATGACATCAGCCTGTCAGATTTGAGCTTACGTGCATGCATTTCCGGCTGGCTGCTACTCTTTGAATGGATTTCCAGCTGTCATCTGCGAGCGAGAACAAGAACAGCGTGGGTAATTGTACTGAAGAGTGGATTTATTTCCAGGTTCTTTATCGTGCTGTCATCTCTGATGGAGAGCTAAGTATTTATTTTCATTTCCAGAGCTGTCATCTGCGAGCAGGAAATGGTACTGCATATTTTCATTTTCCAGAGCTCGTTTGGAGGAGTTTTTTCTTTTTTTTTGCTTCGATGTTTCAAGATACGCAACTGAATTAATGTACAGGTTTGTTGTATTTAGCAGCAACTATTTGACTGATGTTATAAACTTTAAATTTTCTGTTGCTACTTAACCATATGAATACGCTGGGTGAAAGTAGTATTACATTTTTGTAGGTAGTGTGTAACTGTTAGGTAGTTCAATCTTTAAGTAAAGTTGTAGTCCAAATTTGGGGACTCAGTGTCAATACTGACACTGCAGATGCCAGTAAGTCATCAAATAATCTTCCAAAATACATGAGGGGCATGCAAATAGCACAAAGGTCTAGCAAAAGAGGCATGATGTGCGAGGCAGCAACGGTAACTGCTCATCACAGTTTTATAGTTAACACATTAGTTTTATAACAAAAAACATGGTTATGATATTGGATTGGAAGTGTCTTGTTCCTGCAGCATGGACTCAAATAAATTAACAAACAGTGAAGGCGCTTTCATCATATCTCTCCGGAGCATTATTGAGCTTAAGGTATTTTTTGCAGCACAGCTTTTCCTGTGATATCAGGATTGGAGTTAGCTATTGATGTATGTGTGTGTGTGTGTGTGAAAATGCCCCCAGGTGAATACACCTGGTGGCTGCAGGTACTCAGGCTCAAACCCTGTTGTAAAGAGAGCCTAAAGTCCCTAGCCGCCACCACCACCACTTGTGAATTTATACCTCATATTAAATCTCTGGTTTTCAAGATTTTTGTGGCAAATCACTGAAGGATTGAGTTCATTAAATAATGACAAGCATTTGAATTTCAGACCTCATATTCTTCAGAAAATAAATGGTAACACAAAACCTTTTATTGTAGAAATTTTATAAGTTTATAAGATGAGTATTTGAAATTTGTCCCTATTTGGGGGCTACATTTCCCCCATTACTGGCTTTGTCTAGTTTTTTTTTTGCTAAGAAATTGAGAGCTATGGTGAGAAGTGAGAATTGAATTTTGTATTACCCTATTATTGGCTTTGTCCAGGTTTTTTGTGCTAAGAGGTTGAGAGCTATGGTGAAACATGTGAATTGAATTCACTAAATGCTAGCCATTTAAGTTTCAGTCCTCCTATCTTTCAGGAAACTGCTGATTTGGCATAGTGGTGTGTTGCTCTGACTGTAGTGCACAGGGTTCCTGGGTTCAAGATTTGGCAGTGAAATGCATGGTGGTAACACATTTTATTCTAGCAACTTTCCAAAATTATAGAAGCAATGTTTAAAATGTGTCCCTGATTTTTGCCCCCCCCCCCCAAAAAAAAAACTGAAATTGAAAATAAGTGCAAGAAGCTGTGCAAGATGCCTATGGCTTACACTATTGCCATTCTATTTATGTGTGTGTGTGTAAGTAAACTTTTATGATGGAAATATTCAGAATTGGGCAGTTTTGTCATTATTGGTTCATGCATTTTGTTTTATTGCCTACTGGAAAAACAAATTTAAAATGCGCTCTGACTTAAGTCTAACAAGTGCAATTTAATAAAGTCAGGAAGGTGTATCAAAGCATGCATGTATGTTTCTTGTTTTGTTTGCAAGGGGGCCTATGATTTGAAAATAGCCCAAAGGTAACCTTTATCCACCACTGGCCACATGCATTTTCTTTGTGGGGTGGGTTTCAATGCTGTTTCAATGAATGTGAATTTCAAGGGCAGAGAAGTTTTAATGCCAAGTCTATTTTCATAGTGGGACAGTATTGCTTTGTTTAGCAGATATCTATTAGTGTTTGTGCATTGTGCTATAAAATGTAAAAATATAATCCAAATAATCATTGTAGAAGTAAAGCAGTATGCACATTAGTGTTTATGGTAAATGAGGTGAAATAGGCAGGTAATGGGACATTGGAATGGCTGTGGGAGGACTCTGGTGCCATATTTTGGTTGTCTGTTTTTCAGTTTGCATTTGAAAGCTGGTATCCCACAATTCCATTGAAGTGGGAGGGGTTACATCATTATGTATGCAAATTTTACATTAATCAGCATACAGATTTGTATCTATTTTTCATGGACCTTGTCCAGATTTTTGATGTTTCCAGGTATGAGATATATATATATATATATATATATATATATATTATATAAATAAACACATGCGCATATCACAACTGATAATTCAGTAAAGGGGTGTGTGTATGTATATGTATGTATATATATATATATATATATATGTGTGTGTGTGTATATATTTATATATATAATTTTTTTTTTAATGTTTGCATGTGTTTAGAACAGGAATAAGGCTGTACTTTTGCCAATGCCAGAGGTAATTATGGCCACATAGTGCTGTTCAATATTGGCAGTAATTACATGATTCAAAGATATTAAGATTTGCCAATAATGAGTTCTTCCTCATTATGGCTAAACATGTCTCTGTATTGCAATTCCCGTGATCGTGGAAAATGCAACTTTTGGCCACAGCAGTTTTCTTAATTGCAGAGAGAGTGTTCTAAATCACAATTTTTTATACACATCTATAGTCTATGAAGGACTCTGTGTCCTTGTAAATTATTTCTAGGCTGACAATAATTAAAAAAATTCTCTCCAAGTAATTCAATGTTCTCTCCTCTTTATCAAAGAAAAGAGACAGAATGGGAGGACAAAGTCTAGAAGATTTAGGAGTTTTGCTTGGAAGTGGTCACATAGGTATTTTTATACCCAAAGCAGACTCCAGAGAATTTTTCCTCATGTAGATGGCAAATGTTGGAAGTGTTATGTGAAAGCAAGTGCTTACTGGGAACATGTTTTGAGAGTATAATGAGTTGGCAGACTTAAATATTATATACACATAGTGCTCTCTCAGGATTATTGAATGAGGAAATGGGTGTATCTAAGGAAATTATTTTTTTGAGCTGTAAATTCAAGCCACCTTTTGCCTATTTTCTTTACCCCTAATTGAAGTCATCCCTATCAGCAAATCGCCTTTCTTCATTCTCATGTTGGCTTAATTCTTAGAATATGTTTTGCTACTTTATAAATACAATATTCTGCATTTTATTTTTCTTAAATGCCTACATACAAAATTCTACTTTCCTTATTTCTTGAATTTCCTGTTTCATAATTTCTTTCCACTTTGAATTATAGCTTTCTGCTTGTATTATGATTACAAACCTTAATTATGTAAATCTAAAATATCCATTCAAGTCAGGTAATCCTAAACCCACCTTCTATTGAAAGGATCAACTTATCCTACTTGCACCTTGCAATCTTCTCTCCCAGATAAATTCTTTCAACTCTTATTTTTTTAAAGCACCTTTATTCAATTTCCACTTTTGACATTAATTACTTTTGTAAAATTGTAGGTTTGTCTAACCATACTAACAAGTTCACATCTAAAAACATTACAGACCACATATTTGTTATACATCATATAATCAAAACATTACATCAATTTTTTCAGTTCCTGCCTTCATTAAAACCTCATTCCTTCCCCAAAACAGTTTTCTGCATGTGCTGTTCCCACAATTTCCATTTTTTTCAATGTAATTTACTCCTGCCGATTTCTAAAGATCCCACTTATATTCGCTACTTTAAGTATAGTTGGTTTCGATTTTGATTTCCATTTTTTTCCAACAGTTGATTTTTGGCAGCCACCAGAATTAACTTAACATGGCCTTCCTATGCCTAGACAATTCAGATCCTGTATCCCAGCTTTAAAAAAATAATTTCTTTAGTTACACATTTGCCCACCCTGAATTCCAAACAAAGTACTATGAATGGAATTGTTTTGTATGTTTACTCATTACTCTCCCAAAAAGTACAGTTGTGTACACACCATAAATGTAGATGTTCGAGTCTATTCACTGTTGCAGTCATCACATTTGGGTTATCCCTGCCAGGGTAGCCCTCGGCCAACCTGAATACCAGAGACTTAGTATTTCTGTGTCACTTGCTGTCGCTTAAGGACTGACATCAGGTCGTCAGGAGTATAAAGTAAGGCAGCCAACGCCATTACATCAGTTTTTCTTGCCTAACCTGTCAGGAGCCCCCAAAGTAGGAGGCCAGGTTCTGGTGGAAGAACCCCTCCAGTGGAAAATAAATACCAATACGTCCCTTGTAAGGAAAGGAGAACAGAGAAGACTGGTAATAAAAGGAGAAAGAGAATAAAGGAGGGTGGAGGGAGGGAAACCAGGACTGCAACAGTGAATACACTCGATCATCTGCATTTATGGTAAGTGTACACAACTGTACTATGTTCTTCGTGCTTCACTGTTGCATTCATCACATTTGGGTAGATTCCCAAAGCTGAGGAAATGGGTGGAGGCAGTCAAGGAACTAGGGGCTGGCTAGGATTCCCTGCAAGACTGCAAAGGCAAACCCTGCCCTGGATTTGGAGAAGAGAGGCAGGTGGTAATGCTTGGTAAAGGTGTGAACAGATGTCCAGGTGGCAGCCTCCAGGATGTCCCTGGTGGGGACTCCTCTGAGGAAAGCTGCAGAGGAGGAGGCTGCTCTTGTGGAGTGTGTCCTGACCCCCGTGAGTGGAGGCTTTCCATGCTATTTGTAGCAGAAATGGATGCAGTGTGCTATCCATTTGGAAATGACTTGCTTGGAGATGGCTTTGCCTTCTGCCCCTGTAGCAAAGCTAACCAGCAATTGATCACACTTTTTGAAGGATTTAGTCCTGTCCAGATAGAATCTGAGCTGTCTGTGCACATCTAGAGAGTGAAGAATCCTTTCCCCTTTGTTCTGGAGATTAGGAAAGAAGGTGGGTAAATGAGTGGATTGGTTGAGGGCCACACTGGACACCATCTTTAGCATGAAGAATGGGTTAGATGTTCTTCGTGTTTCACTGTTATCATACTATGTGTATCACACTAGGGTTATCTGCCTGCAGATAGCCCTCAGTCGGCCCAAATACCAGAGACTTAGTATTTCTGTGTCAGTTGCTTTCACTCCAGGACTAATGTCAGGTCATCAGGGGTATAAAAACAGGCAGTTGATGCCATAACACCAGCCTTTCATGAGTGCCGGTCGGCCACTACCTGAGTTTTCGTTTCCGAACTGAACCATGCTGAAGTCTTCTAAAGCTAAGTACCCCATTGGGGATCCTTTTTTCTTGCTCTAACTGATGTCAGAAAAAGCTAACAATTGTCTCACCTGTGCAAAGCAAATACCACACTGAGATTTCCATTCTTACTGCGTCACCTGCTTAGGCCCAGACCACAACGTACCTCGCTGTCAGTTTAACTATTCACTATCAGGCCCTTATTGCCGCTAAATACTTTAGCTCTTGATCTCCATATTCCGAAATGGCTTTGGTAAGCCATCCAACTACCGATCTTCCAAAAAACGTAAGGCTAAAGAAAGAAAAGTACAGTTGTGTACCTACCATAAATGTAGATGTTCGGGTGTATTCACTGTTGCAGACATTACAATTGGGATATCCTGTTGGCAGGCTACCCACAGTCGGCCTGAGCTCCAAAGTCTAGGTCCGGCGTTCTAAAGGTAAGTACCCCATTGGGGATCCTTTTTTCTTGCTCTAACCGATGTCAGAAAAAGTTAACGGTTGTCTCACCTGTGGAAAGCAAATACCACACTGAGATTTCCATTCTTACTGCGTCACCTGCTTAGGCCCAGACCACGACATACCTCGCTGTCAGTTTTGTGCTTTGTTCAACTCCCAAACTATTCGCCATCAGGCCCTTATTGTCGCTAAATACCTTCGCTTTTGATCTCCGTATTCCGAAATGGCTTTGGTAAGCCATCCAACTACCGATCTTCCAAAAAACGTAAGGCTAACGAAAGAAAAGTACAGTTGTGTACCTACCATAAATGTAGATGTTCGAGTGTATTCACTGTTGCAGTCATTACAATTGGGTTATCCTGTTGGCAGGCTACCCGCAGTCGGCCTGAGTTCCAAAGTCTAGGTCCGGCATCAGTTGCTGTCGCCTCTTCCCTGACGTCAGTGCGCCAGGGATATAAAAGATGCAGCTGATGCCATTTTCTTCAGTTTTTCTTGCCCCAGATGTCAGGTGCCCCTAAAATGGTAGGCTAAATTATGCCAATAAGCATACATGCACAAAAAACTTTTTCCTTCATCTACAAGCAAATACACCACATAGGTTGTATAGAGTACGAAAGTACAGACAGGCCCCAGCAAGGAAAAAAGGGGGATGGTGGGAGGGTAACCTGGACTGCAACAGTGAATACACTCGAACATCTACATTTATGATAGGTACACAACTGTACTATGTTCATCGTCTTTCACTGTTGCATTCATTACAATTGGGTTGAATCCCAAAGCTAAGGTTGGGAGGCTGGAGATAAATAGGATTAGGAGAGGCTATCAAGCCCTGCAGAACTGCAGTGGCAAAGCCTGCCCTGGATTTAGAGTAGAGGTAGGTGATAGTGTTTTGTAAAGGTATGCACTGAACTCCAAGTTGCGGCCTCTAAGATGTCTTTGGTTGGTACTCCTCTGAGGAAGGCTGCTGAAGTGGCTGCTGCTCTGGTTGAATGTGGCCTAATGCCCTTAGGCACTGATTTGCCATGCTGTGAATAACAGAAATGAATGCAATGGCCTATCCAGTCTGTTTTGAGATGGGCTTTCCTTGTGATGCTGCAGCATATGCCACTAGAAGTTGTTCAGTCTTTCTGAAAGCTTTGGTTCTGTCCAAGTAGAAACGTAGCTGTCTGTGACTGTCCAAAGTATGCAGAATTGTCTCACCCTTATTCTGTGGGCTTGGATAAAAAGTAGGCAAATTAATTGTTTGGTTAAAGGTCTCACTGGACACTACCTTAGGCATAAATGTAGGGTTTGTCCTCAGCGAAACCCTGTCAGGATGGAAAATGATAAAAGGTTCCACAGCCATAAGTGCCTGTAACTCTGAGACTCTTCTAGCGGAGGTTATTTCTAGGAGCAGAGCTGTTTTTCAGGATAACAATTTTATATCAGCTGCAGAGGCTGGCTCAAATGAAGGCAGAGTGAGGTTTTCCAAGGCATAGTTGAGGTCCCATGCAGGTACTGGTTCTCTCCTTGGAGGTCTTATGTTTTTGGCCCCTCTGAGGTACTGCCTTAGTAACGGATGAGAAAAAATAGGTGGTTCTGTATTGTAATGAGCTGAAATGGCAGAGGCATGAATTTTAATTGATGAAAAGGAAAGGCCTTTATCCAGCATCTCAGTTAAGTATTGCAAAATCTGAGGAATATTTGTCAATACCTTGTGCGTGATTCCAAGCACAGAATCTCTTCCATTTGTCTGCATAAGATTTTCTGGTGATAGGCCTCCTGGCCTCCATCACTGCTTTAGAGAGAGGTGTGTCTTGAGGCTACATTATCTGCCATGCTGCCAGGTTTAAGGTCTGGAGTTGGCTGTGCAGTATCTGACTGTCTTGTTGGGTTAATAAGTGAGGAATCTGAGATAATGTCCAGGCTGGGCAGTGAGACAAGCTCTTTAGTACTGGGTACCAGTGCTGGCGGGGCCAGTCTGGGACAATCAGTATCATTTTTGGTTTCTATTGTCTGACCTTGGGGAGGAGAGGCAAAGGTGGAAAGGCATATACTGTTAGATTTTTCCAGCTGAAAGATAGAGCATCCACTTCCCATGCTTGCTTGTGATAAGTCCTTGTGCAGAATCTTTGTAGTTGGTAGTTGTGCGGGGAGGCAAATAGGTCTTTGTCCGGGCATCCCCAGGTCCTTGTTATCATGCTGAAGACTTGTTGATCCAATTTCCACTCGTGGGGATCCATTAGGTTTCTGCTTAGTTCGTCTGCCAGATATTTGTCCTTCCTGGCACGAATTATGCTTGCAGATGTACTTGGTAAGTCAATGCTGTGTTCCACAAGTTCATGGCTAGCCTGCAGAGGGGGTAGGAATGTGTGCCTCCCTGCTTGTTTATGTACCACATGACTGTAGTATTGTCCGTCTTTATTGGTAGCTGTCCTGGATGAAGTAGATCCTTGAAGGCTGCCAGGGCATTCTGAATGGCTAGCATCTCTTTTTGATTGATCTGTAGATGCATTTGACTTGTGGACCATGTGCCCTGAATACATCTTCCTGCCATATGGGCCCCCCAGGCGGAATCTGATTCATCTGTTGTCAATGTCTGCCTGGCTGTGGGTAAGAATGGCTGTCCCGTGTTGTGGTGACAGGCTTTTGCCCACCATCGAAATTCCTGTTGCAGGCAGGGAATGAAGGTAATTATTGCTTCCAGGCTGTGGCAATGTTAAGTCCAAACACTTTTTAGACACCATTGAAGTTTCCTCATATGCAGTCTTGCATATGGAATTAGCAGAATGCAGGATGCCATGAAACCCAAGGCCTGCAGAATTTTTCTTGCAGATAACTAGGTCTTTGTTGCCAACATTTTGAAATAAGTAGTCAGTTGTCTGTGTTTGTCTGGGGTGAGAAGCCATCTGGGCAGTTGTATTTAAGCTTGCATCCAGGAATATTATCTCTTGAGAGGGTACGAGTTTTGATTTCTTCTCGTTTACTGTGTACCCTAGACTTGTCAGTAATCTTTTTACAAATGCCAGATGCTGTAGTAGAATGTCCTTGTTCTCAGCTTGAATAAGGCAGTCATCCAAGTAAGGATATATTTGTATTCCTCTGTCTGCAAAATGCAATTACTGGTGCCAGGCACTTTGTGAAGACCCTGGGCGCAGTAGATAAGCCAAAGGGCAGTGCAGAGAATTGGTAGTGCATTGAGCCAGCTTTGAATCTGAGGTATCTTCTGCATGTTTGTCTGATTGGGACATGCAGGTATGCCTCTTTTAGATCTAAAGTCCCAAGCCAAGCCTTCTTGCCCAACATGGGCAGAAGCTGCTGTAGAGTCAACATTTTGAATTTTGGAATATCCAGATATGTGTTTAGAATAGATAGGTCCAGTACTGGTCTCCAGGCTTTGTCTTTTCTGGGTATCAAGAACAGTCTTGAATAGAATCCTTGTCCCTGCTCTTGCTCTGGTACTTGTTGAATGACCCTCATGTCCATGAGGGATGAAACTTGTTTTTGTGCCTCTGCCTATTGATTGTGTGGCAGATCTGGCATACCGTTTTGCCTTGACAGGGTGTGAAAGTGGAACCTGTAGCCTTGTGAAATTATATTTAGAACCCATTTGTCCTGGGTGATCATGTGCCAATTTTGTGAAAAAGTGCTAGTTTTACCCCCGAAGGGGCTGCCAAAAGATAAGTGCTTGGTGCTGGAAGTGGAAAGTCATTGAGACTGTTTCCTGTATGGCTGTGATTTTTCCTCTCCACTCTTGGAGGTAGAAGTACCCCATTGTTTAGGCCTGAATGAGCCTTGGGGCTGTGATCTGCCTCTGCGGTGTCTGTATCTGCCCCTTTGTTGTCTGACACTGGAAAGGACCAATTTTTTGTAGGCCAGTTCCTGCTGCTAAATCTGGGAGGCTGTACCTGCAAGAAATCCTTGACAGTTTGCATAGATTTAGCTTTGACCTCCATTTTCGTCAACACCAAACCAAGTATCATGCTGTAAAGGAACATCTAATAGTTTTGCTTTAACATGATCTGGCAAATTTTGTTCTTTTAACCAAGCATGCTTCCTAATGACAGAACCTGTAAAAGGCAGCCCTGCAGGAGGCCTCAAGAGAATCAAAACCACATTGCAAAGTATGCTTTCCAACTTGTTCAGCTGCATGCAATAAATCCTGCATTTCTTTGTCTGCACATTCTGTACTTGCAGGCATTTTCTCTTTAAGCAAAGACATAAGATATTACTGATACTTAAGCATATGAAATTGGCAATTTAAGGCTCTTGCAGCCAAGGTAGCAGAGGTATAAATCTTTTTACCCCATCTGTTTAGGGCCCTAGAATCCCTATCAGAGGGGATAGGGTTTACTCCTTTGGTACCCTGAGAGATGGTTTCTGGGTCAGCTGCAGGGTTCTTATAGAGAAATGTATGTGAATCAGGAACCTATCTGGCTTAACAGGGGCTGGTGGTAAAGAGTCTGGAGAAAGACTGGACTCTGAAAAAACATCTACAATGTCTAAAACAGGTGGGATAGCAAGGGGCCTGTGTTGGGGCAATAAAAGGAAGTCTCTGAGCCTTTTCTTGGATTCGGAGTAATCTTGGCTCTCCCAGTGGAAATGCTCCCTCATAGTATGCAGTGTTTCCCCAAAAGAATAATCCTCAGGAGGAGAGGCTGAAGGGATAGATTCTTCAGCATCCGAATCCTCATAGGGAGGAATAGAGTAATCCTGTTCAGAGGAAGAATCAGAGGAAATGGAAACCTGGTCTGAAGATTCATATTCTAACTCTTGCCTAGGCCTCTTTTCAGGAGGGGGATGGGAACCCCTGATCAAAGTAATAAGGTCTTCGGCATGGAGGCCTTTCCAGGTGAATGCTGTACTTGTTTCTTTGTCTTTAGAGCTGTTTTAGTCTTTGCCTTTGTAGCTGAAGTAGATTTCACATATAACTGTGTAGGCCAGAAAACACCCTCAGAAGCCGATGCCTGCACAACGGCTCCAGACCCATCTGAGGGAATAGTTTCCGAGTGTCCAATACCTTGAGTTTCCAGAGGACCAGTCGGCTTTACGTGGGAGTCAGAAGCGGCCTGTGGCTCTGAGGTAGCGGGTGTCAGGGGCTGGGAAAGTGCCTCACTGAAAACCGGTGACAGGCCTAGAAGAATCCTCGTCGTCTGTTTTGGATCTCGGATGCCTGTCCTTTTCTTTTTCTTTTCGTTTTTTTGTAAACTCCGGTAGTCAGCTGATCCGACGGCATTATATAATTAAATCTTCTGCCAAAGTAATGGAATGCAAAATTGTACCGACGCTTAATAGTGCGTTCGTTAAATCTAGCACAAAACCGACAACTAGCAACGTTATGGTCAGGGCCTAGGCAAGGAATACAGTAAGAATGAAAATCCTTATGAGGTATTTGCTTCCCACAAGAAATACAGTTAACTTTTTCTGACAGTCTGGAGCAAGAAAAAAGTTTCCCCAATGGGGTACTTAGCTGTAATGAAGACTTCGGATCTGAAATTCAAATTTGAAAAACTTCAGGAGTTGGCCGACCAGCACTTGAACCGCTTTTGCTTTGGGCACCGGGCAGCAAGAAAGACTGAAGAAAATGGCATCGGCTGCATCTTTTATACCCCTGGTGCACTGATGTCAGGGAAGAGGCAACAGCAACCGATGCCGGACCTAGACTTTGGAACTCAGGCTGACTGCGGGTAGCCTGCCAGCAGGATAACCCAAATGTAATGACTGCAACAGTGAAACACGAACATCAGACTGCACAGTTCCAATAGTGCCGATGATGCTTCCTTTAAGCTAGTCGCCAGTTCGCCTGTACTCTGTAAGGCCCTTTTGCAACCCCTGATGCCCACTTCGAAGGATTCGCAGGCTGCTACCGAGACCCGTTCGGAGTCCGGTATGCTGCAAGACTCTTCTTTGACTAAGGAACCTGCGGATGTCTCTACCTTGGATGGGCCCCAGAGCCGCTGTGCAGGCACCGGCTTCCAAGGAGTTCTTCACACTACCGATATTTGACACAAACCAATGACTTCTTTCGCGTCTTCAGTTCTGTCTAAAACTACCGAGTTTCTAAGGCCAAGAGTACGAGCTACGCCTAAAAAACTGACGACCCAAACTCAAGTACCTGCTTCCTTGCCACAACATCAAATGCTTAAAATGGCAGAAGACCTGATTATGCTGATTAGGGGAAGCCAGACTTCCCCTGCAGAGAAAAAGAGACCTGTCCCCAGCAGCTTTAACAGACCAAGAGTCCGACAACTCTGAGTTTCTGAATATGAAGACATGCCTTAATCTGCTAATGAGGATTCAGATGCAGAGGAATCCATTCCCTCTGCCTCCCCTCTAGAGAATGTTTCTTTTGTTGAAAACCTACATACTTTAAGAGAGCATTTCCACTGGGAATGCCAAGACTATCCTCAGTCCAAAAAGAGACTCAGAGAATTTTTAGATTTGCCACAACATTGACCTTTAGCAATACCTCCAGTTTTGGATGTTGTGAATGTTTTTAATGGAATCCAGTCTAACTCCTGATACTTTATCCCCTGCTCCAAGGAAACCAGACAGGTACTAGAGTCCCTGACTCACAAATTTCTTTTCAAAAATCTTACTGCTGACCCAGAGATCATTACCCAGGGGCCTAAATGTATAAAAGCAACTACAGCTAATAATCCTACCCCTTCAGACAGGGATTCCCGAGCTTTAGACAGATGGGGTAAAAAAGTATACACCTCTGCAACTCTCGCCATTAGGGCATTGAATTGCCAGTTTCACATGCTGAAATACCAGCAACATATTATGGACCTTAAGTTTATTTTATTTATTTATTTATTTTTATTTTACATTTGTTGACCGGGCTAGTCTAGCTGGATACATGTCCATTTTCAGTAGAGGCCCGGGGAGAAAAGCTCCAAGAACTCATACATAGTTAAAAACAGAAGTTATTACAGATATTATAAAACAGCAAGTATTACAAAAGCTACTTATAATAAAATATATATATATATATTTTTTTAAATTATCTACCTTTCCTGACTGTGTAGAAAATAAAGAACTACAAGAGCTACAGGAAGCTGCTGAAGGGTGAGCATTCTGAATTTTGGTACTGCCAGGAAGGTGTTTAGAATGGAAAGATCTAGGATCTTTTCTGGGTACCAGGAAAAGTCTGCAGTAGAACTCTTGACCTATCTGTTCTGCAGAAATGGGTTCAATTGCTCTTATGGAGGGCACGGACTGAACTTGGTTTTTTGCTTTTGCCCACTGGTTTGGAGGAAGGTCTGGGAACCCTTTTGGGGTAGGCAGTGAGTGAAAGTAAAATTTGTACCCCTGGGATACAATTTGAGGACCCTTCGGACTTTGGTGATGGAGGTCCGGTATTTTGCATGATGGGCAAGTTTTCCTCCTAGAGGCATGAGCAGTTGGGCAGAGGTGAGGAGTGGAGCTGAGAAGTCATTATGAATTCTTTTCGTAAGGGGGTGGCTTAGCATTCCCTGTTTTTGAAGTGGAGGCACTCCATTGCTTAGATCTCTGCATACCCTGAGACTGTAGTCTGGGGGGGGGGTCTGCTTCCCCTGTGTCTAGTTTGAGATGGCCTTGAGGGGTCTGGAAAGGACCAATGTTTTGAGGGGCAATGCCTACTGAATCTAAGAGGCTGCACTTGCAAGAAATCTTTGTCTGCATAGATTTAGCTTTTTCCTTCCATCTTTTTTAGAACCTCTTCTGCTATGGCACCAAACAGATTGTCCTTGTTCAGAGGAGCTTCTAGTAATTTTGATATGACATGGTCTGGCAAGGTCTGCTCCTTAAGCCAAGCATGCCTTCTCAGTTCAGAACCAGTGACTGCTGCCCTGCAAGATGCTTCTAGGGCATCAAAGCCACATTGCTAAGTATGCTTGCTGACTTGGCTTGCAGAATGCATAAGCTCTTGTAATTCTTTATTTTCTGCACAATCAGGAAAGGTAGATAATTTTTACTTAAGGTCCATAATATGTTGCTGGTATTTCAGCATGTGAAACTGGCAATTCAATGCCCTAATGGTGAGAGTTGCAGAGGTGTATACTTTTTTACCCCATCTGTCTAAAGCTCGGGAATCCCTGACCGAAGGGGTAGGATTCTTAGCTGTAGTTGCTTTTATACATTTAGGCCCCTGGGTAATGACCTCTGGGTCAGCAGTAGGATTTTTGAAAAGAAATTTGTGAGTCAGGGACTCTGTAGTACCCATCTGGTTTCCTTGGAGCAGGGGATAAAGTATCAGAAGTTGGACTGGATTCCATAAAAACATCATCCACAACATCCAAAACTGGAGGTATTGATAAAGGTCAATGTTGTGGCAAATCTAAATATTCTCTGAGTCTCTTTTTGGACTGAGGATAGTCTTGGCATTCCCAGTGAAAATGCTCTCAAAGTATGTAGGGTTTCACCAAAAGAAACATTCTCTAGAAGGGAGGCAGAGGGAATGGATTACTCTGCATCTGAATCTTCAAGCAAATTAAGGCATGTCTTCATATTCCGAAACTCAGAGTTGTCGGACTCTTGGTCTGTTAAAGCTGCTGGGGACAGGTCTCTTTCTCTGCAGGGGAAGTCCGGCTTCCCCTAATCAGCATAATCAGGTCTTCTGCCATTTTAAGCATTTGATGTTGTGGCAAGGAAGCAGGTGCTTGAGTTTGGGTCGTCGGTTTTTTAGGCGTAGCTCGTACTCTTGGCCTTAGAAACTCGGTAGTTTTAGACAGAACTGAAGACGCGAAAGAAGTCATTGGTTTGTGTCAAATATCGGTAGTGCAAAGAACTTCCTTGGAAGCCGGTGCCTGTACAGCAGCTCCGAACCCATCCAAAGTAAAGACATCTGCAGGTTCTGTAGTCAAAGAAGTCTTGCAGCATACTGGACTCCAAAAGGGTCTCAGTAGCGGCCTGCAAATCTATTGAAGTGGGCATCAGGGGCTGTGAAAGCACCTCACTGGTACCATTGAAGTGGCGACTAGCTTAACAGAAGCATCGTCTGCAGTTTTGTTCTTGTGCAGTCTGTCTGTCTTTATCCTTACATTTTTTCGGAAGATCGGTAGTCGGATGGCTTACCGAAGCCATTTCGGAATAAGGAGATCAAGAGTGAAAGTATTTAGTGACAATAAGGACCAGATGATGAATAGTTCAGGCACTGAACAAAGCACAAAACTGACAGCGAGGTACATTGTGGTCTGGGCCTAAACATGTGATAGAGTAAGAATTCAAATCTCGGTGTGGTATTTGCTTTCCACAGGCGAGACAATTGTTAACTTTTTATGACATTGGTTAGAGCAAGAAAAAAGGATCCCCGATGGGGTACTTAGCTTTAGAAGACTTCAGGATGATTCAGTTCAGAAATGAAAACTCAGGTAGCGGCCGACTGGCACTCATGTGAACTGCTTCTGATTTTGGCTCCTCTGCAAGAAAGACTGCTGTAATGGCATTGGCTGCCTGTTTTTATACCCTTATGACCTGACATCAGTCCTGGAGCGACAGCAACCGACGCAGAAATACTAAGTCTCTGGTATTCGGGCTGACTGAGGGCTACCTGCAGGCAGATAACCCAAGTGTAATGACTGCAACAGTGAAACACGAAGAACATCTGTACTTTGAGGGATAACCTATCTGCATGGAAGATGAAGGGTTCCACAGACATGAGTGCTTGCAGCTCAGAGACTCTTCTGGCTAAAGTGATGGCCAGAAGGAATGCTGTCTTCCAGGAGAGAAATTTTAGCTCTGCAGAAGAAGCTGGTTCGAAAGGGGGCAGGGTGAGCTTTTCCAAGACAAAGTTAATATCACAAGCTGGTGTTGGTGCCCTTCTGGGGGGCCTCTAGTTGCTAGTCCTTCTGAAGAACTGCTTGATCAAAGGGTGTGAGAAAATGAGCAGACATAGCAGAGGCATGAATTTTTATAGAGGAGAAAGCAAGGCCACTGTGTAGTAGGTCAGCTAAGTAATCCAGGATGAGAGGGATGGAGGGCTGTGCCCTATAAGCTCCCTTAGCCTGGATCCAGGTACAGAATCTTTTTTATTTATCTGCATAAGACTTTCTGGTGCTATGATGTCTGGCCTCATGGATAACATCCAGAACCTGT
Organism: Protopterus annectens; assembly: GCF_019279795.1. NCBI lineage: Eukaryota > Metazoa > Chordata > Ceratodontiformes > Protopteridae > Protopterus > Protopterus annectens. The sequence continues at coordinate 1,483,463,097 of NC_056745.1, read as the reverse complement.
TTACTGACAATGGCACATTGGTTCAGGGTTAGGGAATAAGCTAAGCTGCCACATTGAGTGTCTGCAATTGGGGATGCATGAATTCCCTTTCCCACTGGGTCAGGAGGTTTGTAATCTGAGGAAGATTCCAAGGAGGCAGCAGGGACAGGCTGCACAGCAAGGGGTACCAGTGCTGTCAGGGCCAGTCTGCAGCTATGAGAATGGTCCTTGGTTTTTCCTCCCTTATTTTGAGCAGTACCCTGGGGATGAGAGGTAGGGGGAGGAAAGGCATAGACTGATAGACTGACCCAGGGGAAGGACAGAGCATGCACTTCCAAGCCATGCAGTGATGCTCCCTGGTGCAGAATTTGCTGAGCTGATGGTTGGTGTGGGAGGCAAAGAGGTCAACCTTCGGGGTTTTCCATTTCCTGAGTTATTAGGGTGAAGGTACTTCTGTTGAGTTGCCACTCATGTGGGTCCAGAAGATTTCTGCTTAATTGGTCTGCCAGAGAGTTGAGAGAGCCTGGTAGGTATTGTGCTAACAAGTGTAGTTGCATGGAAGAGGCTGTGAGCCAAAGGGTCATGGCCAGCCTGTATAGAGGGTAGGACACTATCAAGGCGTGCTGCACAGCCATCATCTGTTTGACTGATGTGCACAGGGATTTGCTGTGGGCTCCAATGGCCCTGTATGCACCTGCCATCCAGGTGTGCACCCCAAGCATAGTCTGATCTGTCTGTGGTGAAGGTCTGAGCAGCAGTGGGGGGTGGGGATAAGGGCAGTCCCTTGTTGCAGGAGCATGCTGTTGCCCACCAAAAAAAAAAATCCTCTCTCTGGCAAGGAATTATTAGTAGAAGAGTTTCCAGGTCTTGAGAATGTTGACACCAAAGGCTCTTTAGGTACCACTGAGGTTTCCTCATATGTAGTCTGCCATATGGAATGAGTAGTACGCAAGATGCCATGAACTCCAGAGCTTGCAGGATCTTCCTTGCAGATAGCTAGGGCCTGGTGGCTAGTTGAGAGGAGTAGGCTGTCAGGTAAATTTGTTTCTCTGGTGTAAGGTATGCCATCTGGGATGCTGTGTCCAGACTTGCTCTCAGGAAGATTATCTTTTGGGTGGGCACCTGTTTGGATTTCTTTCTATTGATTGTGTACCCCAGGGAGGTTAGTACGGTCTTTACAAAGACCAGGTGCTTGAGCAGTTTTTCCTGGCTGCCTGCCTGAATAAGGCAGTCTAAGTATGGGTAAATTTGAATATTTCTTTGTCTGCAAAAGGCAATGGCCGGAGCCAAACATTTTGTGACAACTCTGGGAGCAGTAGAGAAGCCAAAAGGATGTGCAGAGAACTGAAAGTGCCGAGATCCTGCCCTGAAGCGGAGATATTTCCTGAAGGATTCCCTGATAGGAATGTGGAGGTAGGCCTCTTTTAGATCTAGGGTGGTTAGCCAAGCATCTTTGGAGAGCATGGGTAGCAGCTGCTGGAGGGTGAGCATTTTGAACTTTGGAATCACCAAGAAGGTGTTCAGAATGGACAGATCGAGGATAGGGCACCAGGTGCTCTCTTTTCTGGGTACCAGAAAATGTCTGGAGTAGAAACCCTGGCCTATCTGTTCTGCAGGAACGTGCTCTACTGCCCTCATAAAGAGCAGGGAAAGGATTTCCTTTTGAGCCTCTGCCCACTGATTTGGTGGTAGATCTGGGAACCCTTTTGGGGTTGGAAGAAAAATTTGTATCCCTGAGACACAATGTTCAGAACCCATTGGTCCTTGATAATGGTGGCCTAGGTGCTTGAGTGAAAGGAGAGTTTTCCTCCTAGGGGTAAGTGAAGGTGGGCAGGGGGGGTGGAGGAGGTGAATCACTGAGTTCTTACCATAGGGGTGTGGCTTAGAACTCCCTGGTTATGAGGTGGAGGTAGTCCACTGCTTAGATCTCTGCATTCCCTGGGGCTGCTGTCAGAGGTGTCTGTTTTCACGGGACCTAGGCTGGGCTGGTTTGCTCAGAGCAGGAAAGGATTTGTGCTTGGAGGGACAATGCCTGCTGAGCCTAGGGGGGTGTACCTGTAAGAAATCCTTAACTGTTTGCATAGATTTTGCTTTTTCTTCTATCTTTTTTTAAGACCTCTTCTGCCTTAGCGCCAAATAAGTTATCTTTGTGCAAGGAGGCATCCAACAATTTAGATTTGACATGGTCTGGCAGAGGGTTGTTCCTTAAGCCATGCATGTCTTCGAATGACAGATCCGGTGACTGCTGATCTGTAAGAAGTTTCTAGGGTGTCAAAACCACAATGCAAAGTGTGTTTAGTTACTTGACTTGCAGAATGCATTATCTCTTGTAAATCTTTAGATTCTGCCCAATCAGGAATGGAAGACATTTTTTTGTTTAAGGAGTTCCAAGGTATGTTGCTGAAATTGCAGCACATGGAACTGACAATTCAGTGCCCTGATAGCAAGAGTAGCTGAGGTGTATACTTTTTTACCCCATCTGTTCAAAGCTCGGGAATCCCTGTCTGAGGGTGTGGGATTCTTAGCAGAGGTTGTTTTACCTCATTAACCCAGAGTACCTTCTCAAGGCACCTCTGTGCAACACTGAGCGCGCCATGAGAAGATACTAATTGCAAGCTGTTACCCCCGAGTGCCTTCCACAAGCGTGAAACTGTCTTGCAGGTTAGTAGCTGATTTTAATGAAAAACACACTGAACTTGTAATTTATGTTATGCAGTTACGATTCAGTGTGTTTTTACATTAAGGTCACATTAAACTTTTAGTACAAAATCCGCTTTCAAAGTAGTTGATAAAGCAAGTGGAGGCAGCCAATCAGATTCTTGCAATCCAAGCCACCACTTGCGTCACACCTCCACCTCCATAATATTATTTTCTTTTGTTTTCCCCAAATAAATAGTCTCCAGTAGCAGGTTTTTCCTTTCTTTCTGCAAATATTTGGAGATTTTACCTGCTACTGGATCCCTCTTTTATTTGGGGACTCACGGGTTGCACAGATCACCAGAGCTAGAAGGAGTTTCTCGGTTTAGGCTTGCACAAGGAGTTCCTGGTCAGCATTTCCCTAACAACCAAGGTAAAATATCTGCTTTTTTTACTTGCAATGTGCAGTAGCTAGGTGAATGCACAGTTTTTTTCTTTCTAAATGACATTGCCGAAGGTGTTTTCTGTAGTTAGCACAACACATTGTGTGTCAAAGGTTCAGAACAAGGATTCTGCCTGCCTCCCACAACCAAGGCCAAGGTAACAGAAGCAGGAGTACCCAGGGTTTGTCATACTCTAAAGTAAATGTTAGAAACCGTTGCTTATTAATTAGCGAATGACTCTGATATCAAGGGAAAAAAAATGCAACTCTTATTAGAGGAAGTAAATCGGGCATTGCAGATACAGCTGATGACTGCTGGTATAAGGAATCAGATCTTTCTTCTCAAAGCTGAAACTAAAGTTATAAAAGTGCTAAATTCCTGACCTTTAATACTACCCTACTTCAAGGTTTGCAGATATTCTCCATTCGTATCCATTTTGCAGGCATATACTTTATTCCAAGTGTCATGCTTACTCCTTCTGTATATATCACTTCCAGTCCCATTGACTCTGCTGTATAAAACAGGTTGATCTTATACTAATAAATATTATAACCTATTGACAAACAAAACATAAAAGAATACTCAGACTTGTTAAAAAATCCACAAATTTCTAGTCCAACTGGAGCGGTCGATTCATGGAGACATTTTATGGTTTACGAATACAGCAGCTATGCCTGTAGCAAACAAAAACCTATGCCGAAAGTTTCAGGCAATGATTTCCAGCCAATGCCAGAATTGCTTCAAACCAGAACAGTAGCTTCTGAATGACCAGCATTTGAACCAGGTCCATGCCAGCTATCTGTTTTTTTTTTGTTTTGTTTTGACTACATACTGTAGAAAACCGATGCAGTTGCTGCTTGCTTGTGACGGATCGGTACTATGCCTTTGTATGTATTGAATTGTTGCTGTTGTATAGAAAGTAAGAATTTTCCAGAGGTGGGTCCTTTTTATACTGAATTGTTTTTCAGTTGGGACATAGCAGTTCATTTGGTAGGACTCCTGTACATAGTTTTGATTTGCAGCTGCGCATGTCCAAGTGGGCAGAACCTGTTTACATTGGAAGCACAAGGAGAAAAGATTCATAAACATAACTAGAAGCAGGTAATATCATTTGGGGATAGTTTAAACAGAGTAGCACTCCATATCGGTCTCCAGAACTGAACATAGTTGTCAGTGTTGTGATGCATTACACCAATACTGAAACTTAATTTAAGGTTTAAATTTGTGTATATGTGTAACTAAGAGTTTTTTTGACATCCTACATAATTGTCACAGAGTTGGCCAAGTTTGTGGCATCTGTTAAGTTTATTGAACAAAGATTCAGTTGTGTTTTTTTAGTACTGGTCTGTAGATTGGGAAATCTGTGTGGAGTTGGCATTGATGTAGCTGAAGTATTAATTTAGAAAGTTGATATAACTAACAGGTTTTGCATTGGCATATTTTGTGAATGCTATGAAGTTTGAAACTCAAATGTCTGTCATTATTTAGAGACTGTAGTCCTCAGCGCATGGCAAGAACACCACAAATTTTATGAACACCACTCTAGAAATATAAGGCAGAAATCTACACAGCCAGAAAAACTCTCGATAGTTGGGAGGTATGTTCACAGTCTAATGTAGCGTAATATAAAGAATTATACAACTGGCTGAGCTCACATTTTCAGCTCAATGTTTATTAGATATAAAAATACAGCAGAGAACGTGTGGAAGGAGTAAATCACAGTATGATGTGAGCACTGAAAAATTAGATCATGCTGGTGGGTAGTAAGGAATGGGGTTAATGGCAGAGTATTTGGTTTTGTTTCTAGAAAGTGCATAATTTACAATATAAGGTCTCAGCATTTTTCATGACATTAAGGTGGGGATCTTGTGTGACCTCCTAAAAGCACAGTGCCTAAAAAGGGAAAGAATCCTACCTAATTTGATGCATGAGATACTGTGTGTGTATGAACGTACTCCTTTTTTTCTCAGTTGCTACTGAAAACTGCAGTGAAAGTTACCGTTCCTTTCCAGCTGTTGCAGGAACATGTTTCGCTGTTCATATATTGGAGTCCTTGTGCTGTATTTACAGTAAATGGTTTACAGTCTGCACCTCAATAACTATTTACTGTGTGTTTGGCTAGTGATGTCTTGTCTGCAAATTTCTTTTGAGGCTGTGTCCTATGGTTGTCTGAGGTGTACAGTGGCAATGTATTTTATCAGCTATGCACCTAGTTTAATGCTAATTGAATGCCCTTTACTAGATACCCTTTCCAGTGAGTGGGAATTATTTTGCTGTACAGTTACTTTTGCAGTAGCATTGGTCCCTGCCATTAAATCTCGATTGCTATATTGCCTAACAAAACAGCATAATTAATTGTTGCAAATCAACCATTCATGCTTTGCTGCTTTTCAGTTTGTCTTTGTTTTTTTGCCAGTTTAGTGTTTTTTGTTACTGCATCCATAATGTATGATTGAAGTGGCTAAAAAGTACAGTTGTGTACCTACCATAAATGTAGATGTTAGAGTGTATTCACTGTTGCAGTCATTACTCTTGAGTTATCCTGCTGGCAGGCTACCCTCAGTTGGCCAGAATTCCAAAGTCTAGGTCCGGTGTCGGTTGCTGTCGCCTCTTCCCTGACGTCAGTGCACCAGGGGTATAAAAGATGCAGCCGACGCCATTTTCTTCAGTTTTTCTTGCCCCAGATATCAGGTGCCCCCAAACTGGTATGCTGAAAAATATACCAATAAAAATGCATGCACAAAAATAACATTTCCTTAATCTACAAGCAAATACACCAAAAAGGTTGTATAGGATGGAGAAGTGCAGTTAAGTCCCAGCAAAGAAAAGGGGGATGGTGGGTAGGTAACCTGGACTGCAACAGTGAATACACTCAAACATCTACATTTATGGTAGGTACACAACTGTACTATGTTCATTGTGTTTCACTGTTGGAGACATCACTCTTGGGTTGAATACCAAAGCAGAGGATGGACGGCTGGGCTAAATAGGGTTAGGAGAGGCTATGAGGCCCTGCAGAACTGCAGTGGCAAAGCCTGCTCTGGACTTAGAGTAAAGAGGTAAGTGGTAGTGCTTTGTGAAGGTGTGCACTTAACTCCAAGTTGCAGCCTCTAAGATATCTTTGGTTGGTACTCCTCTGAGGAAGGCTGCTGAAGTGGCTGCTGCTCTGGTGGAATGAGGCCTAATGCCCTTAGGCACTGATTTGCCATGTTGAAAATAGCAGAAACAGATGCAATTGCCTATCCATTTAGAAATGGTCTGCTTTGAGATAGCCTTTCCTTGAGATCCTGCAGCATATGACACTAAAGTTGCCCAGTCTTTCTGAACGCTTTAGTTCTGTCCAAGTAGAAGCGTAACTGCCTGTGTATGTCCAAAGAATGCAGAATTTTCTCACCCTTGGTTCTGTGGGTTAGGATAAAAGGTAGGCAAGTGAATGGTTTGGTTAAGAGCCACACTGGACACCACCTTAGACATAAATGTAGGGTTTGTCCTCAGAGAAACCCTGTCTGGATGAAAAATGATGAAAGTTTCCACAGCCATGAGTGCTTGTAACTGAGACTCGCCTTGCAGAGGTTATTGCTAGGAGCAGAGCTGTTTTCCAGGACAAGAATTTAATATCTGCTGTTGATGCTGGGTCAAAAGGAGGCAGTGTCAGTTTTTCCAAAACATAATTGATGTCCCAGGCCGGAATTGGTGCTCTCCTTGGAGGTCTAATGTTTTTGGCCCCTCTGAGGTACTGCCTTATTAAGGGATGTGAAAAGATAGGTGGGTTCCATATTGTAATGGGCTGAAACGGCAGAGGCATGAATCTTAATTGATAAGAAAGAAAGGCCTTTGTTTAGCATCTCAGTTAGGTATTGTAAAATCTGAGGGATATTTGGTACACACGTGTCACTGCCTTGTTCCTGGTTCCAAGAACATAATCTCTTCCATTTTTCTGCATAAGATTTTCTGGTACTGGGCCTCCTGGCCTACAAGATAACATCCATAACAGCTTTTGAAAGAGGAGTGTTCTGAATGGCTACATTATCTGCCATGCTGCCAGATTTAAGGTCCTGAATTGGCTGTGCAGGATCGGATTGTTTTGTTGGGTCAGTAAGTGAGAAGTTTGAAGCAATATCCATGCTGGACCTTGAGACAAGCTCTTTAGGATTGGGTGCTGGCGTGGCCAGTCTGGTGCATTCAGTATCATTTTTGGCTTCTCTTGTCTGACCTTTAGGAGTACCCTGGGAAGGAGAGGCAGTGGGGGAAAAGCATATACCTTTAGATTTTTCCAGCTGAAGGATAGGGCGTCAACTTTCCATGCTTGCTTGTGATAAATCCTTGTGCAAAATCTCTGCCATTGGCAGTTGTGAGGGGAGGTGAATAGATCTATGTCCGGGCATCCCCATTTCCTTATTATCATGCTGAAGTCTTGTGGATCCAGTTTTCATTTGTGGGGATCCATGAGGTTTCTGCTTAGTTCGAGTGCCAGAGTATTTGTTTTTCCTGGCAAGAATTGTGCTTGGAGGTGAACTTGAAAAGCCAAAGCTGTGTCCCATAAGGTCATTGCTTGTCTACAGAGGGGGTAGGAATGTGCATCTCCCTGCTTGTTTATGTACCACATGACCATATCAGTAACTGTCCTGGATGAAGCAGGTCCTTGAAAGCTGTCAGGGCATTTTGAACAGCTAGCATCTCTTTTTGATTGATGTGAAGATGCATCTGTTTTGCAGGCCATGTGCCCTGAATACATTTTCCTGCCATATGGGCCCCCCCCAGACATAATCTGATGCATCCGTTGTCAGTGTCTGTCTGGCTGGCTGTAGGTAATCTGAATGGCAGACCCTTGTTGTGGTGACTGGCTTCTGCCCACCATTGAAACTCCTGTTGCAGGCAGGGAATGAGTGCAATTACTGTCGCCAGGCTGTGGCAATGCTGAGTCCAAACACTTTTTAGATACCATTGTAGTTTCCTGATATGCAGTCTGGCATATAGAATTAGTAGAATGCAAGATGCCATGAAATCAAAGGCCTGCAGAATTTTTCTTACAAATAAGTGAGTTTTTGTTGCCATTTTCTTGAAGTAAGTAGTCAGTTGCTTTTGTTTGTAAGGCGTGAGATAAGCCATCTGGGCAGTTGTATTTAAGCTTGCACCCAGGAATATTATCTCTTGAGAGGGCACTAGTTTTGATTTATTTTCGTTTACTGTGTACCCTAGGCCAATTAAGCATCTGGCATTTGTAAAAAGATTACTAAGAAAAATGTCTCTCTGCTTGAATTAGGCAGTCATCCAAGTATGGATATATTTGAATTCCTTTTTGTCTGCAAAATGCGTGCCAGGCATTTTGTGAAGACCCAGGGCGCAGTAGATAAGCCAAAGGGCAGTGCAGAGAATTGGTGATGCATTGAGCCAGCTATGAATCTGAGGCATCTTCTGCAAGATAGTCTGATTGGGACATGCAGGTATGCCTCTTAAGTCCAAAGTTACGAGCCAAGCCTTCTTGCCCAGCATGGGCAATAGCTGCTGTAGAGTCAACATCTTGAATTTTGGAACTTCCAGAAACGTATTTAGTAAGACTCCAAGTAGACTATACTCTATCTATAAAACCTAGCACTTGCTCCTACAGTACTTATCACCTTGATACAGCACTCTTGTTATAGATAGCACCCCAAAGGCAAGCCCCCTTTCTTGCTCACCCACATCCCCTGAAAACTCTTTTAAAGTTTTTTTGTCTATTTCCTTCTAGCATGTCGAGGGATCAGTTGCTAGTGTCCTCTCCTGCTCAGCTGGTGAACCTGGGAATATTGAGGCAATGTTACAACTGTCTCATGTACACAGACAACCCTCTCCTCCTCCCACAAAACACAAATACATGCGAGAGATGCAATTATACGGCCAAACTGGAGGCTGAGCTCTCTCAACACAAGACTGGCAAGACCAGACAGGAGGAGAAGGTTACCACATACAATATAGACCCAGTCTCACATAGTACCATCACAACCACAAATCATACACATAAACACACAAAGACATACTCGGAGGCTCTGATCAAAAATCTACCAAAACAGCAGAGACCACCAAAGCATACACCCAAACAACTGTTACCTCAAAACACAACACCTGCAACACATAGACCTCACAGTCAGAGTGTCAAACAGTCACAGCCCTTAAGGCCAAACACAATGCCAGACACACTGGTCATTGGTGACTCCATAGTCAGACACACTGGCGTCCCGCTCACCAGACTGAGTAAGGAGAAGGTCACAGTAAGCTGCCTGTCGGGCGCTAGAATCCGCCACATAGCAAGCACTCAGGTCTCTCAACAGCAGGTACAAGTGACTCAGTCATTGTCCGCTGGTGTAAGCGACCTGAGGCGTGCCCTCCTTGGACTACATGAAAAGAGACATTGAGGAGCTCTCTGATTATGTAGCCCAGGCAGGTATGACCTGACCTTGAGCAGTATCCTACCTTCACCAAGAATGATGCCACAATACAAAGATAAGATGATCAGTTTTAACAATTGGCTTAAACTCTGGTGTCATTCAAAGGGGATCAATGTCTGTCTGCCTGGGATGACATGCTGGACAAGCCACGCTGCTACATGAGGCGGCTTGCACCTGTCACCCTGGGATTCGGATATTGGCAAAGGCTCTTGCCACCCCCATAGTGCCTTTTAGGCAAGGCTCAAATTCTAAACCTTCCACCCTAGAACACAAAAAGGAAAAAACTAAGGGTAATGCTGCTCAATGCCAGAAGTCTCAATCTCAAAATGCACTCACTCGAGGCCCTTCTCAGTATGGAGAACATCGATGTCTGTGCTGTGACAGAAACCTGGTTCAAGGCTCCTGAGAGCACCCCAGCACTATCAGGTTTACCTCATATCATGCGTTCCGGCCCCAAAATCCAGACAATACCAAGAAAGGAGGGGGTATCCATATTCATCAAGGATACATACACCTCAAGATTGTGGCAACATACGATGCATCGGAGACCATCCAGGTGCAGTTAACCATAGGCAAGACTGCTCTACAAATTGTAGCATGTTACAGGCCACCCTCACAAACTCAGGAATCACTTGGCCTTCCTGAAAACACTGGAGGAATAAATGTATCCCCTAATACCATCATACTAGGTGACTTCAATTACCCAAATATAGACTGGGAATGCTACTCAAGCCCAAACACCCTGGCCCAAAAGTTCCTGGAATTCATAAACTCAAATGCCATGGAACAACTAGTCACTATCCCCACAAGAGGAGAAAACATACTTGATCTCATCATCACGAACATGGGAGCAAAATGTTCAACACCAGAAGTATACCCCTCACTGGTGAGATCAGATCACAAACAAATCTCGCTGGAGGTCCTCATCCCACCCCCTCCTGAAACAAAAAGACCACAGTAAAGAACTTCCCAAAGCAGACTTTGCACTTCTAAGACTAGTGTGGTCTCCTTTAAGGCCCTGAGCCGGGCGGAAAATAGTACTCTAGCCGCTGAATCACTTACAAATGCCTTCTACCAGCACCTGCAGGACTGCATGGATAAGGCAATCCCAAGCAAAACAAAGACTCTTTGTACCAAAGGCAAGCGTCCAGTCTGGTGGACCCCAGCCATAAACAAACTCTACAACAAAGGAGGAAGCTACTACATGATAGAGCAAAATCCTTGAAAGGTAAGACGCCTTTGATCACTATAAGTAAAAGCTGAGAGCCCTCATAAAATCATCCAAAGCAAATTTTGAGAGAAGAATAGCTAAAGACTCTAAAGACAATCATAAGGCCTTCTTTAGCTATATTTAGAAACCTGGGAGGAAACTCCCAGATATGCTCAGAATTAGTTCAAAATGATGAGAAGATTACTGATCCTACAGACATTGCCAACATACTGGCTGACAGGTTCAGTGCAAACTTCTCCCTCCCCAAAGGAGAGATATCTATACCAACAGATTGCAGACCCCAAACATCTCTAATGCCAGGAGAGGCTTCAGGAAACCACAAAGGGTTGGGTGGCTGGGCTAAATAGGGTTAGGAGAGGCTATAGCGGGAGGCCCTGCAGAACTGCAGTGGCAAAGCCTGCTCTGGACTTAGAGTAAAGAGGTAAGTGGTAGTGCTTTGTGAAGGTGTGCACTTAACTCCAAGTTGCAGCCTCTAAGATATCTTTGGTTGGTACTCCTCTGAGGAAGGCTGCTGAAGTGGCTGCTGCTCTGGTGGAATGAGGCCTAATGCCCTTAGGCACTGATTTGCCATGTTGAAAAATAGCAGAAACAGATGCAATTGCCTATCCATTTAGAAATGGTCTGCTTTGAGATAGCCTTTCCTTGAGATCCTGCAGCATATGACACTAAAGTTGCCCAGTCTTTCTGAACGCTTTAGTTCTGTCCAAGTAGAAGCGTAACTGCCTGTGTATGTCCAAAGAATGCAGAATTTTCTCACCCTTGGTTCTGTGGGTTAGGATAAAAGGTAGGCAAGTGAATGGTTTGGTTAAGAGCCACACTGGACACCACCTTAGACATAAATGTAGGGTTTGTCCTCAGAGAAACCCTGTCTGGATGAAAATGATGAAAGTTTCACAGCCATGAGTGCTTGTAACTGAGACTACTGCAGAGGTTATTGCTAGGAGCAGAGCTGTTTTCCAGGACAAGAATTTAATATCTGCTGTTGATGCTGGGTCAAAAGGAGGCAGTGTCAGTTTTTCCAAAACATAATTGATGTCCCAGGCCGGAATTGGGTGCTCTCCTTGGAGGTCTAATGTTTTGGCCCCTCTGAGGTACTGCCTTATTAAGGGATGTGAAAAGATAGGTGGGTTCCATATTGTAATGGGCTGAAACGGCAGAGGCATGAATCTTAATTGATAAGAAAGAAAGGCCTTTGTTTAGCATCTCAGTTAGGTATTGTAAAATCTGAGGGATATTTGGTACACACGTGTCACTGCCTTGTTCCTGGTTCCAAGAACATAATCTCTTCCATTTTTCTGCATAAGATTTTCTGGTACTGGGCCTCCTGGCCTACAAGATAACATCCATAACAGCTTTTGAAAGAGGAGTGTTCTGAATGGCTACATTATCTGCCATGCTGCCAGATTTAAGGTCCTGAATTGGCTGTGCAGGATCGGATTGTTTTGTTGGGTCAGTAAGTGAGAAGTTTGAAGCAATATCCATGCTGGACCTTGAGACAAGCTCTTTAGGATTGGGTGCTGGCGTGGCCAGTCTGGTGCATTCAGTATCATTTTTGGCTTCTCTTGTCTGACCTTTAGGAGTACCCTGGGAAGGAGAGGCAGTGGGGGAAAAGCATATACCTTTAGATTTTTCCAGCTGAAGGATAGGGCGTCAACTTTCCATGCTTGCTTGTGATAAATCCTTGTGCAAAATCTCTGCCATTGGCAGTTGTGAGGGGAGGTGAATAGATCTATGTCCGGGCATCCCCATTTCCTTATTATCATGCTGAAGTCTTGTGGATCCAGTTTTCATTTGTGGGGATCCATGAGGTTTCTGCTTAGTTCGAGTGCCAGAGTATTTGTTTTTCCTGGCAAGAATTGTGCTTGGAGGTGAACTTGAAAAGCCAAAGCTGTGTCCCATAAGGTCATTGCTTGTCTACAGAGGGGGTAGGAATGTGCATCTCCCTGCTTGTTTATGTACCACATGACCATATCAGTAACTGTCCTGGATGAAGCAGGTCCTTGAAAGCTGTCAGGGCATTTTGAACAGCTAGCATCTCTTTTTGATTGATGTGAAGATGCATCTGTTTTGCAGGCCATGTGCCCTGAATACATTTTCCTGCCATATGGGCCCCCCCCAGACATAATCTGATGCATCCGTTGTCAGTGTCTGTCTGGCTGGCTGTAGGTAATCTGAATGGCAGACCCTTGTTGTGGTGACTGGCTTCTGCCCACCATTGAAACTCCTGTTGCAGGCAGGGAATGAGTGCAATTACTGTCTCCAGGCTGTGGCAATGCTGAGTCCAAACACTTTTTAGATACCATTGTAGTTTCCTGATATGCAGTCTGGCATATAGAATTAGTAGAATGCAAGATGCCATGAAATCAAAGGCCTGCAGAATTTCTCTTACAAATAAGTGAGTTTTTGTTGCCATTTTCTTGAAGTAAGTAGTCAGTTGCTTTTGTTTGTAAGGCGTGAGATAAGCCATCTGGGCAGTTGTATTTAAGCTTGCACCCAGGAATATTATCTCTTGAGAGGGCACTAGTTTTGATTTATTTTCGTTTACTGTGTACCCTAGGCCAATTAAGCATCTGGCATTTGTAAAAGATTACTAAGAAAAATGTCTCTCTGCTTGAATTAGGCAGTCATCCAAGTATGGATATATTTGAATTCCTTTTTGTCTGCAAAATGCGTGCCAGGCATTTTGTGAAGACCCAGGGCGCAGTAGATAAGCCAAAGGGCAGTGCAGAGAATTGGTGATGCATTGAGCCAGCTATGAATCTGAGGCATCTTCTGCAAGATAGTCTGATTGGGACATGCAGGTATGCCTCTTAAGTCCAAAGTTACGAGCCAAGCCTTCTTGCCCAGCATGGGCAATAGCTGCTGTAGAGTCAACATCTTGAATTTTGGAACTTCCAGAAACGTATTTAGTATAGACAGGTCCAGTATTGGTCACCAGGTTTTGTCCTTTCTGGGTACTACAAAGAGTCTGGAGTAAAATTCTTGCCCCTGCTCTTGTTGTGGTACTTGCTGAATGGCCCTCATGTCCATGAGGGCAGTAATTTGTTTTTGTGCCTCTGCCCATTGATTGTGCGTCAGGTCTGGCATATGTTTTGACCTTGGTAGGGTGTGAAAATGGAACCTGTAGCCTTGGGACACTATGTTCAGGACCCATTTGTTTTGGGTAATCATTTGCCAATTTGAAGAAAAAAAGTACTAGTTTTCCCCCTAAGGGGGCTGCCAAATGAAAAGTGTTTGGATCTGGTAGAGGAAAGTCATTGGGCCCGTTTCCTGTAAGGTTGTGATTTGTCTTCTTCACTTTTGGAGGTAGGAGCACCCCATTCTTTAGGCCTGTGTGAGCCTTGGGGCTGAGATCTGCCTCTGGGATGCCTGTATCTGCCTCTTTGTGGTCTGTCTACCACTGGAAAGGACCAATTTTTAGAGGGCCAGTTCCTGCTAAACCTGGGTGGCTGTTGTAAGAAATCCTCAACTGTCTGCATGGATTTTGCTTTATCCTCCATTTTTTTCAACACCTCTTCTGCTTTAGTACCAAACAAAGTATCATGCTGTAATGGTGCATCTAATAATTTTGCTTTAACATGATCAGGCAGATTCTGTTCCTTTAAACAAGCATGCCTCCTAATAACAGATCCTGTAACAGCGGCCCTGCAAGAGGCCTCCAGTGAATAATAACCACATTGTGAAGTATGCTTTCCCACTTGTTCAGCTGCATGCAATAAATCCTGCAATTCCTTGTTCTCTGAACATTCAGTATTTGTCAACATTTTCTGTTTAAGCAGTGACATTAAATATTGCTGATACTTAAGCATATGAAACTGACAATTTAAAGCCCTTACCAGCCAGGGTAGCAGAAGTGTAGACCCCCCCCATCTGTCTAGAGCCCTAGAATCCCTAATCAGAGGGGGCAGGGATTTTTTGCAGTGGAAGCTTTAACCCCTTTGGGACCCTGAGATATAGTTTATGGGTCAGCTGTGATGTTTTTAACTAGGAACTTATGAGAATCTGGGACCCTGTAGTATCTGTCTGGTTTAGCTGGTGCAGGGGGTAGAGAGTCAGGGGACAGGCTGGACTCTGAAAATACATCTACAATGTCCAGAACAGGTGGAATAGCAAGGGGTCTGTGCTGAGGAAGTAGCAGAAAGTCTCTGAGCCTTTTCTTAGATTCAGAATAATCTTGGCTCTCCCAGTGGAAATGCTCCATCATGGTATGCAGGGTTTCCCCAAAAGAATAATCCACAGGAGAGGTTGAAGGGATGGATTCTTCAGCATCAGAATCCTCATAGGGAAGCATGGAGTAATCCTGTTCAGAAGAGGAATCAGAGGAAATTGAAACCTGATCAGAAGAATCATACTCTGTAATAGTTAGGTCTTCGGCCATTTTGAGCATCTGTTTTTTAGGCATGAAAGTCTGAGGAGGAGAAAGCTGTACTTGTTTCTTTCTCTTTAGAGCTGCTTTAGTCTTTGAAGCTGAAGATGGCTTAGTATATAGTTGTGTAGGTCTGAAGACACCCTCAGAAGCCGATGCCTGCTCAGCGGCTCCGGACCCATCTGAGGGAAAGATTTCCGAGTGTCCAATACCTTGAGTTTCCAGAGGCCTAGTCGGCTCCACGTGGGAGTCGGAAGCGGCCAGTGGCTCTGAGGTAGCGGGCGCCAGGGCCTGCGAAAGCACCTCACTGAGAATCAGTGAACCAGCGACTGGCCTAGCAGAGGCTTCGTCATCTGTTTTGGACATCGGATGCCTATCCTTTTCCTTGCATTTTTTGTAAACTCTGGTTGTCGGCTGGTCTGACAGCATTATATAATTAAATCTTCAGCCAAAGTAATGAAATGCAAAATCGAACAGACGCTTGATAGTGCATTGGTTAAATCTAGCACAAAACCGACAGCTAGCAACATTGTGATCAGGGCCTAGGCAAGGAATACAGTAAGAGTGAAAATCCTTATGAGGTATTTGCTTCCCACAAGAAATACAATTGCTAACTTTTTCTGACATCGGTCTGGAGCAAGAAAAAAGTTTCCCCAATGGGGTACTTAGCTTTAATGAAGACTTCGGTTCTGAAATTCGGATTTGAAAATCTCAGGAGTCGGCCAACCGGCACTTGTGAACTGCTTTTGCTTCGGACACCGTGCGGCAAGAAAGACTGAAGAAAATGGCGTCGGCTGCATCTTTTATACCCCTGGTGCACTGACGTCAGGGAAGAGGCAACAGCAACCGACGCCGGACCTAGACTTTGGAATTCTGACCGACTGAGGGTAGCCTGCCAGCAGGATAACCCAAGAGTAATGACTGCAACAGTGAAACACGAACATCTGGTCATTACTCTTTGCCTTGACATAGCTGGCCTCAAGAATGCTATATGATTATATTATTTTCATCACTTAAGTGCTTACTGCATTGAAAACATCTAAACACTTTTTTATCCAAGTGCTGATGCTTCTCTGTAAGCTTATTTTCCTGACAGTTCCACAGATTGTAGCACAATCCTCAGTTTAAGTTGAGGTTATATACAGACCTACCCATGCAGACATTTTTTTCACAAAGCTAGGTTGTCACCTATCACTTTTCGACTGATGTGCTCTCTCTCTCTATTTCTCTCTCAATCTCTTTCTATCCACCTGCTCACCCCAATAACTCAAGCTTCTTTATGGACTGGGAGCTTGCAGAAGACACTTGTAATTCCTTCTGCCCACCATGAAACTTCCTTCTTGGTGCAGGCCATCTTGAAGAGCTCTATATCCAAGTTTTGCAAGTGCCGATTCAAAGGAGTTGTTAGGAACCCCTGCATCATCTGCATATGTCTGACTTGAGCAACCCTTACATTGGTGGAGCCCCTATAACACAAAACCCTCAGGAATTCTCCGATCATCCATCCCTGCCAATTGGCTGGAAAATGTACATGCTAGAGCAATAGATGTGTCATTTGGATGATACACTCTACAGTCTTCTATGTCAGGGTCACACCAGAAAGCTCTTGATTTAATCAAGGTTGAGGCTTAAACTGAGAAGGGTGGTTTTAAAACCCAGATGCAAATTACATGATAATGCTAATAGATCCATTATTTAACATTGTAAATGTGCCTGCAAAAGACAATACAAGCACAGGTAGATGTAAAAATATTTACACCCGACTGAAAGGTCATGCACGGTCTTACCATTTTTCTACATTTTTTTTTAACTATATCCTTGGAGGGTTTCCCCTCTAAAGGAGCATTCAAGACCTCCTATTTGACATACTTCTGTAGAGGCTGACCTTTAAGCCAGGCATGGTATCCAAGATCCTAAACAGAAGCAGCCAATCTAGGGTATGCATTACTTGCATTCTGATTGCATTTAGCCATATGCTTTTCTACGTTCTGGGATAGTTGAACAGGGCTGAGGGTCTGGGAACTTAGCAGTTTGATTCATGCTAGATCTCTGTGCCTGTTTCTCATATGTGTTGCAGATTGCCTGTCTGGTACTTTATATGTATCTGTAGCTATACAAGTCAATATATATCCATTTACCTATATATATATTATATATATATCTTTCTATATGTATGTATATGTGTGGATATATATATATATATATCTATATAGTAGTTTATTACTCTGGAGGCCAAAGTAATGGAAGTGTACACCTTTTCCAAGTCTATCCAGGAGCCTGCTTTGCTCATCATACCAAAAAGTAATTTGGCTTGATATCAGTTTCCCACCCTTGCAAACTTACAGGTCCTCATGTTTATAGGTGATCACAAGGTTAACATCCCTAGGGGGTTTTGTGCAAGTCCAGCCACGCTTTCCAAGATGTGTCAGGCATAATTTGATACCTCCGGGTTGGATACAGGCTTGGAAGAAGTGTGGTCAAACATAGGTATCAAAAGAAGGGCAATTTTTTACAAAGAGAGGCCAGGTGTATTTTAGGTGGGTTCAAATTTTCCTACCATGGTGTAGCAGAAGGATGAATGGAGAAGGTGGTATTCTGAAGAACAGTACATCTAGAGTGTTTTGAAAGTGAAAAAGAGTGTTG
The DNA here is from genome assembly GCF_019279795.1 of Protopterus annectens. Classification (NCBI taxonomy): domain Eukaryota; kingdom Metazoa; phylum Chordata; order Ceratodontiformes; family Protopteridae; genus Protopterus; species Protopterus annectens. Next base: position 1,483,445,373 of record NC_056745.1, on the reverse strand, counting down.
GATAGAATGATATTTAAGAAGCTGGAAATTCATGGTGTGATGATGAATGTTGTTAGTGAAGTTGGGTGTGCAATGGATGAGAAAGAAAATTTTGGGAGTGAGTTGGATGAAGTGGTAGAGAAATGGAGAAACTGCAGTTCATTGTCCTGTGTGACCAGGCATGAGATTTTTTTTTATGTAAATTCGGTCATCTCCACCTTTGCTCCCTGTCTGTATATGCTATTGTAAGGTACAGTATACAAAGGAAACATGATTTGACTTACTTCCTTTATTTCCTGCCAGCTTGGTTCTGCTAGCAGTTTCTGTATGATTTTGACCTACAAAATATTGTGTTATTTCGTATTTGACAAAGCATATGTTCCTTTACATAGTTATACCAATAATTCTAATAAAGTTCCATTGAAGGAATTTCCTATAGATTTCTCTGAACTTACTCGCTGAGTATTACAAGCATGGAGCTACCATATGTTTTGTGCTTTTTTCTTGACTTTGTCAGTCATTTGTGGAATTTAGGTGGGAGGAAGGGCTCAATATACAAGTGTTATACAATTTTACTGGATTACGCACGTGTTCTCCTTGCTGATGAACATGCATCTGTGTTACATAACTGCACAATGTAATAGAATGAATGCCTACTCAACAGGTTATGTGCAGCAGTTATCACCTGCGTCTCAGCATGCATACGTTTGCAGTAATGAAAAGGTCATTATCACATTAGCAATATGTGCAGTTACAATAGAGCAGTGAGTCATTATCACTTTTCTGGGAAAAGTCTCAGCTGCTGTCACTATTATATATATAAGCAGAAGTCGTTATCGCTTTGATGAATACACAAGCCAGGTTGTGGTTTTTCTCTGCTTGGAGTCATTGCAAGCAACCCCCCCCTCATTCTTCATTAACTATCAACCCTCCTAAACCCTGGATTTTTTCTTCCTGTATATATACATATATACATACACACACGGTGGTGGTGCTACGGTAGCGTTGTCGCCTCACAGTAAGACATTGTCCTGTTCAATTCTCAGCTAGAGCGTCTTCTGTGTGGAGACGTGCGTGAATGGGAGTACCTTTGTTGAAGATTGTGCGTTAGGGCTGGCAACCCAGCACGTAAAAATTTACTGCCAATCATTAGCGGATCAGAGTTCCGCTGTGGCAACCCCTAACTGGGAAAAGCCAAAAGACTCAACATATGCAAAACCTGTGTGTGTGTGTGTGTGTGTGTGTGTGTGTGTGTGTGTGTATGTGTATGTGTATATATATATATATATATATATATATATATATATATATATTTTAAATATATATATATGTAATATATATTTAGGTGGTAGGTATGTACCTCTGCAGCGTTATCACCAATTATGTACCTAATAAAAACAAAATAATGCCCCTGTGGATAGGAGTGAAGATTTGTATGGTCTCACCAGGTAATGCATTATGATATATATATATATATATATATATATATATATATATATATATATATATATATATACTCTTCCACTAGATCTGTCAAATATCAGTAGTAATCTGTTTGCATTTTCTTTCCTGTGCAGGTTCATCCACCTTCTGACACTGACATGGCTTCACGAGCAGGAGAACGACAAGTTTGAGTGTGGGTATGTGGCCATTCCTACATTTCCTGGGCTGCCACCCATGCCTCCATAACTGAAAACCAGTACAACCTGAGCTTCCCCACATCCAGTGTGAAGGTAAAGTGGATTGCAAGAAGAGGTATGCATTGGAGCAGAGTACTGCAGTTGTTGGAAGAGAAGTGTTCCATCTACCCTGAGGCCAACATCCTTGTGCTGCACATTGGAGAGAATGATGTCATCAGTCAACCACTCAGAAGGCTACGGTTTCAAATCAGAGCAATTTGTGAACACCTGCAGTTGTGGTGGCCATGTTGTCATTTTGTGTGGTCTGACATAATTCCTCGACAGATATGGAAAACAGCAAACCGTCAATGGGAAGCTCACAAGGCCAGACCTTTACAGAATGGGTTCATGCATGGCTTGATGCACAGGGTCAGTGGATATACAATCTGTCATGACAGCATCACCGCAGAAGATGTTCACCTGTTCAGAAGGGATGGCATTCACTTGGAGGGCATTGCGTTGTTCTTGACTGACCAACACAATGACGTGAGGAGAGCTATGCAGGATTGGTAACATGCAGCTTGTGAGAAGAATGGAAAATGTCCACGACCAAGTAGGACCAGTATGGTAAGACACTCAATTGGGAAATGTGTAAAATATATTTTTCTGAGTTTGGCAAATAACTGTGGTAAGGAGCTGGTGAAGATGCTGAGAAAGAACAACTGTTTCAGGAGAGTGCTAGCCTATGCCAGTAACCATCCTGCAATACCTCTTTTTTATTCGGTTTGTATCAGGCATGTGTAGAGTTTAGACGACAGGAAGGGCTTAGTAATATAGAACTTGATCCCTTAGGTCCATTGCTGAATGGACACATGTAAAGATAAAAGGCATAGGTAAGGCACATGGCTGACACTGAAAGAGGTCATGAGACTGTAGTGGTATCAGCTGAGTGGGTAGCCAGCACAGCTATCTGACAGATCAGATGGCCTTGCCTGCCACTAAAGTTCCATGCCTGTCCTCACTTCATTAGTGAAGTGGCAGTCCTTACCTTGCTTTTTCTTTATACATGTACCCATTCAGCAGTATGTTGGCTACACCAAGAATGTGTATACTTACAATAATATGTGTCTCCATGGTAAAACAACTGGGTCTGACTGGTGTACACATATACAGATATCAATTTTTTTAGGACTCAGGTTATGCAAATTGTTTTTTTTTTTCATATTTTGGTAAATAACTTTACAAGGGAGCATCTGAATGTGCTAAGTAATACCTCATTTTGAAGACAGTATTGATAGTTCCAACATGGTAAAAGAACAGTCTCTATGTTGTACACATCTACAGATATCATAATTTGTTTCGGACTTAGGCTATGGAAATTATGAATTTACATAACTTTTCAAAGGAGCATATGAATGTGCTAAGTAATACCTCATTTTGAAGACCGTATTCATAGTTCCAACATGGTAAAAAAAAACTCTCCCTGTATGTTGTACACATGTACAGATATCAAAGTTTGTTTCAGACTTGGGTTATGGAAATTATGATTGTTTTCATATTTTGGTACATAACTTTGCAAGGGAGAATCTGAATGTGCTAAGTAATACCTCATTTTTGAAGACAGTATTGCTGGTTCCAACATGGTAAAAGAAATATGCCTGTATGTTGTACACATGTGCAGATATCAAAGTTTGTTTCTGACTCAAGTTATGGAAATTATGATTTTTTTTCATATTTTAGTAAATAACTTTGCAAGGGAGCATCTGCATGTGCTAATACCTCGTTTTTGAAACAGTATTAATAGTTCCAACATAGTAAAATAACTCTCCCTGTATGTTGTACAGATATCAAAGTTTGTTTTGGACTTAGGTTATGGAAATTATGATTTTTTTCATATTTTGGTAAATAACATTGCAAGGGAGCATGTCAGTATGCCAAGTAATACCTCATTTTGAAGAGTGTAACAATTACAACATGGTAAAAGAACTTTGTCTGCAGTGTACACATGTATAGATATCAGTTTGTTTAGTCTTGTAGGATTATGAAAATTATCCATTCATTATGCCCATAACTTTGCAAGGGAGCATGGTGATCAGACAAATGATGCATCATTTTTGAAGCTGACATTGAGACTCAACTTCTACACTGATATGTAGGCTCTGTTACAGGTGAGATATTATGCTTTATCAATGAGAAATATTATATTAATCATATTTCTATGAATAACTCAAAGGAGCATTACACAGTAATGGTTAATGTATCATTGTAAAGCTGACATTCATACTAACAAATTAAATACAAATTGTATGGGTCTACATGATACATTGATCAAGATATCGTGCTTTGCTTTTCCAAAAAGGTAAAAAATATGCACAATATCAACATTCATTGTTAGATATTTAATAAAGACCGATATGCACCATCAACATTTACACTGCTGGAAAGGTCAGTGTCTGCTGAACAACTTTCGCATTTACATTTTTAGTCTAGCTCTTATAGTTAAGAGTTAATCCCTTTTGGCCCTTGAGAAATTACCTCTATCAGCTGTAGGATTTTTAAAATATTTGTGAGAGTCAGGGATTCTATAGTACCTGTCTGGTTTTCTGGGAACAGGAGGTAGGGTGTCAGGAGTCAAGCTGGATTCCAGGAAAACATCCTCCACAACATCCAGGACGGGGGGGGATGGGCAAGGGTTTGTGTTTACGGAAGATCTAGGAATTCCAAGTCTCTTTTTGGACTGAGGGTAGTCCTGACTCTCCCACTGGAAATGCTCCCTTAAAGTATGTAGGGTTTCCCCCAAAGGAAAAATCCTTTGGGGGAGAGGCTGAAGGAAAGGAGTCCTCTGCATCAGAATCCTCATAAGTGGAGAGGGGTTGCATGTCTTCATAGTCATCTGACTCTTGTTCAGACAGAACTACAGGGGACAGATCTCTTTTCCTTTTGGAGGGGGTAGCTTGGCTTCCCCTGATCAGCATAAGGTCTTCCACCATTTTAAGCATTTGAGACTGAGGCAAGGTAGCAAGCACCCGAGAGTGGGTCGTCAGTTTCTTGGGTGTGGTTTGAACCCTGGGCCTAAAAAACTCGGTAGTTTTTGAAAGAGCGGTAGTCATGAAAGAATACGTCGGTTTCTGTCAAGATTCAGTAGTGTGAAGGACTTCCTCAGAAGCCAGTGTCTGCACAGCAGCTTCGGACCCATCCAAGGTAGAGACGACTGCAGGATCCTTAGTCGAAGAGTTTTGCAGCACACTGGACTCCGAAAGGGACTCGGTAGCGGCCTGCGAATCAACTGAAGTGGGCATTAGGGGCTGTGAAAGTGCCTCACCGAGTACCAGAGGCCTGATGACTAGCTTAATGGAAGCGTTGTCAGTAGGTTTGGACCTGTGCGGCCTGTGTCTGTCTTTATCTTTACTTTTTTTGGAAGGTCTGCTGTTGGATGGCTTACCGAAGCCATACAGGAATTAGAGGACTGTAAACGAAAATATCTGGCTACAACAAGGGCCCCAATGGATAGTTCTGGCATTGTACAAAGCACAGAAGTGACAAAATACAGTTGTGTACACTTACCGAGTGTATTCACTGTTGCAGTCATCACACTAGGGTTATCCTGCCAGGGGTAGCCCTGTCAGCCCAAATACCAGAGGCTTAGTAATTCTGTATCAGTTGCTGTTGCTCCAGGACTGACATCAGGTCATCAGTGGCATAACATCAGGCAGCCAACGCCATTACATCAGTTTCTTACCCCAAATGTCAGGAGCCCCCCAAATAGGGAGCTAGGTTATGGTGGAACACCAGCAGAAAGTAAATACTAAATAGCACTGTAATGAGTGAGTGAGAGAGACAGAGACACAAGGGGGATGGAGAGTGGGAAACCAGGATTGCAACAGTGAATACACTCAAACATCAATATTTATGGTAAGTGTACACAAAAAACAGTTTTGTACCTACCATAAATGTAGATGTTAGAGTGCTAATACAGCTGCAGTCATAACAGATGGGTTCTCCTGCCATCAGGCGGGTCCTCGGTCGGCCTAATTCCAAAGTCTAGGTCCGGCGTCGGATGTCGTCGCTTCTTCCCTGACGTCAGTGTGACAGGGGTATAAAAGAACCAGCCAACGCCATTTTCTTCAGTTTTTCTTGCCCCAGATGTCAGGTGCCCCCAGAAGGAAGGCAATACATAAATTTGTGTAATAAAACAATGCAATATAATCAAAATGCAGTAGTGCAAGCAAATACACCATAAATGAATACCCCAATCAGGTTGTATGAGGAGGTGTTAGCCAATAGACCTGTCCTAAGAGGGGAAGGAGGGAGGGAAACCTGGACTGCAGCTGTATTAGCACTCGAACATCTACATTTATGGTAGGTACAAAACTGTACTATGTTCATTGTGCATACAGCTGCAGTCTTAACAGATAGGTAGAATCCCAAAGCTAGGAAAGGGGTGGTAGGCACTAGGTGGAACTAGGAGGAGCCAGGATGCCCTGCAAGACTGCAGTGGCAAAGCCTGCTCTAGTTTTGGAGTTTAACGGTAGGTGGTAGTGCTTGGAGAAGGTATGCACAGAACTCCAAGTGGCTGCTTCCAAAATATCTTTGGTAGGAACTCCTCTGAGGAAAGCTGCAGAGGTAGCTGTGGCCCTTGTGGAGTGAGATCTGATGCCTGCAGGTACAGTTTTACCATGAAAAGAGTAACAAAAGCGTATGCAGTGGGCTATCCATTTTGAGATTGTCTGTTTGGAAATTGGCTTCCCTTGAGCTCCTGTAGCATAGGACACAGAGCTGTTCTGATTTTCTGAAAGGCTTTGTTCTGTCCAAATAATAGCGCAGCTGTCTGTGGATGTCCAAGGAATGTAGTAGTCTCTCCCCTTTGTTTTGAGGATTAGGGTAAAAGGTAGGTAAGTGTATAGCCTAATTCAAAGCTACCCTGGATACCACCTTTGGCATAAAGGATGGGTTGGTTCGTAAGGAAACTCTGTCCTGATGGAAGATGATAAAAGGCTGCACAGCCATGAGGGCTCCTCAGGAGTGGGTACCAGTGCTGTCTTGGCCAGTCTGGAGCAATGAGAATCATCTTTGGTCTGTCTGTTCTGGTTTTTAATAGAACTTTGGGCCGCAGAGGAAGAGGTGGAAAGGCAAACTGTCATTGTTGTCCAACTGAGAGAGTGTCCACTCTCCAGGCCTGTGGATGAAAAGTCATTGAGCAGAATTTTGGCAATTGGTGATTTTTGTGGGAGGCAAAGAGATCTATGTCTGGCCCTCCCCATGCTTGAATTATCTCTGTAAAAACTTGGATGCAACTTCCATTCGTGTGGATCTGTCATATTTCTGCTTAGGTTGTCTGTCAGCGTGTTTTCCTTGCCTGGCAAGTACTGTGCTTGAAGTTTGATTCGTAATTCCAAAGTCATGTTCCAAAGTGACATGGCCAGCCTGCATAGGGGGTATGAATGGGTTCCTCCCTGTTTGTTTATGTACCACATTACTGTGGTGTTGTCTGTCCTTATCAATAGTTGACCTGGATGCAGAAGGTCTTTGAAAGCTATAACAGCATTTATTACTGCTAGCATTTCCTTTTGATTGATGTGAAGGTGCTTTTCTTTTTGGGACCATTTGCCCTGAATGCACCGATCTGTCATGTGCGCCCCCCAGGCGTAGTCAGAGGCATCTGTTGTGATGACTTGATTTGCTTGAGGCTTGCAGAATGGGAGACCTGTGTTTCTTTGGCATGCTTGAGCCCACCACAGAAATTCCTTTTGAAGACATGGAATTAGTGGTATTATTGTTTCCAAACTGTGGCTGTGTTGAGACCATAGGTTTTTCAGGTACCATTGAAGTTTCCTCATATGCAGCTTTGCACATGGGATTAGTAGGATGCAGGATGCCATGAATCCCAGAGCCTACAGGATTTTCCTTGCAGTCAGCCTGGTGAAATTTGCTAGTTTTCTGAAGTATTGAGTTAGTTGCCCCTGCTTCTCTGGCGTGAGGTAGGCCATCTGGGTGTTTGTGTCCAAGTTGGCACCCAGGAAAATTATTTTCTGAGAGGGTATTAGCCTTGATTTCTTTTTGTTGACTGTGTATCCCAGAGAATTCAACAACATTATTACAAAAGCCAGATGTTTCAGAAGTATGTGCTTGCTGTCCGCTTGGATCAGGCAGCCATCCAAATATGGGTATATTTGTATCCCTTGAAGTCTGCAGTAGGCAATTACTGATGCCAGGCATTTCGTGAATACTCTGGGTGCAGTAGATGAGCCAAAGGGCAATGCAGAGAATTGATAATGGGTTGAACCTGCAAGAAATCTGAGGTATCTTCTGCAATTTTGTCTGATTGGGACATGCATGTATGCCTCCTTGAGGTAGAATGTTACCAGCCAAGACTCCTTGCCCAGCATGGGAAGAAGCTGCTGTAATGTGAGCATCTTGAATTTTGGTACGAGTAAAAATGTGTTTAGGATGGATAGGTCCAAAATAGTTCTCCAATCTCTTCCCTTCCTTGGTACCAGGAATAGTCTGGAATAAAAACCTTGACCTTGTTCGTGAGTAGGTACCTCTTGAATAGCTTTCATGTCCATGAGATCTGAAATTTGTCTTTGTGCCTCTGCCCTTTGTGTGGCAGGTTTGGCATGCCTCTCATTTTTGAAAGGGTGTGAAAATGGAATCTGTAGCCTCTGTTTATAATGTCCAGGATCCATTTGTCTTTTGTGACAATATGCCAATTTTTTGAAAATAATGCCAGTTTTCTGCCTAAGGGTGCTGCCATTTGAGCCTTGCTTGGCATGCAAAGGGGAAGTCATTGGGCTTGCTTTCTGAATGGCTGCGAACTATCTTCACCACCTCTTTGTGTAGGAGCTTGCCATTGTCTGCCTTTAAACGATCCCTGAGATTGCCCTCTGCCCCTCGGGCACCTGTATCTACCTCTTTGGGGTCTGTCCATGGCTGGAAAGGACCAATTTTTGAAAGGCCAATTTCTACTGAAACGTGGAGGTTGTACCTGTAGAAAATCTTTCACTGTTTGCATTGATTTAGCCTTTTCCTCCATTTTCTTTAATACCTCCTCAGCTTTAACACCAAATAATACATCCTTTTGTAGAGGGGCATCTAGTAATTTAGCTTTGACATGATCTGGCAAGGTTTGCTCCTTGAGCCAGGCATGTCTACGTATGACTGATCCTGTAACAGCAGCTCTACATGAGGCCTTTAGAGCATCAAAACTACATTCCAAGGTATGTTTACCCACTTGTTCTGCACTATGCATCAAATCCTGCAACTCCTTCAAGTCTGGTTGTTCAGGTTGTGACATTTTGTTTCTCAACTGTGATAACAGAAACTGTTGGTACTTTAGCATATGGAACTGGCAGTTTAATGCCCTCATGGTTAAAGTGGCCGAGGTGTATACCTTTTTTCCCCACCTTTCTAAGGATCTGGAATCTCTCTCGGAAGGTAATGGATTTTTAGCAGTGGAGGCCTTAATTCCCTTGGGGCCCTGTGAGATAATTTCTGGGTCAGCCGCATGGCTTTTGTATAAAAATTGGTGCGAGTCAGGAACCCGGTAGTACCTGTCAGGCTTGACTGGGGCTGGAGGTAAAGAATCCGGGTTAAGGCAGGCCTCCGAGTACACATCATCTAGTATGTCTAAGACAGGAGGTATAGCCAGAGGCCTGTGCTGAGGTAGCAAGAGAAAATCCCTAAGCCTTTTCTTGGAATCCGAGTACTCTTGGCCTTCCCAGTGGAAGTGTTCCCTTAAGGTATACAAGGTTTCCCCAAATGAGTAATCCTCTGGGGGGGGGGGGGAACAGAGGGAATGGACTCCTCTGCATCAGAATCTTCAAAAGGGGAGTAAGAATGTTCCTGTTCAGAGTGCTCTGAAATAATGGAGGCCTGGTCAGAGGAGGGTGATTCTTCCTCCACTCTGGGCCTTTTGTCCGGGGGGGGTTGAGAACCCCTGATAAGAGTAATTAAATCCTCAGCCATTTTAAGCATCTGTTTTTTAGGCATGGGGCCTGGAGAAGGGTCCTGTGTAGCTTGTCTCTTAGAATGCATGGCTGCTTTAGACTTAGTGAAAGCCTTGATGGAAAAAGAAGAGGAAGGTCTGAAGACACCTTGAGAGGAGGCAGACCTGTCTACATTTTGAGATTCACCACAAGTGGCTTCGGTATCTGTAGTCTGGGTGTGGGCCGAGGAGCCTGCGAAAGACACTGCCAATGAAGTGTCGTCTGTAGGCAGGGGCTGCGTAGGCGCCTCGCTGAGAACCGGACCACCTGTAGTCGGCTTTGGCGTGGTGTCGGTAGAGGCCGCGGACCTAGTGTGTCGGTCCTTATCTTTGTGTTTTTTAGACAAAACTGGAGTCGGAGTATCAGACGACATAATATAGTTAAATTTTTTGCCAAAATAGTGCTGGGCGAACTCCGCCCGACACTTAATGGTGCGTTTGTTGAATGTAGCACAAAAACGACAGACCGAGACGTCGTGGTCTGGGCCTAAGCAAGGAATGCAGAGGGAATGAAAATCCTTATGCGGTATTTGCTTCCCACATGAAATACAATTAACTTTGGCTGACATCGGTCTGAGGCAAGAAAAGTTTCCCCAACGGGGTACTTAGCTTTCAAGAAGACTTCGGTTGCAAAATTTTCGTAATTTCAGGAGCTGGCCGACCGGCACTTGCGAACTGCTTCTGCTTTGGTCACCGCGCAGCAAGAAAGACTGAAGAAAATGGCGTCGGCTGGTTCTTTTATACCCCTGTCGCACTGACGTCAGGGAAGAAGCTACGACAACCGACGCCGGACCTAGACTTTGGAATTCGGCCAACCAAGGACCCGCCTGACGGCAGGAAAACCCATCTGTTATGACTGCAGCTGTATGCACGATGAACATCTGTACTTTTTTCTTCGTGTTTCACTGTTGCAGTCATCACACTTGGGTTGATTCCCAAAGCTGAAGTGAAGGGTGGAGGCAGTCAAGAATTGTTTGGGCTGGCTAGTATGCCCTGCAGGACTGCGGTTGCAAAGCCTGCCCTGGATTTGGAAAAGACAGGCAGGTGGTAATGCTTGGTAATGGTATGAACAGAATTCCATGTTGCAGCCTCCAGGATGTCCCTGGTAGGGACCCCTCTGTGAAAAGCTGCAGAGGTGGAATTAGCCCTAGTGGAATGTGTCCTGACCCCCTGTGAGGGTGGTTTCCCATGGTGTTTGTAACAGAAATGGATACAGTGTGCAATCCATTTGGAAATGGTTTGTTTGGATATGGCCTTACCCTCTGCAAAGCTGACTAGTAACTGGTCAGTTTTCCTAACAGGCTTAGTCCTATTCAGGTAGAATCTGAACTGTCTGGGAAAAAGTGGGCAAATTAATAGATTTGAGAGTCACACTGGACACCACCTTGGGCATGAAAGTTGGGTTAGTCCTGAGGGAGACCCTGTCAGCATGAAAAATGAGGAAAGGTTCCACAACCATGAGTGCTTGTAGCTCAGACACACTTCTAGCTGAAGTGATGGCCAGAAGCAAAGCTGTTTTCCAAGTGAGGTGGCTCTGTACTGTAATGAGCAGAGATGGCAGAGGCATGAATTTTAATAGAAGAGAAGGATAGGCCCCTGGGAAGTAGGTCTGCTAGGTAATCCAGGATAAGCAGTAAGGAGGGCTGTGCTGGTTCAGCTCCTTTAGCCTGGATCCAAAAGCAATACCTTTTCCACTTGTCAGCATTGAATTTTCTAGTGCTGCGACGTCTGGCTTCACAAATAATGTCCAGGACTTGCTTGCTTAGGCTGGCCACTGGAGGAGAGGTTAAGGAATAAGCCAGGCTGCCAGGTTCAGGGTCTGCAATTGTGGATGTAAGAATTCTTCCTTCTGCTGAGTCAGGAGAGTAGGGATCTGAGGAAGGCGCCATGGGGGCAACAGTGACAGACTGCACAGTAGTGGGCACCAGTGCTGACGTGGTCAGACTGGGGCAATCAGGATTGCTCAGTTTTTCCTCCCTTATTTTGAGTAGTACCCTTGAAAGAAGAGATAGAGGGGGAACTGCATAGATCGAGAGGTTTAGCCATTGGAATGATAGGGCATCCACTTTCCAGGCCTTGCTGTGAGGTTCCCTGGTGTAGAATTTCCTGAGCTGGTGGTTGTTGTGGGAGGCAAACAGGTCCACCTTCGGGGTACCCCATTTCTGGGTTACGAAGCTGAAGGTGTTGCAGTTTAATTGCCACTCATATGGGTCTAGGAGATTTCTGCTTAAGTTGTCTGCAAGAGAGTTTTGGTTGCCTGTCAGGAAGTGTGCTAGCAGGTGAATTTGCATGGCTGAAACAGTGTTTCAAAGGGTCATGGGTAGCCTGCAGAGTGGGTAAGAGTGAGCTCCTCTCTGCTTGTTGATGTACCACATGTGGTGTTGCCTGTTTTGATTAGGAGAGATTCCGGAGAGAGTAGAGGCCTGAAAGCTGTCAGAGCATGGTGAACAGCTAGCATCTCTTTTTGGTTAATGTGCAGATGTATTTGATTTGGGGTTCAGTGGCCCTGAATGCACCTGCCGTCCAGGTGTGCACCCCAGGCATCTGTGGTTAGGGTCTGGGTGGCATGGGGTTGTGAAAAGGGAAGGCCCTTGTTGTGGTTGCATGCTGCTGCCCACCAAAGAAACTTTTTCCTTAGACAAGGTATAGGTATGATAGTTTCCAGGTCCTGAGAATGTTGACACCAAAGGCTTTAAGTACCATTTAAGTTTCCTCATATGCAGTCTCACATATGGAATTTGTAGAATGCAAGAAGCCACGAACCCTAGAGCTTGCAGGATTTTCCTTGCAGATAACTGGGTTCTGGTGGCTAGTTGAAAGAAGTAGCTTGTTTTTCTGGAGTAAAGAATGCCATCTGGGATGCTGTGTCCAGGCTTGCTCCCAGGAATACAACTTTTTGACTGGGGACTAGTTTGGATTTCTTTTCATTTATAGTGTACCCCAGTGAGATCAGTAGGTCCTTTACAAAGGTCAGGTGCTGTAACAGCTTTTCCCGACTGTCTGCCTGAATCAGGCAGTCATCCAAGTAGGGGTAAAATTGAATATTTCTTTGTCTGCAAAAAGCAATGGCTGGAGCCAGGCATTTTGTGAAAACTCTGGGAGCAGTGGATAAGCCAAAGGGAAGTGCAGATAATTGATGGTGCATAGATCCTGCCCTGAAACGTAGATATTTCCTGCAGGAGTCCCTGATTGGGATGTGCAGATAGGCCTCTTTTAGGTCCAGGGTGGCTAACCAAGCATCTTTGGATAGCATAGGAAGAAGCTGCTGGTATCACCAAAAAGCTGTTTAGAATTGATAGATCTAGGATTGGGTGCCAGGTGCCCTCTTTTTCTGGGTATGAGGAAAAGTCTGGAATAGAAACTTTGGCCTATCTGGTCTGCAGTCACAGGCTGTATTGCCCTCATGGAGAGCAGGGAATGAGCTTGGTTTTGGGCCTCTGCCCACTGGTTTGGAGGAAGATCTGGGAACCCATTTGGGGTTGGCAGTGTGTGGAAGTAAAATTTGTACCTCTCAGACACTATGTTGAGGACCCATCAGTCGTTAGTGATGGAGGCCCACTTTTGCATGGGAGGTAAGTTTTCCTCACAGGGGCACAAGCGGGTGGGCAGACGTAAGGGGTGGAGATGAAAAGTCGTTGTGAATTCTTGCCATAAGGGGATGGATTAGCACTCCCTGTTTTAGAAATGGAGGTACTCCATTGCTTAGATCTCTGCATTCCCTGGGACTGCTGTCTGGGCTTCTGCTTGCCCTAGGTCTAGTCTGAGCCGGCCTTGATGGGGCTGGAATGGACCAGTGCTTAGAGGGGCAATGCCTACTGAATCTTGGAGGCTGGACTTGCAAAAAGTCTGTCTGTATAGATTTAGTTTTTTTCCCTTTTTTAAAACCTCTTCTGCTTTGGTGCCAAATAAATTGTCTTTGTTCAATGGTGCGTCCAATAATTTTGATTTGACATGGTCTGGCAAGGTCTGTTCCTTAAGCCAAGCATGCCTTCCAAGTACAGAACCTGTGATTGTTGCCCTGCAGGATGCTTCTAGGGCATCAAACCCACATTGCAGGGTGTGCTTAGTAACTTGGTTTGCAAAATGCATAAGCTCCTGTAATTATTTATTTTCTGCACAAGCTGAAAAGGTAGATAAATCAATAAGTTCCACTGTATGTTGCTGGTATTTCAACATGTGGAACTGACAATTTAAAGCTCTAATGTCAAGAGTTGCAGAAGTGTATACTTTTTTACCCCATCTGTCTAAAGCTCGGGAATCCCTGTCTGAAGGGGTGGAATTCTTAGCTGTGGTTGCTTTTATTCCTTGTGGTCCTTGGGAGATGACTTCTGGGTCAGCAGTAGGATTTTTGAAGATAAATTTGTGTGAGTCAGGAACTCTACCTGTAAGATTTCCTGGGAGCAGGTGGTAGGGTGTCAGGAGTTGAACTGGATTCCATAAAAACATCATCCACATCATCCAAGACAGGAGGAATAGCTAAGTGTCTGTGTTGTGGTAAATCTAAAAATTCCGAGTCTCTTTTTGGACTGAGGATAATCCTGGCATTCCCAATGGAAATGCTCTCTCAAAGTATGTAGGGTTTCACCAAAAGAAAAATCATCTGGAGCAGAGGCAGAAGGAATGGATTCCTCTGCATCTGAGTCCTCAGGCAGACAAGTGCATGTCTTCATAATCAGAAACCTCAGAGTTGTCAGACTCCTGGTCAGATAAGGCTGCTGGGGACAAGTCTTTCTTTTAGAAGGGGTAGGCTGGCTTCCCCTAATCAGCATGATAAGGTCATCTGCCATTTTAAGCATTTGAAATTGAGGCATGGAAGTAAGTGCTTGGGTTGTTTTTTTAGGCGTAGTCCATATCCTGGGCCTTAGGAACTCGGTAGTTTTAGAAAGAACTGAAGATGAGAAAGAAGTCATCGGTTTGTGTTGAGTATCGGTAATTCAAAGAACTTCCTCGGAAGCCAGTGCCATCTCAGCGGCTCTGGATCCATCCAAGGTAGAGACATCCGCAGGATCCTTAGTCAAAGACTCTCACTGCATACCAGACTCCGAATAGTTCTTGGTAGCGGCCTGCGAATCCATAGAAGCGGACATCAGGGTCTGCAAAAGCACCTCATTGAGTACCAGCGAACTGGCGACTAGCTTAATGGAAGCATCATTGGCAGTTTTGGACCTGTGCGGTCTTGTCTTTATCCTTACGTTTTTTTGGAAGATCGGTAGTCGGATGTCTTACCAAAGCCATTTTGGAATACGGAGATCGAGAGCGAAAGTATTTAGCTATGATAAGGGCCCAATGATGCATAGTTCTTGCGTTGAACAAAGCACAAAACCGATAGTGAGGGATGTCGTGGTCTGGGCCTAAACAGGTGACGCAGTAAGAATGGAAATCTCGGTGTGGTATTTGCTTTCCATAGGCGAGAAAATAACTTTTTCTGACATCGGTTAGAGCAAGAAAAAAGGATCCCAAAAGGGGTACTTAGCTTTAGAAGACTTCAACTTCAAATTTGGAAACAAAAACTCTGGTAACGGCTGACCGGCACTCATGCAAACTGCTTCTGCTTTGGGCTCCTCTACAAGAAAGACTGATGTAATGGTGTTGGCAGGCCTGATTTTATACCACTGACGACCTGACGTCGTCAGTCCTGGAGTGACAGCAACTGACGCAGAAATACTAACCCTCTGGTATTCGGGCCGACTGAGGACTACCCCTAGCAGAATAACCCTAGTGTGATGACTGCAACAGTGAAACACGAAGAACATTGTGGGACGTTGTGGTCTGGGCCTAAACAAGTGACAGTAAGAGCGGAAGTCTTGGTTATGTATTTGCATTTCACAGGAGAGACCATTATTAACTTTTTCTGACATCGGTTAGTGCAAGAAAAAAGTATCCCAAATGGGGTATTGCGCTTTAGAAGAATTCAACTTCAATTCGGTAAACGAAAACTCCGGTAATGGTTGACTGGCACTCGTGTGAAAGTACAGTTGTGTACACTTACCATAAATTAGATGTTAGAGTGTATTCACTGTTGCAGTTGTCACACTTGGGTTATCTGACTGCAGGTAGCAGTCAGCCCAAATACCAGAGACTTAGTATTTCTGCGCCTGTTGCTGTCGCTCCAGGACTGACGTTAGGAGTATAAAAACAGGCAGCCGATGCCATTACATCAGTTTTTCTTGCCCTAAATGTTAGGAGCCCCCCAATACGGAGCTAAGCTATGGTGGGAAAATCACCACCAGTAAAATGTAAATACCAATACCCCTGCAAGGGGTGAGTAATATACACAGAGGAGAGAGCGAGAAGGGGGCTGGAGGGAGGGAAACCAGGACTGCAACAGTGAACACACTCTAACATCGACATTTATGGTAAGTGTACACAACTGTACTATGTTCTTTGTGTTTCACTGCTGCAGTCATTGGTTGATTCCCAAAGCTGAAGAAAGGGTGGAGGCAGTCGAGAAGAGTTTGGGCTGGCTAGTATGCCCTGCAGGACTGCAGTTGCAAAACCCATCTTGGATTTGGAAACAATAGGCAGGTGGTAATGTTTGGTGAAGGTGTGTATAGAACTCCAGGTAGGAGCTTCCAGAATGTCCCTGGTAGGGACTCCCCTGAGAAATGCTGTAGAGGTAGAAGTTGGCCTAGTGGAATGTGTTCTGACCCCCTGAGGGGTTGGTTTCCCATGGTGTTTATAGCAGAAATGGAAATAGTGTGCTATCCATTTGGACATTGGATGTTTTGAAATGGCCTTGCCGTCTGCCCCTGGTGCAAAACTGAGTAATAACTGGTCAGATTTCCTGAAGGGCCTAGTCCTATCCAGGTAGAATCTGAGCTGTCCTGTGCATGTCCAAGGAGTGCAGGATCCCTTCCCCTTTATTTTGAGGATTAAGGAAGAAGGTTGGCAAATGGATAGATTGGTTGAGAGCCACACTGGACACCACTTTAGGCAAAAAGGAAGGATTACTCCCGAGGGAGACCCTGTCAGCATGAAAAATAACGAAGGGTTCCACAGCCATATGTGCATGTAGCTCAGACACTCTTCTAGCTGAAGTGATGGCCAGAAGCAATGCTGTTTTCCAAGGGAGGAATTTTAACTCTGCTGATGCTCAAAAGGGGGTAGTGTGAGCTTTTCCAGTACAAAGTTAAGGTCCCAAGCAGGGGTGCATGCTCTCCTTGGTGGCCTTAAGTTGTTTTCCCCTCTTAGGAACTGTTTGATGAGAGGGTGAGAGAAGAGGGTGGCTCAGTGTTGTAATGAGCTGAGATAGCAGAGGCATGGATTTTAATGGAGAAGGATAGGCCTCTGTGGAGTAGATCTGCTAAGTAATCCAGGATTAGAGGTAAGGAGGGCAGAGTTGTGTCCTCTCCTTTAGATTGAATCCAAGGGTAATACCCTTTCCACTTATCAGCATAGGATTTCCTTGTACTGGGCTTTCTGGTTTCAAGAATGACGTCCAACACCTGCTTACTTAGGCTGGTCACTGGGAGAGAATTCAAGGAATAAGCCAGGCTGCAAGATTCAGGGTTTGCAGTTGTGGATGCAAGACCTGTCCCCCCTGATGAGTGAAGAGGGTCGGGCTCTGGGGTAGGTGCCAGGGTGGCACTGGTGACCGGCTGCGCAGTAGTGGGTACCAGTGCTGGTGTGAGCAGTCCAGGGCAATCAGAATTGCCCTTGGTTTGTCCTGTCTTATACTGAGCAATATTCTTGAGAGAAGGGGCAGAGGGGGAAATGCATGGATTGAGAGGTTTACCCACTGGAAGGATAGGGCATCTACTTTCCAGGCCCTGCCATGAAGTGTCCTGGTGCAGAATTTGCCGATGTGTGTGATGACTGCAACAGTAAAACATGAACATTGTGCTCTATTGCCCTCACGGAGAGCAGGGAAAGGACTTGCTTTTTGGCCTCTGTGCACTGGTTTGGAGGTAGATCTGGGAACCTTTTTGGGGTTGGTAGTGTGTGGAAAGAAATTTTGTATCCCTGGGACACTATGCAGTCATTGATAATGGTGGCCCAGGTGCTTGTGTGGAAGGAGTGTTTTCCTCCCAAGGGCAAGAGCAGGTGAGCAGAGGGAGGGGGTGGAAGTGGAGAGTCAGTGAGTTCTTACCATGAGGGTGTGGCTTTGCACTCCCTGGTTTAGAAGTGGAGGTACTCCATTGCTTTGATGTCTGCATTCCCTGTGGCTGTTGGGGGGGGGGGGTCTGCTTCCCCGGGGTCTGGGTTGAACTGATATGGAGGGGGCAGGAAAGGACCAGTTCTTGGAGGGGCAATGCCTACTAAACCTCAGTGGCTGGACCTGCAGGAAATCCTTAACTGTCTGCATAGATTTAGCTTATTCTACCATCTTTTTTTAAGACCTCCTCTGCCTTCGTGCCAAATAAGTTGTCTTTGCACAAAGGTGCATCCAATAGTTTACATTTGACATGGTCTGGCAAGGGTTGTTCCTTATGCCAAGCATGCCCTCTAAGGGCAGAACCGGTGACTGCTGCCCTGCAAGGTGCTTCTAGGGCATCAAAAGCACAGTGTAAGGTGTGCTTAGTTACTTGCAGAATGCATGGTCTTGCAGCTCTATTTTCTGCACAAGCAGGAAAAGCTGATATTTTTTGTTAGAGGAGTTCCATGGTATGCTGCTGAAATTTTAGCATATGGAACTGACAATGTAGTGCTCTAATAGCAAGAGTAGGAGTGGTGTATACTTTTTTACCCCATCTGTCTAATGCTCGGGAATCCCTATCTGAGGGGGTGGGATTCTTAGCAGAAGTTGCTTTAATTCCTTTAGGCCCTTGGGAGATAACCTTAGGGTCAGCAGTAGGATTTTTGAAAAGAAATTTGAGTGTGTCAGGGACTCTAATACCTGTCAGGTTTCCTGGGAGCAGGGAGGGAGGGTGTCAGGAGTTAAACTAGATTTCTTGAAAACATCATCCAGGACAGGAGGAATAGCCAAGGGTCTTTGCTGTGAAAGATCTCAAAATTCCCTGAGTCTCTTTAGACTGAGGGTAGGCCTGACATTCCATTGGAAATGCTCCCTTAAAGTATGAAGGGTTTCCCCAAAGGAAAAATCTTTGGGTGGAGAGGCTGAAGGAATGGATTCCTCTGCATCAGAATCCTCATAAGCAGAGAGGGGTTGCATGTCTTCATATTCAGAGGCATCAGAGTCATCGGACTACTGTTCAGATAAGACTACTGGGGACAAATCTCTTTCTTTTGGAAGGGGTAGCTTGGCTTCCCCTGATCAACATCTTCCGCCATTTTAAGACTGAGGCAAGGAAGCAGGTGCCTGAGATGGGGTCAGTTTCTTGGGTGTGGTTCGTACCCTGGGCCTTAGAAACTCGGTAGTTTTTGAAAGAACAGTAGACACGAAAGAAGTCGATTTGTGTTGAGAATTGGTATTGCGAAGTACTTCCTCAGAAGCTGGTGCCTGCTCAGTGGTTCTGGACCCATCCAAGGTAGAGACGACCGCAGGATCCTTTGTCGATGAAGAGTTTTGCGGCATAACAGACTCTGAAAGGGTCTTGGTAGTGGCCTGCGAATCCACAGAAGCGGGCATCAGGGGCTGCAAAAGCACCTCACTGAGGACTGGAGAACTGACTACTAGCTTAACGGAAGCGTCGTTGGTAGGTTTGGACCTGTGCGGTCTGTCTGTTGGTAGGTTTGGACCTGTGCAGTCTCTGTCTTTATCCTTGTTTGTTTTCGAAAGATCTGCTGTTGGATGGCTTACCGAAGCCATATCGGAAATACAGGACAGAGCGAAAATAGCTACAATAATGGCCCAATGACGTATAGTTTTGGCGTTGAACAAAGCACAAAAGCAACAGCGGGGGATGTCGTGATCTGGGCCTAAGCAAGTGACGCAGTAAGAAAGTCTGTGTGGTATTTGCTTTCCACAGGCGAGACAATTGCTAACTTTTTTTGACATCAGTTAGAGCAAGAAAAAAAGGATCCCCAATGGGGTACTTATCTTTAGAAGACTCCAACTTCAATTCGGAAATGAACACTCAGGTAGCGGCCGACCGGCATTCGTGTGAACGGCTTCTGCTTCGGGATCCTCAGCAAGAAAGACTGATGTAATGGCGTCGCCTACGTTACTTTACACTACTGATGACCTGATGTCAGTCCTGAAGTGACAGCAACCGAAGCAGAAATACTAAGCTTCTGGTATTTGGGCTGACTGAGGGCTACCTTGGCAGGGATAACCCAAATGTGAGGACTACAACAGTGAAACACGAAGATCATCATCATATGTTCCCAGCTATCTCTTTTTTCCCCATCATTCCTCCAATATTTGCCATCTGAGGAAAATTATTTGGAGTCTGCTTGGGGTGTACAAGTATCTATGCAAACACTTTCAAGCAAAAATCCTAAATTTTCTAGACTTTGTTGCATATTTGGGAGCCATGCACATGTCCTCCCATTGTTTTTTTGTGAATTGCTTATATAATTTCTCTTCCCAATCTTTTATGACCACTTTTGATTGATTCCTAAAGATCCCAATAATTTTGTTCCTTTGCCAGTTTCCACCAGTACATTCCAGTCCCCTCTTGCCTATTTCCTGCACCCCTAACTGAAAATTCAGCTCTATTATCCACAACTTCTCTGGTTAATAAAAATATGCCTGACCTGTATATAAAACATTTTTACTGCTTGTATCTTGCTATAAATGTCCATAAACCTGGGCTTCTAGTCTCAGTTTTTGTATTTTTTTATTTAGTCTCTTACCACATATCCTTAGCTGCCATAACAGAACCATTTTTAATCCCTACTCCTAAATACTTAATTTTATCATGTTCCCACAAATATAGGCATTGTTGAATCTATTCATGTGTGGTACATAATTTCATATACCAAAAAAGACTTCTAAATCTCTAAATGTTCCACAAAACGGAGACGTCCTTCTGTTTTTTCCAGGTAGAAAATATCTGCAAATAAAACCAACTTTTATTGATTACCATACCAATTATATCCTTGAACTCCTTGAATTTCTGAGTCCTTTATTTCTTTTGCCAATGGCTCTAAAGATAAAGCAAACAGCAAAGGGGAAAAAGGGCACCCCTGCTTGGTGCCTCTGTTCACACACAACGTATCAGAGAGAAATCCTTCCACTTAAATTTTTGCCTCTGATCCTAGAATATCCTCCAAATTATAGGATCAGGGAATGCAAATGTTTCCAGTGCCCCATGCATAAACTCTCAGCTTACTCCATTGAATGCTTTCTCTGTATCAAGACCCACCAACACTAGCTGTGTTTTCTTACATTCTGCTTCCCCAGAACATAATTGTTCCATTAATGTTGTCAAATGTTTGCCTCCCATCCACAAAAAACACACTAATATTGATCAAGTTTTGCAACACCCTAGTCATTCTTTTAACTTCTAATTTGGGTGGAATAAAGTCTGTTGGTACTGGTGGAAACTCTTGTCTTGTGTGCTCCATTGCGGTGTGCCATTTTGCGGAATTCTTGTTTTTTATTGGCATATTGACTCACGTTTGGTTTCATTCTTTCAGCTGGTATAGACAAACACTTCATAATTAGTTTAAAATTCAAATGTGTCTATATGTCTGTCTGATGGGTCCTTTTCTTTGGGCAACACTACCACTACAGCTTTTTCCCCAAGATGCTATCACTTCCCCTCCTTTTAAAATACTATTAAACAAAATCTTCCAGATCTTTCACTTTCTCACCCACTAACTTCCAGGGGAATGCCATATATTCCTGGAGACTTCTGTGCAGATTGATTATGCATTACCGATTTTCTCATCCTATCTTAACTTAGTTGTTGAGCCTCATCATCCTGTAATTTTGGCATAATTAAGTCTTCCATAAGTATTTACATTTGTGCTCTTTCTTAGATTCCACATTCGTCTGATTGTATAGACATTTTCATAAAATTTCTTAAGTATATTTAATACCTCTACAGGACCTGTGGTTATTTTTTTTGTCATGGGCAACCTACATTTGGTGACCACCCTTTCTACATTCTGTTGTTTATGTCTCCCTGTTATAAGTTTTTGTGATCTAGAATTATCAAAAAAATAGTAACAGCAATCTTTCTAAACTCTTGCATGATATCCACCACTCCCTTATTTTCAATTTAAAACACTGCCCTTGCTCCGCTTGCTCTGAGACTTCCCTCATTCAATACTTTATTTCTCAACCCCTCTAATTCCTATTATGTCTTAACTATATCAGTTTCCCTTTTATTTCTATCTTATTTTTAAGCTCCACTTTCATTTTATCCCACTCACTAGCTATTCCTTCTGAAAAGATTTCCATCTTCTCTAATAACTTTTGAATTTCCACTACCCATTCCTCAAATTCCTCTCTTTTTAACACGTAGATGGGAATGCATCAGTCTCCTACCCTGCATTATCAGATTTTATCGCAGAATGACCATGATCTGAAAGTTACTGGATGTGTGTCAAAGCTTTCAATTAAATGCACACATTTATGAGAAATATAATTTCTATCCAGTCTAGCCCAGTTATTGCATCTTGAGGAATATGCAAATTGTCAGAATTCCTTCTACTGAATTAAAGTCTTCCATACCACATAGTTTCATATATTTCTTCAGAAATCTACTTGTTATATGTTCCATTTTAGGTGGCCCTTTTACAAGCTCATTATTGTGAATTAAGTTCCAGTACCTACCTATTTATAATAGTCCCTGCTGAAACCAGATTTCTTCCCAAATTTTCTTAAGCTCTGTAACAGATGTTTTTGGTGGAATATAAATACATGCTAGGATAACCCCCTCCCTTGCCACTAGTCCTTTATCACAAATCTTACCATTGTTGTTTTCCCTCTATCACCATTGAAGCCCCTCTAGCAATTGGTAGTTACTCCCCTTTTCCTTTGTCCTTGATATTCTGCAGAATATTCCTCCTGAAATCCTGTCAAATTCACATGCTTATTTCCTTCCAAAAGTGTCTCCTGCAGAATTATTTGCACTCTGGATTTCTTAATATAATTCAATACATTTTCTTTTTTTGTCTACGGCCATTTACACTTTAAAATACTTATGGAAAGTGTAGCCATTAAGATAAAAGGGTATCACTTATACATTTTTGAATGTGTATTTCAAACTTTTGTCTTGCATGCACACACCGTTTGTCAGGCTGATCTTTCATAGTTTTTTCTTCCCATCTTCATTTGAACCCTTGCCCCCTTTCACAAGATTTTTTCTTTAATGAAAATCCTCAAACAAAAACGCCATCACCTATTATCTTGGAATAAACACAAAACTATGTACATTTTTTTAAAGTTTAACCATACAGATTGAAGAACTGCCCCAAATCAACTGCTCCACCCACAGGCATGCCTAAACTAAAATTAAGGTTACCCATGTTAATGAGTATATTATAGCTTGTGTTCCCACTTACGATTGCTGTCTGTTCTTTTTTCTCTGTTCCTCCTCTCCCATATGTAAAACACAGCTTGTATGCTTTCAGAAGCATTAATTTTAGCCCCAAGAAAAGTGCACTGGCTACCTTTAAAACTAAATTGTGCACGATTCTATTAAATGCATTAAAGTATTAACGCTGCTGGGTAGGCTATTATCTTTTATTCACTTTCCATAATTTCAAATTTTATTTTGCACTCAAGTGTTTGTCATTTTAACTTTAAATTTTGCATTTCCCTCAGCTAAGAATGCAGAGAACTCTCAAGATTTACTTACACCTGCAGACAGCATGTAAAAGTCACCAATGAGGAAAAAAGACAATTTACAGATGCATGATGGAATCTTTGTAAATTTCAATCAGAACAGAATGCACAGAATTTCCCTGGCTAACTGCAGTCAGCTACAGATAACTTCTCACACTGACAGCACTTACTAATATATTTGCAAATGCAAGAAGCTGATCATTTTTCATGGATTTCATAATGGTCTTATTTTTCAAGCCTATTTATTTACAAAAAACTTTATACTTGAGCAATGACATTAATCTAGACGTCCATCCTTGTAAAGCCAAAGGAAATTAGTTTTACTTATAATCAATACACTTACACTTTACCCCAGCAGCCCAAGATCCAACTTTGACCAGCCTTCATTTCCTTGTACAGTAAAGCCTATACTTAAAACTAAAAAATGTACTTACTTTAATATCTTTGACACATACAACTGCCACTGAAAAGACTCACCCCACATATATAATATCCTATAACTACACACTATGTAACACTGCTTTACAACACAACATGCAGTTTATATCATGAAGCTTATATTATGAAATGTTTTATACAAGTACTAATAAGAACTTTACTTACACTTTTTTCTCTTTAGTGGCTTTCCAAACATTAAAGACATGCTTGTGGCTACATGCTTTATAGTTCATCCAGACATTTAACAACAAGAGTCCAGTCTTCTCAGCCACTTATTTGCAAAACAATATTTCACAAATGTGATTGATATTTTATAATCTTACATTTATTCAGCAATTTCAGTGTTGTCTTTTTCCAGATAAACTCCATATCAACACTAGACTATGGTCCAAGTTCATGTACTCCTGACTCTTCTAATCAACTCCTGTGAATGTTTCTGTCTCTCAAGCATTTTTATTTGGAAGACTGGAAAATGTTTCATAGTCAAAGTTTTTGTATGGGCTTTGTTGTCATAAGAATGAGACGAGTCCCTGTCTGGCTGCTGACTCACTTTTTTGTTGGATAAACTTATTTCCACTGTAGCATGTTCTGCATCAAAAAAATGTCTTTGATCCACCAGGAAAAAAATATTCTGAAGGCAACCCTACTGCAGCATCCTGAATCTCACACTTGCTTCTCAACATTTACTGATTGCAGTGATAAATTTGCTTCCCTTCTGCATGGTGTAGACTGAATAATCATCTTCCATAAACACTCTGCTGTCTCCAATTTTTAATACTCTTCCCTTTTTTCAGGATAAACTCGGCTGGTATGACTGCGTCACTACTAATATATGTCTTTGCTTTCTTCTCAGTCTCATGTTTGGAGTATACACTTGAGGCACCCTTTTCAACCAACAATTGCCGTGGAACACCAGTCCCAGTTGGTTATTTGTGCTTTCATAAAATTAATAGTCTTTTCCTTCCGGTTTCTCTGGTACAGCAAAAAATCTTTTTTTCTACACACTTTTTTTAAACTCTTTAAACAGCTCGTCTTGAGATGCCTCATACTCAACTAGCCCTTTCTTTTCAACCTCTAATTTATGCAGTTACCAGTTCATCTGAATAGCTAGTTAATGATTCTTCTATTATTCCAGCCTTTTGTTATAGATTCATAGGTAAGTACTAGGCCATCTATAAGCCTAGCCAGAATGTGTTGGCTTTCACCACCCCCTTAGATTAGTTCCCTGTGCCTCTGTCCAGCAGAGCCACTGCAGTGATCCCCGGGGTAAATTTTCTGTTTCCCATCCACTCATCAAGGTTTATCTTGGAGTGTTAGTGAGGGGCTCTGCCTAATGTAGATTAGAATCCTGTTCCAAAGCATGGGGAGTCTCTGGGACAGGAATCTATCCCTTCAGCATGTCCTATTTATCATTGTGGTGAGGTTTAGATCCCTAGAGCATGTGGCTCTTGGATTTGTGTTTTTTTAGGTGGAGCATGTCCATCAATTCTGAGTTGGACATGGCCTTGTATGTTAGGCAGAGATCACCTCTGAGTAAGTGGTATGCAACCAAGTACAACTGGAGTTTCTTCAGTCGGGCTGCATAGGGCATATGTTTGAGGCCAATAATCCTCTTGGTGAGGTACTTGTGGTCTTTCCAGCTTTTGCAGGCGTCTTGTAAGATATATCCCAAATGGGGCATTGTACTCTATGATGGGTCTGAGTGAGGAGCAGATGGGCACAATAACCTCTTTTGTTCTAGATGTGAACCCTTTTGTGATTAGGTGGGCCACATAGGAATTTCTAACCACCTTGGCAATATGATTATCAGAGGAGAGATTACTATCTACTTGGGTTCCCAGATCCCTTATTACATTTTCTGTACTTAGGGGACTACCACGTATGTGGTAGCTCACGTGTACTTTGTTTTTTCCAAAGGTGATGACTACGCACTTTTTGGCATTTAGCTTGAGGCCATGATTTTGACACCAGGTGTCCGTCTCAGTGAGACCCTTCTGGAGGATGTCTATCAGCCAGAGTCTCAATTATGGCCCCCAGTTTGCAGTAGTCTACAAACTTTGTCAGCCATAGTCCTCCTGTGCTTGCCTGTACCTCTGAGAAGTATATACCAAACAGGAGGGGTCCCAGGACTGAGCCCTGGGGGATGCCACTTGTAACCGGTTTAGAATCTGACAGAGCCCGCAACTCTCACCATGTGGGTTCTATCTATGAGCCAGTTGGCAACCCATCTCATGACATAGGGGTTTATGTTTAGGCTGGTGAGCTTGTCTACAATACCAGAATGGGGAATGGTGCCAAAAGCCTTTGCGGGGTCTAGGTAGGCTGTGTGGACCTTCTTTCCCTCATCTAAAGCCTTGGTAACTGTCTCAAAGAAGTCCACCAGGTTTAGGAGGCATGATCTGCCCTTAAAGCCAAATTGGGTAGGGTCCAATGTCTGGAGGTTCCCAATGTCTCTGTTAATGAGTTCCATGATGATGCGCTCCATAGCCTTGCAGACTAGGAAGTCAGGCTTATAGGACGTTGATATATTCCTTTGATGTTTCATTTATTTTGATCACCTCAGAGTTGATTTAGGTTTTCCTCTAAATTACTGGAAGCCACCTCTTGAACCAAAACTGAAGCTTGTTCGGCTTTTTGCTGAAGAGCTGTAGGATCCTTCCCAGGCAGTGCATTCTCTTTAGCTTTAAGTGGTTAATTTTCCTTCTACTTCTCCAAACTTCTTCTTGGTGGCATTCAGGCAGTGTACTTCTAGCCAGTACCCGAATTTTATCCAAATAAGTTTCACTAGCAGTCCTTTTTCTCAGTGTCTGTTTTCACAATGGGAGAGCTGAAATTAAGCTGTTGATCAGTGTGCCTTGGAAGTCCACAAAGCATGTGTTCTTGATAACAATGGATACAAAGAAAAGGCATTGTCTGCAGAAACTGTGGCATTTTCAAAGTGGTTTAAGAACCTACTTATCTGCAACTATTGCTTCAATGGTACTGTGTGAAGCTGAAGACTGCATTGCAGGAGAATGGAAGAAAGGGAAATGGGTAGGTCCAGACAGAAATCATTAGTTCACTTTAGTGGATCTTTAGATTAGTTGCTCTTAAAATGCTTCTGAAAGAGCATATTTTTCTTTAAAATGGTCTTTAGTGGGCATTTTCTAGAAAATTGTGGAACAGGGCATGAAAAATCTTTTTTGCTTCCGACAGTTTTATGTTAATGTTCAGATTCCTCAAAATATCAAATACTGACTTGGCAAACAATAGATCTGTGGGAAAATGGGATATATAAAAGTTGTGACTTCACATCTTCTACCTAAATATTCATTCACCAAGTACATCTCCCAATAACTACTCCAGTCAACATGGCCCTGGATGATGTAGCTACTGCACTGTACAACTAAAGAAAATAAATCCAAGTTTACACTTTGGTAAGTCACCATAAGAATGAGTAAAACAATTTGGTGACCTTAAGGCTATTGTGCAGATGTTTACCATACCGGTCACTTTAATCTCACTCTACTGAAAGACAGAAAGAAAAATTGTCTCAAAAGTGAAGAGATAGACTGACGCAAATTCTGTTTTTCTGTTACATAAATTACTCCAGTGTACTGATAATCTATACATTACATCTGACCTTTCTCATGAATGCACTTGACTGTCTAGGTACCGTTTGCTTTCATTACATCCTACTACAGTGAACTAATTGAGAGAAGACTCTCCTTTATTTGCTTCAGGCACATTTCCATCCCCTCTTCAGCAATGAGAGAACTTGAAAACCAAACAGTATTCTCCCAAGCAGTCAAGTGTCACCAAAAGTTACATCCTCAGCCAGGATTGCAGGGTTGGTGCAGTGTACCGTGATGATGGGCAAACTGCCAGAGTTCAGACCAGAAGAAGAATATAGCTAGTACATAGAATAGTATTCTTCCTCCATGAAATACATATGAGGAGGAGATCTTTTCCCTTTTTAACCACTCCATAACCTTCACAACTACTGGTGAAAGTTCTCTAATTGTGGCTTTTAAGACAACAATGCTGGTCCACAAGGACAAAAGACATCTGTAGCTGTAGTAAACAGTCTTTTGAACTACTACAAATATCCTTTAGCAAACAATTTGTCACCTTTGACTAGTTGCATGAAGGCCAAGAGCTAATGGAAATTTCTGCCAGTGGTGATTAGTAAACTGTCTTTCTACTGAAGACCTCTGGAATATCACATTCCACATCAGTCTACTGAACCTGTATCTGAAATATACATTTTACAAGTGCTGAAGTAATCAATGCTAATGCCACTTTTTTAATCAACATGCCACTTTTTTAATCAACAGTTGCCTTTATTTGAGGTTTTAAAGGTTTCCATAGCATAGCACTTTCATGGCTTAATTTCCTACACAAAACTTAAAGGATATGAAAAAACATTGCTTTACACATTGACATTATAGCCCAACCAATGTTGCGACATATAGCAATTCTTGTTTTGAAAAAAATCAGTATGTAATTAGATTAGGAATGTGGCAAATTAAACCTACTGATACTAAAAAAACTATTTACAGGCAAAAAAACAATGGATTAATAAAAATAATCTAACCAAAAAAATAAACAAAAAGGATGAAAAAATGAAGCAGTGATCTTCCCTGAAAGTGGGAAAACAGGCCTCTCCTGCAAAACACAGCTTCATTAAATACCTACACATGAAGGTCTCAAATCCTTCAAATCTGATGAAATTCCCTCTAGTCAGTGGGTCCTGACTTTTACATTTCTTGCTAATCATTTTATATGACAGGAGGACCAATAGGGATGATACAATTATTGCCTTGCCCAGCCCTTTGATGAAAATGGTCAACTCCCTTCATCTCACTCTGCCTGGCCACAATTCCCCCAGGGCATTTGGCCCACTGAGAGATGGATATGCAACAGCCCACAGTCCCAAAATATGAGACACCCTAGGATACAGTGCACCTAAGCAGGATGAAACACAGAATATTGATTTGCACCTATCAAAAAACAAACAAACAAAAAAAACTACAGATGTGTGTTCTAGCTGCCTACCAAACAGCAAATATTAAGGCCCTTGAGTCTTGTAAGATGGATATCCCAACAGTTAATTTTCCAGTCCTCCAAAACAGTAACGATGGATTCTAAGGCTGATTCCAAACCTTCCATGTAAGCAGCTTAGAAAACTACTCCATCAAAGCCATATTGTCATACCAGCAGTTCTGCATTCTTATTCCAACCCTACCACCTAGTTTGCAAATAATCACAGATTTGCAAATACATGCATTTGTGGCCTGACAGAATATGCAGCCAAGCTGAGCCTATGATGTGAAGTTAAATGCCTCAATTCCCAACTGACCAACTGATTTTAAAAATACAAGTCTTTTTCCTCCACTTTTAAAGACCATGTATATGGTACATGCTGTAAATTTCTTTATTACACACATGGAGCCCAAAAATAGAATCCAAACCCAGTTCCAGTAAAATTAAATACCCTTCTAAGTTTGGACAATTCTTTCATAGTACAGTGATACAATCCTCATCCCTGGTTCAGCCGCAAAACTTCAACAGGATGAGATTTAGACTCTAACTTCATCCCATTTCCAAACTGCACCATATGCTGCCCTCTCCCAATATAAAAATTCTACACTGGGCAGCTAAAAGTACACTATGAACTGAGGACCACCAGTCCTCTCCTATGTCTGGGAGAGCTCTCAACCCCCTAACAACCCTCAAAACAAACTCCATCACCCTTTTCTGTCCTGCAATGTTCATCTGAACTAGAACTGGAATGGTTACCAACAGCAGCAGGGTAATGATCAAAAACCTCATATTACCCTTGAAAAATAGCACTGCCCATCTATCTAACATGATCGCACATTTTGACCAAACATCAGATTTGCTTTTTCCTGAGGATGAAGACCTTGATTCAGCTACCATTTAAGTAATTTGATTATTTTCCTAACTACAAGGAGAAGGCCCACCTGGGCCCTTCAGACAGACAATAATAAAGCAGATGTGTGCTTTAGATTTCTTTATTTTACATAACGAGAAACCTTCACATTTATTCAACCAATACCAAGTTTTGCTGTTGCCCCAGTGCTATTTTAATTTTTACAGCTGAAGTACTACCAATGGTACATCATGCTTTGGTACCTATATGGGAGCTTTCAAAACCCTGAAGTGTGAGCAATCAAAGAAAAGTACAGTTTTGTACCTACCATAAATGTAGATGTTCGAGTGCTAATACAGCTGCAGTAATAACATATGGGTTCTCTACCGTCAGGCGGGTCCTCGGTCGGCCGAATTCCAAAGTCTTGGTCCGGCGTCGGTTGTTGTCGCCTTCTTCCCTGTCGTCAGTGCGACAGGGGTATATAAATCACAGCCGACGCCATATTCTCCAGTCTTTCTTGCCCCAGACGTCAGGTGCCCCCAAAAGGAAGGCAATAGATAAATAATATATATATATATATATATATATATATATATATATATATAAAAATACAAGCAATACAATGTTATCAATAAAGAGTAGTTGCAAGAAAATACACCATAGGAGGATAACCCAAAGTAGGTTGTATGAGGAGGTGTTAGCCACTACTCCTGTACCTAGAGGGGAAGGAGGGAGGGAAACCTGTCCTGCAGCTGTATTAGCACTCTAACATCTACATTTATGGTAGGTACAAAAAGTACAGTTTTGTACCTACCATAAATGTAGATGTTCGAAGATCCACATTGCTGCAGTCCTTACATATGGGTAGTCCGCTGTCCTCGGTCGGCCCGAATACCAAAGTATTAGGCTGACGTCGGTCAAGGCGCTTAAAACTGACATCGGAACGTCAGGGTACAAAAGCGCATGACCAACGTCATTTCCTCAGTCTTTTCTTGCCCCAGATGTCAGAAGGCCCTAACAAGAAAGGCCAAAGCCAAAAACCAGCAAAACCTAACCAACCACCCGTGCACTAACCATATTTACAATATATACAACACAAACCACACCACCACCTTCAACAACAGAGGGGAAAGAGGGAGGGTAAATTGGACTGCAGCAATGTGGATCTTCGAACATCTACATTTATGGTAGGTACAGAACTGTACTATGTTCTTCATCTCACATTGCTGCAGTCCTTACATATGGGTAGAATCCCAAAGCAGAGGTAAGGGAGGATGGCAAAACTATAAAGCATTAGGAGCTGCCAACATGCCCTGTAAAATTGCAGTGGCAAATCCAGCCCTAGATTTAGAGTAAAGTGGAAGGTGGTAATGCTTAGAGAAAGTATGCACTGAACTCCAAGTAGCTGCTTCCAAAATATCTTTAGTAGCCACCCCCCTTAAAAAAGCTGTAGAAGTGGCAGTAGCCCTAGTGGAATGAGGCCTGATCCCAGCTGGAATCTCCTTACCATGATGGGTATAACAGAAAGCAATACAAAAACCAATCCACTTAGAAATAGTTTGTTTTGAAACAGGTTTGCCCTGAGAACCCAAAGCAAAAGAAACAAATAACTGCTGAGACTGCCTGAACCCTTTAGTTCTGCTCAAATAATATCGCAACTGTCTGTGTATATCCAAAGTGTGCAAAATCCTTTCCCCTTTATTTTGGGGGTTTGCATAAAAAGTAGGCAAATGTATAGTTTGGTTTAAAGCCACACTAGAAACCACTTTAGGCATAAAAGAAGGGTTAGTACGCAAAGACACCCTATCCTTGTGGAAAATTAAGAAAGGCTCAACTGCCATAAGGGCCTGTAATTCAGAAACCCTTCTCGCAGAGGTAATGGCCAACAAAAAAGCAGTCTTCCATGATAAATATTTCAACTCTGCCGATGCTGCAGGCTCAAAAGGTTGTAGAGTGAGTTTCTCCAACACAAAATTGAGATCCCAAGCAGGAGTAGGAGCTCTACGTGGGGGTCTTATATTCTTTGCCCCTCTAAGGAATTGCTTAAACAAAGGCTGAGAAAATAATGGTGGGTCACAGTCATAGTGAGCAGAAATTGCTGCAGCACGAACCTTTATAGAGGAGAAGGACAAACCTTTGTCCAATAATTCAGTAAGGTATTGAAGCGCAACAATTAGGTTTAGAAACATCAAAGTCCTTCGCTGTACTCCAAAATAAAAATCTCCTCCATTTATCTGCGTAAACTTTCCTTGTACTAGGCCTCCTGGCCTCCAAAATAACATTCAAAACTTGTTGTGGAAGCTGAGACCCTCCAGGGTTTAAAACAGAATATGCCAGGCTGTCAGATGTAGAGAATGAAGTTTGACATTGAGTAAATGATTGTTCTCCTGAGACAGCAGGTGAGGAATCGAAGGCAAAGGCCATGGAGGCTCCTGTACCAGACTTCTCAGTAATGGGTACCAGTGCTGTCGAGGCCAATCTGGAGCTATTAAAATCATGTTTGGCTTGTCCTGTCTGACCTTCAGCAGTACCTTTGGGAGGAGAGGCAGAGGTGGAAAGGCATACACGTGAAGATTGCTCCAATTGAATGAGAGAGCATCCACTTTCCAAGCTGTGGGATGAAACCTTTTTGTGCAAAACTTTGGCAGCTGGTAATTTAGTGGAGAAGCGAACAGGTCTATGTCTGGAGTTCCCCATAACACTGTCAATCTCTGAAATACATGAGGATCCAATTTCCACTCGTGGGGATCCATAATTTGTCTGCTCAACACATCTGCTAAGGAGTTCTGTGCTCCTGGCAGAAACCTTGCCTGAAGATTTAGCTGTAAACTGAGAGCAGTCTCCCACAAAATCATTGCTTGTCTGCATAGAGGATAAGAATGCGTTCCCCCTTGCTTGTTGATGTACCACATGACAGTTGTGTTGTCTGTTTGAATCAACACCTGCCCTGAAAGAAGTAAATCCTTGAAAGCTATCAATGCAAATTGGACTGCTAACATCTCCTTCAAGTTGATATGTAGATGTTGAAGTCTGGCAGGCCACGTGTCTTGTACCCAGTTTCCATTTAGATGAGCTCCCCAAGCTTTGTCTGTGGCATCTGTCGTTAAAATCTGACTCGCCTCTGGCCGGGTCCCTTGTTTAGGTGACATTCCTGAGCCCACCACAAAAATTCCTTTTGAATGCAAGGTATTATCTGAATGACAGTGTCCAAATCTTGGCAGTGCTGTGTCCATACATTCTTGAGATACCATTGTAGCTTCCTCATATGCAGTCTGGCATTGGGAAGTACCAGAATACAAGATGCCATGAACCCCAAGGCTTGAAGGACTGTCCTTGCAGTCAGCCTGGACTGACGAGACAACTGGTGGAAGTAAAGAGAAAGATTCTTTTGTTTGTCCGGGGTCAAAAAGGCCATCTGGGATGCTGTATTCAGTCTCACACCCAGAAAGCACATGTCCTGAGAGGGTACTAGACTGGACTTTATTTCGTTCACAGAATACCCCAGGCATCTTAACACTGCCATCACATACTGTAAATGATGAAGAAGTTCGTCCTTTTCTTGGGCCAGAATCAGACAATCGTCCAAATAAGGATAGATCTGTATTCCTCTTAGCCTGAAGAAAGCTACCACTGGAGCCAGAACCTTCGTGAACACTCTGGGCGCAGTAGATAAGCCAAAGGGCAATGCAGAGAACTGATAATGTGAAGTCCCAGCCCGAAAACGCAGATACTTCCTGCAACTGGGCCTGATAGGAACATGAAGGTAAGCCTCCTTGAGATCCAGAGTCACCATCCAGTGATCTTTGCCCAGCAAAGGTAAAAGCTGTTGTAACGTCAACATTTTGAACTTGGGAATGTCCAGATATGTGATGAGGATAGATAAATCCAAAATTGGTCTCCACGTGTTTCCTTTCTTTGGTACTAGAAACAGGCGAGAATAAAATCCTAGGCCCACTTCTGGCAGAGGGACCGGTTGTATGGCCCCTATTTGAAGTAGTAGAGAAATTTGTTTGTGAGCCTCTAGTCTTTGCTGAGGAGGAACGTCCGGCATGCCTTTGAAAGGAGGCAAGGTATGGAAATAAAACTTGTAACCCTGGTGTATGATATCCAATACCCATTTGTCTTGGGTAATCAACATCCAATTTTCCTTGAAGAGTGCTAACCTTCCTCCCAAAGGTGCTACCAGGCAAGAAGGATCTGGCAGCTGAAAGTAGGTCATTGGGCCTGTTTACGAAAGGACTGGCCCCTGCCCTCACCCGAAGATTGTGCAGGTGAACTCCCTGTTCTAGGCCTGAAAGAACTCTGAGCTCTGCCCCTACCACGTCTAGATCTACCCCTAGACTGAGAATCATAAGAAGGATACGTCCACCCCTTAGCAGGCCAATTCCTACTAAACTTCGGAGGCTGAACTTGCAAAAAATCCTTAACAGCCTGCATAGACTTAGCCTTGTCTTCCATTTTCTTCAAGACTGACTCCACAGGTGAACCAAACAACACATCAGACTGCAAAGGAGCATCCAAAATCCTTGTCTTAACATGGTCAGATAAATTCTGATCCTTCAGCCAGGCGTGCCTGCGAAGAACTGAGCCAGTGGCAGCCACCCTAGACGAGGCCTGCACAGCATCAAAACCACACTGTAATGAATGCTTACCCACCTGTTCAGAGACATGCACCAAATCTTGTAATTCTTTACACTCAATGCCTTCCGCCAGAGCATCCACCTTAGACTTCAATTGAGAAAGAAGAAAGTTTTGATATTTCAACATATGAAACTGGCAATTCAAAGCCCTCATAGCTAAGGTAGAAGATGTATAAACCTTCTTTCCCCATCTATCCAAAGCTCTGGCTTCTTTATCTAGAGGAACCGGATTTTTTACAACAGAGGCTTTGACTCCCTTAGGTCCCTGACTAATAGTTTCTGGGTCCGCCCTAGGACTCTTATAAAGATATTTATGAGCCTCAGGCACCCTGTAATACCTATCCGGTTTAACAGGAGCAGGAGGCAGAGAATCAGGATTAAGTGAAACCTCTGCAAACACATCTTCCACAACATCCAGAACAGGGGGTATAGCCAAGGGCCTATGCTGGGGTAACAGCAAAAACTCCCTAAGCCTTTTCCTAGAATCAGAGAAGTCCTGACCTTCCCACTTAAAATGTTCCCTCAGAATGAAGTGTCTCTGAAAAAGAAAAATCCTCTGGAGGAGAAGCAGAAGGAGTGGAATCATCTGCATCAGAATCAGAATAAGGAGAGTACTCCTGCAAGTCTTCAGCTGAAGACTCTGAAACATCCGAAGCCTGCTCAAAACTTCCCAACTCTGGCTCCACCCTAGGCCTCTTATCAGGAGGGGGCAAAGAACCTCTAATCAGAGTAATCAAATCTTCTGCCATTTTAAGCATGTGCTTCTTAGGCACAGACCCTGCTGAACTAGGAGTGACACCAACAGAAGCTAAAACAGGCCTGCCTCTGGGAGAAGCCTTGGAAACAGAAGGAGAAGGCCTAACCACCCTAGGAAGGGAGGGGATTACAGTAACTTGAGAAGCCCCTTCAGCCTGACCTGCCTCCTGAGAGACCACCTCCTGCAAAATCAAAGTCTCCCCCTGAGACTCCAGAGAAGTCTCCGTCGGAACCACCGGTTCCACTGAAGCCTCTAAAGCACCGGCGTCCGGAACGGACGACTCATCTTGCCTGGGTTTAACTGCTTTGTCTTTGCGCTTCTTCAGAAGTGGCGCGGAGAATCCGACGGCATATTATAATTGCACCGCTTCCCAAAGACCAGCCTAGCACAATCTAACCTTCGCAATAGTGCGCTTATTGAACCTAGCACAAAAGCGACACCCAACAACGTCGTGCTCAGGCCCCAAACAAGGAATACACAAAGAATGATAATCCCTATGCGGTATCTGTTTCCCACAAGAAATACAGTTATTCACTTTTTCTGACATCCGGTAAAACACTGAGGCAAGAAAAAACCAAAATATTCCCCAACGGGGTACTTAGCCAACTTGGATTCGGTCTGAAACTCCAAATTCGAAAAATTTCAGAACGCCGAACGGCACTTGCAACGCTGCTTCTGCATCGGACCATGCGGCAAAAAAGACTGAGGAAATGACATCGGTCATGCGCTTTTGTACCCTGACGTTCTGATGTCAGTTTTAAGCGCCTTGACCGATGTCAGCCTAATACTTTGGTATTCGGGCCGACCGAGGACAGCGGACTACCCATATGTAAGGACTGCAGCAATGTGAGATGAAGAACATCTACTATGTTCATCGTGCATACAGCTGCAGTAATCACATATGGGTAGAATCCCAAAGCTACGCACAGGGTAGTAGGCACTAGGTAGTACTGGGATGAGCCAGAATGCCCTGCAACACAGCAGTAGCAAAGCCTGCTCTAGTTTTGGAATATAAAGGCAGATGGTAGTGTTTTGTGAAGGTATGTACAGAACTCCAAATGGCAGCCTCCAAGATATCTTTGGTAGGAACTCCTCTGAGGAAGGCTGTAGAGGTAGCTGTGGCCCTGGTGGAGTGTGGTCTGATGCCTACAGGGACAGATTTCCCATGATAGGAGTAACAAAAACGTATGCAGTGGCCTATCCATTTAGAGATTGTCTGTTTGGTAACAGGCTTCCCTTGAGCTCCTACAGCATAACACACAAAAAGTTGTTGTGATTTCCTGAAAGGCTTTGTTCTGTCCAAATAGTAACGTAGCTGTCTATGGATGTCTAAGGAATGTAGCAGCCTTTCCCCTTTGTTTTGAGGATTGGGGTAAAAGGTAGGTAAGTGTATGGCTTGATTTAAAGCTACCCTGGATACCACTTTAGGCATAAATGATGGGTTGGTTCGAAGGGAAACCCTGTCCTGATGGAAGATAAGAAAAGGCTGCACAGCCATGAGGGCTTGAAGTTCCGAAACCCTACGAGCTGAGGTAATGGCCAGAAGGTAAGCTGTTTTCCAGGACAAATATTGTAAATCTGTTGAGGCAGCTGGTTCAAAGGGAGGCAATGTTAATTTTTCTAGAATGTAATTAAGATCCCAGGCTGGCACTGGTTGTTTCCTTGGTGGTCTTATATTCTTAGCCCCTCTGAGGAATTGCCTTAAAAGTGGGTGAGAGAATAACGGTGGATCCGTGTTGAATTCTGCAGAAATGGCTGAGGCATGGATTTTTATGGAGGAAAATGAAAGTCCACTGTTCAGCAGCTCAGCTAGCTAGATACTGTAATACCAGAGGCAAATTCAGTTTTCTAGGGTCCTGGCCTTTTTTCTCATTCCAAGAGCAAAACAGTTTCCATTTTGCTGAGTAAGTCTTCCTAGTAGATGGCCTTCTGGCCTCCAGAATGACATCCTGCACCTCTTTGGAGAGTAGGGTCTGCTGAGGTGTTAAGGAATTTTCCATGCAGCAAGATTGAGTGTTTTCAGCTGACTATGAAGAGTTTTGTAGCTGTGCTGAGTCAGCAGAAGAGGCATTAGAGGTAGAGGCCAGGGAGGAGTATGTGTTAGGCTCCTTAGGAGTGGGTACCAGTGCTGTCTTGGCCAATCTGGAGCAATCAGTATCATCTTCGGTCTGTCTGCTCTTGCCTTCAAGAGCACCTTGGGTAGAAGAGGCAAAGGTGGGAAAGCGTACACTGTCCATGCTGTCCAACTGAATGAAAGGGTGTCCACCCTCCAGGCCTTTGGATGAAAAGTCCTTGAACAAAACTTTTCCAGTTGATGGTTCCTGTGGGAGGCGAAGAGATTTATGTCTGGCCTTCCCCATGCTTGGATTATTTTTGTAAACACCTGTGGATGCAGCTTCCATTCGTGTGGATCTGTCATATTTCTGCTTAGATTGTCTGCCAGCTTGTTTTCCAAACCTGGCAAGTACTGTGCTTGAAGTTCGATTTGCCATTCCAGAGCCAAGTTCCAAAGTGTCATGGCTAGTCTGCACAGGGGATATGAATGTGTTCCTCCTTGTTTGTTTACGTACCACATTACTGTGGTGTTGTCTGTTCTTATCAATAATTGTCCTGGATGCAGGAGGTCCTTGAATGCTGTAATTGCATTTATTACTGCTAGCATTTCTTTTTGCTTGATGTGAAGGTGCTTTTCCTTTTGGGACCATTTGCCCTGAATGCACCTGCCTGTCATGTGCGCCCCCCAGGCGTAATCTGAGGCGTCTGTTGTGATGACTTGATTTGCTTGAGGCTTGCAGAATGGGAGACCTGTATTTGTTTGACATGCTTGGGCCCACCATAGAAATTCCTTTTGTAAACATGGAATTATTGGTATTATTGTTTCCAAATTGTGGCTGTGTTGAGACCATAGGTTTTTTAGGTACCATTGAAGTTCTCATATGCAACTTTGCACATGGGATTAAAAGAATGCAAGATGCCATGAAGCCCAGAGCCTGCAGGATTTTCCTTGCAGTAAGCCTGGTACAATTTGCTAGTGTTTTGAAGTACTGAGTTAGTTGCCCTTGTTTTTCTGGCGTAAGATAGGCCATCTGGGGGTTTGTGTCCAAGTTGGCACCCAGGAAAGTTATTTTCTGAGGTGGTGTTAGCCTGGATTTCTCTTTGTTGATTGTGTATCCCAGAGAATTCAGTAACAGTGTTGCATAAGCCAGATGTTCCAGAAGAGTGTGCTTGCTGTCCGCTTGGATCAGGCAGTCGTCCAAATAAGAGTAAATTTGAATCCCTTGAAGTCTGCAGTAGGCAATTACTGATGCCAGGCATTTCGTGAATACTCTGGGCACAGTAGATAAGCCAAAGGGCAATGCAGAGAATTGATAGTGGATTGAACCTGCAAGAAATCTGAGGTATCTTCTGCAGCTTTGTCTGATTGGGACATGCAGGTATGCCTCCTTGAGGTCCAATGTTACCAGTCAAAACCCCTTGCCCAGCATGGGAAGAAGTTGCTGTAATGTCTGCATCTTGAATTTTGGTACGAGTAGAAATGTATTTAGGATGGATAAGTCCAAAATGGATCTCCAATCGGTTCCTTTTCTTGGTACCAGGAAAAGTCTGGAATAAAAACCTTGATCTTGTTCGTGAGTAGGAACCTCTTGAATGGCTTTCATGTCCATGAGTTTTGTAATTTGTATTTGTGCCTCTGCCCTTTGATTGTGTGGCAGGTTTGGCATGCCTCTCATTTTTGGAAGAGTGTGAAAATGAAATCTGTAGCCTCTGTTTATTATGTCCAGGATTCATTTGTCTGTTGTGATAATATGCCAATTTCCTGAAAATAGTGCCAGCTTTCCTCCCAAGGGAGCTGCCAGCTGAGATTTGCTTGGCATGAAAAGGAGGAAATCATTGGGTTTGCTTTCTGTATTGTTGTGCACTGTCTTCGTTACCTCTTGGTGCTTGAGTTTGCCATTGTCTGCCTCTATATGATCCTTGAGTTTGTCCTCTGCCCCTTGAGCGCCTGTATCTACCTCTCTGGGGCTTGTCCGTGGCTGGAAAGGACCAGTTTTTTGAAGGCCAATTTCTGCTAAAACGAGGTG
Organism: Protopterus annectens; assembly: GCF_019279795.1. Classification (NCBI taxonomy): domain Eukaryota; kingdom Metazoa; phylum Chordata; order Ceratodontiformes; family Protopteridae; genus Protopterus; species Protopterus annectens. The sequence goes on along the minus strand of NC_056745.1, from coordinate 1,483,406,357 downwards.
GCTGTACCTGTAGAAAAGCCTTGTCAGTTTGCATAGATTTAGCTTTTTCTTCCATTTTCCGTAGTATCTCCTCAGCATTAGTACCAAATAGCACATCCTTTTGTAAAGGAGCATCTAGTAGTTTAGCTTTAACATGATCAGGCAAGCTTTGTTCCCTAAGCCAGGCATGTCTACGAATGACTGCTCCAGTAGCAGCAGCTCTACTTGAGGCCTCTAAGGCATCATAACCACATTGTAAGGTGTGCTTACCCACTTGTTCTGCACTATGTATCATATCCTGCAATTCCTTCAAATCTGGTTGTTCAGGTTGAGACATTTTGTTTCTTAATTGTGATAACAGAAACTGTTGATATTTAAGCATATGGAACTGACAATTTAAGGCCCTCATGGCTAGGGTGGCCGAGGTGTATACCTTTTCCCCCCACCTTTCTAAGGATCTAGATTCTCTCTAGGAAGGTAGTGGATTCTTGGCAGTAGAGGCCTTCATTCCCTTGGGGCCTTGAGAAATGGTTTCAGGGTCAGCATTATGGCTTTTGAAAAGAAATTGGTGAGAGTTAGGGACTCTGTAGTACCTATCAGGCTTGACTGGTGCAGGAGGCAGGGAATCCGGATTAAGACAAGCCTCCGAGTAAACATCAAGTATGTCCAGGACAGGAGGTATAGCCAGAGGTCTGTGTTGGGGTAACAAAAGAAATTCCCTAAGCCTTTTCTTGGAATCAGAAAAGTCTTGGCCTTCCAACTGGAAGTGTTCTCCCTCAAGGTGTGCAAGGTTTCCCCAAAAGAAAAATCCTCTGGGGGAGATACAGAAGGAAAGGACTGTTCTGCATCAGAATCTTCATAAGGGGAATAAGAGTGTTCCTCCACATCAGAAAGTTCTGAGAAAATGGAGCCCTGTTCAGAAGAGGGAGAGTCTTCCTCCACTCTGGGTCTCTTGTCTGGAGGGGGATGGGAACCCCTGATATAGGAAATTAAATCCTCAGCCATTTTAAGCATCTGCTTTTTAGGCATGGGGCCTGGGGATGGGCCCTGTGCAACAGGCCTCTTGGGATGCATGGCTGATTTGGACTTAGTGAAGGCCTTAATGGAAAAGGAAGAAGAGGGTCTAAATACACCCTGGGTGGAAGTGGACCTGTCCACATTAGGAGGCTCAACACTCACTGTGGTTTCGGTGGTTGTAGTCTGAGTAAGGGCCGAGGTACCAGCGGTCTCGGGTACAGAAGACACAGCCAAGGAAGTGTCGTCGGTAGTCAGGGGCTGCATAGGTGTCTCGCTGAGAACCGGACCACGTGTAGCCGGCTTTGATGTCGTGTCGGTGGAGACCGTGGACCTCGTGTGTCGGTCCTTGTCCTTTCGTTTTTTGGACAAAACGGTAGTCGGAGTATCCCACGACATTTTATAATCAAAGGCTTTACCAAAATAGTGTTGGGCGAACTCTGCCCGACGCTTAATAGTGCGTTTATTGAAAGTAACGCAAAAGCGACAGCCCGAGACGTCGTGGTCTGGGCCTAAACAAGGTATGCAGAGGGAATGGAAATCCTTATGCGGTATTTGCTTCCCACAAGAAATACAATTGTTAACTTTGTCTGACATCGGTCTGAGGCAAGAAAAGTTTCCCCAACGGGGTACTTAGCTTTAATGAAGACTTCAGTTTCCGATTTTTTTGTAAATTCAGGAGCTGGCCGACCGGCACTTGCGAACTGCTTCTGCTTCGGGCACCGCGCGGCAAAAAAGACTGGAGAATGTGGCGTCGGCTGTGATTTATATACCCCTGTCGCACTGACATCAGGGAAGAAGGCGACAACAACAGACGCCGGACCAAGACTTTGGAATTCGGCCGACCGAGGACCCGCCTGACGGCAGAGAACCCATATGTGATTACTGCAGCTGTATGCACGATGATCACCATCTTCTAACGCCAACTGTTTTCCTGGCTTTCAAAGCCATAAAATACTTGAGCGCTGTCAGAGAGGTAGTGTAGCGTAATCTGTTACATTTACACTAAGCTTTAATGCCTCTCAACTGTATTAGATTTTTGTAAGACATCCAGGTTATTGCTTCATATTTCTGGTCTCTTCCTCAAAATCTGTGTTTTTTGGAAAACCACTGGGGAGTGAAGTCAATAAATAATAACATCCATTTGACTGAGTGCATATCCTGTTTTGAGCTTACCACTATCTGAATACACTTATTACCATTACTAGAAGTCCCTAGCTAGATACCACCATCTGAATACACTTATTACCATTACTAGAAGTCCCTAGCTAGATACCACCATCTGAATACACTTATTACCATTACTAGAAGTCCCTAGCTAGATACCACTATCTGAATACACTTATTACCATTACTAGAAGTCCCTAGCTAGATACTGGAATACACTGATCACTGCCATGTGTCATATGTATACGATATTGCTACTGCATCTATTGTTTGCTATTGTATGTTCTTCATGTAACTCTGTTGCTCATGTTTATAATGCTACTATTGCTTGCATTGCTCGCTATTGTATATACAATTGTTTCTTCATGTAACTCTTGATATTTTTTGTGTGGAGCTTTTCTCCCTGGGCCTTCACTAAAAAAGGACCTGTGTCCAGTCAGATTTTCAGAAAATAAATAATAAGTAATTATCCATCAGGAAATGGATGATATTACATTCAGGAAATGGATGATATTACATCCTGTTATTCTTTCAACTGAGTTTGTTTGCGAAGTTGGTGAAATGTTCATAGTGCTAACAGCAGGCAGAAACAAATCTTATTTCTGTCACTGTCGTTTGTTAGCAGTACTGGTAGATTTTATTACCAACTGCTAGACCTGACCTTAACTGCATAAGCAGGAGATGCTTAACATTGGTTAAGGTTGGGTCACATGCCACTCTGGTGCTCACCTGGTCTCTTTCCAAGTATCAGCTCTGTGCACTACATGTTTACTACATATATTACTCAAAGTCACTAAAACAGATTTCTCAGTATGGAGATCACTACTGCAGTAAGATTCCTTACCCACAGGAATTAAGTAAATGTGAAAATCCTCCCCCCCCCCCATCTGGTATGAATTCCAGAACTCTACAGATGTCACCATGAGTTGAGCTGCTTTCCTGACATGTATGTTAGAGAAATTTAAAACATTGATTTGACTAAAAGTAGCCATTAGTATGCCCTAGCTGACTGCATCTAATGCCACTGGTCTATGTCTGTACATCCCTCAGGCCAATCTGCACAGCCATAGGAACCCCTGATAGGTCACCAAGGCTCCAAAAATGGTCCTTGTGTTTTAGGGTCACAGAAAGGTCTCCAGTCCTATCTCCAGCACTAGCTAGCACTCCCTGTCTTTTATACAGGTGTACGTGTGTGTGTGTGTGTGTGTGTGTGTGTGTGTGTGTGTGTGTGTGTGTGTGTGTGTGTGTGTGTGTGTGTGTGTGTGTTTTAGGCTTACAGAAAGGTCCCCAGTCCTATCTCCATCACTAACCAGCATTCCCTGCCTTTTACAAGTGTGTGTGTGTTTTAGGCACACAGAAAGGTCCCCAATCATATCTCCAGAACTCCCTGTCCTTTACATGTGTGTATATTTTTAAGAGGGAGAAGCAGAGTCAGTGTGAAGACCCACTTGCAACATCATCCCACTTAAAGGGATGGAGGAAAAAAAATGACTAAAAGGGGAGCAGGAGGAAGGATTCTTGCATTGCACCAGTGAGCCCACTATTCCAACACCTAGTGTTATGTTGATTTGCTCAAGTAACTGTACTAGGTTTATAACACTGATCACGGCTGCTGTATGAATACTTATCCAAGGAGAGAGCACTAAAGAGGGCCCCCATGGGGAGGAGGCTGGTATAGCACATGCCCTGCATAACTGCAGTGGTTAACCCTGTCCAGCTCCAGACTGTCTATCCAACTTGTAAGTGTCTGGAAATGCTGTGGACAAAGTCTAAGGGGTGGCCTTACAAATGTCCTCATCTAAAACATTAATGGGACCCCACCCCCAGAGAAAATAGCTAGACAAACATTCTGATAAGACTTTCTTGAAACTGGTCTCCTCTCCAGGCAGGCACACAGACAAAAAAAAACTGATGTATTTGCTGAATGTCTGAGTCATGCTATGCATGCACATGGGCTGCCTATGACTACCCAACAAATGCACATTCTTTTCCTGAACGGAATGGTTCGGTTGCAGTCTTATCCTGTAAAAACTTCTGCCATAAAACAAGGGTTACTTCTGACATACTGTATGGCTCTTTACACACAAGGGTCTGTCATTCCGATATTCCCCTAGGTGACAAGTTAGCCATGAAGAACAAAACTTTTCCAAGACAAACACCTAAAGGGTTTTGTCTTAAAAGGATCAAACATTGGCTTTTTGATTGTAAAATTGAAGTCCCAGGGGGAGAAACGCATGTTTTCTTTGAGGGGGGTGATAGTTCTGGACAAAGCTCCAGCTGACATATGCGATTTCTGTGCCACATATCACTCAGCTGAATGGGCTATGCTCTTAAGACACACTAGTCCATTGGTGTCTGACAAGGCCCCTAGAAAAATCTTCGATTTTAACAGGAGCAGGCTGGAGTCGGACAGATCCAAGATTCAGTTTGGTGAAGGCAGTGCATGTTGCACCATGGGGACCTCTGAATGTACTCTGCAGAAGGTGGCAGTAATCCAGCCAAGGATAACATGTACAGTCTGCTGCACTGTGGGGACCTCCGAATGTACTCTGCAGAAGGTGGCAGTAATCCAGCTAAGGATAACGTACACTCTGTTGCATTGTGGGGACCTCTGAATGTACTCTGTAGAAGGTGGCAGTAATCCAGCCAAGGATAACGTACACTGCTGCACTGTGGGGACCTCTGAATGTACTCTGTAGAAGGTGGCAGTAATCCAGCCAAGGATAACGTACACTGCTGCACTGTTTGGACATCTGAATGTACTCCGCAGAAGGTGGCAATAATCCAGCCAAGGATAACGTGTACACTCTGGATTCTTAAATACACTGATATATGAATACCCAGGGGCTATAGAATGACTAAGAGCAGGGAACTAAAACAGCAATGGTTTTATCTCACCCTGAGATGGAGGCACTAATTATTGTGGGTGGGACATGGAGATGTGCATCTTTTAGTTCCAGTATGACCAATGATGCATTCGGAATCAGAACAGTCAACAGAATCTAGCAGGTTTAACATCCTAAACTTGGTAATAAGAACTTTAGCTTCAACAAATCCACAATGGGTTTACATGCACCATCTTTTGGCACCAGGAATATCCTGAATAAAATCTTTTACCTTGGTCCTCTAAAGGGACTTTCCCAAAAAGAAAGGAGTTTATTCAGGACAGGTAGTGCTACTTGAGTCTGGTCCAGGGAATTAGAAGTATCTTCATAAAAGGAGGGACTGTCCTAAATTTCAGACCATATCCTACAGACAAAATATCTCGTCCACCTGTCTGCAATCAGGCTGAATCACAACTGCTTAAAATGAGACGGTCTGCCCATGACAAGAAGACAAGAAAACAAGAAGAGGAAGAAAGGGAGAGGAGTTTAAACTGTAGTCAGTGCTGGTCTCCTAACCAGGCAGATGTGTCCTCTTTCCTCTGTTATTTGCATTATATTTACAACCTTTGGCAAAGAAAATCAGGGACTAAAATTCAAGGATATAACTGGTATGGTGCTCAAGAAAAGCTGGCTTTACTTGCAGATGAGATTTTTAAGGAGGTAAAATAAGAAAAGGACATTTCAGTTTTGGGAAATATTCTGAGAGTTTCACATCTTTTTGGGATACATTAATGAAGATAAAACAAAGGTAAAAGTTATAGTATGTGCCTTCAAACAAACTGGTACAGCAATACCCATATTTATGGAGACATGATAAAATTAAGTACTTAAGAGTATGGATTAAAATGGATTTTGTTATGGAAGCTAAGAATATGTGGGAAGAGACTAAACAAAAGATAATATAAAAACTGAGAAATTGGAAGGTCCGCGGTGGTGCAGCGGTTAGCATGGTCACCTCACGGAAAGATGCTCTCCGGTTCGATCTTTGTCTGGGGTGTCTTCGTGCATAGTCTGCATGTCCTCCCTGTGGTCGTGTGGGTTTCCTCCGGGTGCTCTGGTTTCCTCCCACATCCCCAAAGACGTGCTGCAAGTGGATTGGACACGCTAAAATTGGCCCTAGGCATGAGTGCATGCGTGTGTGTGCCTTCCGTGGAAGGTTGGGTGCTGGGCTGGCAACTCAACACCGTAAAACTCCACTGCCAATCATGAGCAGACAAGGTGCTCCACTGTGGCAGCCCCTAACCGGGAAAAGCCGAAATAGAGAGAGAAATTGGAAGGTGTTTTATGGATATAGATAGCAATGTACAAGCAGTGAAAATGTTTTTAATCCCTTTAGTTTTATATACAAGTCAGGCATAATTTTATCAACCAGAGGAGAAGTTGTAGATATCAATAAGAAGTTGGAAGGATTTTATCTGGGAGGGAAAGTGGGCAAGAGTCAGGTGGGATAAGCGGATCCTTCCAACAGAACAAGATGGTTTGAAATTACCTCATTTGAAGGGGTATTTCAGAGCTACACAGTTAAGGATGCTATAAATATTACAAGCACAAAACTATAATTCAAAGTGGAAAGGGATGATGATGATGAAATGGGGGAAACTCAAAACAAGCAGAGACTGGGATTTTGGATGCATATCCTTATGGAGAATAACACTAACCATACAGATTATAATATTCATAAAGTAGCAGAAGGTATTCTAAGAACCAAGTCAACATGGGGATGGAGAAGAGAGATTCAGCCAATAGTGGTGACTGCAGTTAGGAGTACAGATCATCATCTTGCTCAGAAGTGACTATACAACAACCCTGTATATGAAAAGTATGATTCTTGCTTTTCCTAATCAAGTCTGTTTTGCAGAAGTACTTTCTTTTGGGACCAAATTATTTGGCTGAAGCCACTCCTGTTGAAATGTGTTAGCTGCTTCAACAAAAGGATTAGCATAATAAGATTATTTTGTATGGGGAGGAGTAAAGCCCCACACTCCTCCATACCCCTACATAATTGCCTCTGAAGTTGTTCCACCTTAAAAGTATCTTGTTTTTCTGCTTCAAGCATATTTCCAATCAGGTGGTTTCAGACTACACACTACTTCTTTTTTTTAGCATCCCTCTTTCTGCACTGAAACAGCTGTGTAGAGATGGATGTTTGCATGCTGCGGAATGCACCTGCATATGCTGTATGGAGACTGCTGTCTGCATGCTGAGTAATGTGCTTACATACGCTGTACAGAGATGGATGCCTGCATGCTGCGTAATGCATCTACATACACTGTGTAGAGAAGGATGTCTGCATGCTGCGTAATGCGCCTGCATACACTGTGTAGAGACAGATGTCTGCATGCTGTGTAATGCGCCTGCATACACTGTGTAGAGACAGATGTCTGCATGCTGTGTAATGCGCCTGCATACACTGTGTAGAGACGGATGTCTGCATGCTGCATAATGTGCCTGCATACACTGCATAGAGATGGATGTTTGCATGCTGTGTAATGCACCTGCATACATGCTGTACAATGCCTGACTGTGCTTTGTTACAGGGGCACTCTGCATTTTTGAATCATACTTTTTTCGTAATTATAATTTTACAATTCTTTATTGTAAACTGGAAATTGTTTTAATGAGCCAGATACCAAAAGAGTTGCTGTCTAAGTCTACTCTGATTCCCAAACACTTGCTCTCAGTGTACGTGACTTACTTCGGTGTAATGCCTATCCATACACAGGACTACACAGGGGACCAGATTCCAAAGGATCTGCTCTCTGTGTAAACGGTCACTTACTCTAAGAACAGGTCTTTTGGAACTGGGCCCAGTATATGTCTTTAAGATGAGCATACTCCTGTTAAAATCTGTGTCTACTTTTGTAACCTTGCTACTGTCTCATAATGGCTGCAAGTTCTGTCTAATTTAGGCTGTTGGTTAAAAGACCTTTTGAAGTGGCAGGACTATTTTACCATCCCTGTTGGAAATGACAGATTGCTTGAATGATAATTTTTTTTTCACAATAAACATGTAAGATAAAGTAGTACAGTACTGTAGGATGTAGGTAAGGGGAAGTCACATTTTACCAATATGGGGAACACTGGTCACATGGTCATGGTGAAAAGAAATGCTTCCTCCATAATTTGTATAAATGTGAAATTAGCAAAAAAGAAGATAGTAAGCACAACTATAGTCAGTCCACTACTGCTTTTACAGAACTGCATGATTTAAAAAAAAATCTTACTTTTATCTAAGCAGCAGGATTGTATAACCCAGGCACCTAGCTTTTTTCCCTTCTAATGTGCCCACCCTTGACCATCTCAAGTTATATGCGCAGCATCCGTCAGCTGCAGCTTGTGACACTGATACTGTGCATAATGGAATACTGTTTGCAGCTTGCGACACGGATACTGTGCATAATGGAATACTGTTTGCAGCTTGTGACACTGATACTGTGCATAAAGGAATACTGTTTGCAGCTTGCGACACTGATACTGTGCATAAAGGAATACTGTTTGCAGCTTGTGACACTGATACTGTGCATAATGGAATACTGTTTTGCAGCTTGTGACACTGATACTCTGCATAATGGAATACTGTTTCCACTGCATTTTAATACAACTAAAACATGAAATCTGAGCAGTACGTGTGCCAAAGGGTCTTTGAACTTCTACTGGCTACATCATAATGCCCTTAAGACCATTAATTTACAAATGCTATTTTTACAAAAATGTGATAAAACAGTGAAAACTGCTTGAAGTCCTCTTCGCCAACATCCTGTGGTAACACCTGTTTCTGCCTACCAGAAACACAAAGCATATCCCATTACAGGTTTCTAAAACTGGGATAAGCAGACAACAGGTAGTGTCTGCAGAAGCATAGCAGTGCTTGCTGCAATTAAAATGAGCAAGGACAAGTCAGTCTCAGTCAGAAGACAGAAGACAAGCTGTTAATGGATTAGAAATAATGGAGGGACTATAAAGATATTAAAAAATGTCCACACCTTAAAAAATGTAAAAAGGTCTGCCATAATAAGGGTACTAGGATATTTTGGAAGAATACACTAAGCTTTACAATCTATACAGCTTCAAGGACTTGAGAGTCTAGAACCTACCTAAAGCTTCTAATCACCACCAACTCAATGTCCATCCCATAGCTCCCTTTTTCCTGAAATAATTTGGAATAAATACATTTCAATTAGTTTTTTTCATATCAGCATGTCTTAGTAACTGATGCTACATGTTAATTTACAGTGATTTAACTTTCATTTCACTGTACTTCAGTGAATATGGCATAACATATTTCCAGGTTTTCCAGTAAACACCAGACTGCCAACCAATATTATTATTCTTTGGATGCCACTCTCCATTTAGGTCCGCCATACCACAGCGACTGAACCACCATCCCCCTCCTGAGAAAAAGTTACTACAACTGACGAATGCAATGTCTCCAGAAATGCATGGTGAACACTGGTCATTGTCCTTGTCGATGGTGCTAAAATTTGAGCCAGCCTGGGTCTCACCTAAGAGAGTTCCAGTGAAAGAGTCTCCTAAAAAAAAAAAAAAAAAAAAAAAGTTAGCAAATAAAAGTACAATTGTGCAATCCCATCATAACATTAAATGTTCAAATGATCACTGCTGCAGTAGCCTTAAATATACGGGTTATATCCTGCCAAGAATATAGCAGCCGGACAAGCTTCAAATGCTTCAGGGCACCTTCCATGCACACAAAGTGTCAAGCAGCTCAAGATGAACAGAGTATGACAAGTTTGGGTGCCATGCCCTTCAGAGCTTTTTTTTCCAACAAAAGGATGTAGGCTGAGCCCTGAAAGGACTTGGCTAAGAACAACAAAAAATGAAGTCCACACCCTGGCATAAAAAAAAAAACATACCAAAGACAAGGGAGATGGATCAGCTACTACAGCTGTGATTACTTGAACATGTACTGTTATGGTAACAACTGTACTATGTTCATCATGCTGATCACTGCTGCTGTAGCCTTTGGTATACAGGTAGAGTCTACTGGCTATTGGAGAATGGTCCTAACACAGCCCAACCTGGACCTACAGAAGGAATCAAGCTTACAGTGCTTTGTAAAAGTATATACAGAGGACCAAGTAACAGTTTCTAGAATACTTCCAAAATCCAACTCTTTCCAAAAAGCCATAGGTGAAGCAAAGGCCCTGGTAGAGCAGGCCTTGACACTACCTGGACAAGTTTTGTAGTGGGGAATAAAACAAAAAGTAAAAGCTACAGCTATTGGAAATAAGTCTGTTTTGACACAGGCTGTCCCTTATCTTTATAAGAAATTAAATGATCTGAAGATGTGAAAGATTTAGTTTTGTCAAGATAGTATCAGAGCGGTCTGTGGACATCAAGGTAAAAAGCATAGTTTCTCCTTCATTTTTAGGTTCAGGAAAGGAAATGGATGGATAGCTTGGCTTAAAGTAAACTCAAATGCCACTTTAGGCATAAGGATTAGTTCTTTTTTCAAAACAGGTTTATTGTTTTAACATATAAGAGAAATATCATAACAATTTTATACAAGTAATTAAAAATAGGTATTATAATATTCAACAAAACAACTAAAGTATTTACAAAGACATCCACTACAATCAAAGGATTAGTTCTTGAAGAAACCCTTTCCCTATGGAAAATGAGGACATCATAAGAGCATGCATCCCAGATTTTCTTCTTGCAGAGTTAAGAGCAACCAGTAAAACTGTTTTCCTTGTTAAGAACCTTAAGTCAGCCTAATGAGCTGGCTCAAGTCAGCCTGATGAGTTGGCTCAAATGGTCCAAGTGTCAGCTTTTCTAACTCAAAATTAAGATCCCACTCATTAGTTTTCTCGGAAGCTTTTCTCGGAAGCCGTTTTTGCAAAACCTATCAAGAACATTTTAACAAGAGACTGCATTGAAAAAGAAGGACCCATGGGCAGACATGCTAAGGAATAAAGCAGGCCATATCACAGTAGCTCACAAATATTAGAAAACTAGCCCTGAATGGGAGCTGGTTATGTTGTTGGCACCAAACTAGAAAACCCTTTCCATATACAATTATATGATTTTCTAGCAGCGGCTTTCTTGCCTCCATTAGTACCTGCTGCTCATCCTCGGTGAATAGGTAATTATGACATCATCCAGGCAGTCACTGAAGTTGATTGATGTTTAAGTTTATCATCAATACCCCTTGTTCTTGTCAGAGGAGATGCAGTCTGCGAGGAACCTTGTGGAATTGCCCCTAGCCATTTCAATGGCTGCCTGATCCAGAAAGGAGTCACCACAATTATCTTGGGGGATTCTCTGTGAATGTTCAGAAGTACACTGGATTAGTGGAGAGAGTGAAAAGGCATACAGGAACATTCCTGCCCAAGGAAAAAAAATGCATCTACCTTTCAGACCTTCTTGAATGGAGTTCTGAAAGTACAGTTGTGTACACTTACCATAAATGTAGATGTTAGAGTGTATTCACTGTTGCAGTCATCACCTGTGTGTTATCCCTGCTGTGGTAGCCCTCGGCCGGCCCAAATACCAGTCAATTTTTTTTTGCGTTGGCTGCCATCGTCTGTAGTCTGACGTCAGGTCGTCAGTGCTATAAAGCAAGGTAGCCAACGTCATTACATCAGTTTTTAATGCCCTAACCTGTCAGAAGCAGAAAGAAATTAGGAAAAGTGGTCCTGGTGGCTAAAATCCGCCGTGGGAAGCTTATGTCCCCCTAGGGGAAGATTCTATATGGGGGATGGAGGGAGGAAAAAGTACAGTTTTGTACCTGCCATAAATGTAGATGTTCGAGTGCTAATACAGCTGCAGTCATAACAGATGGGTTCTCCTGCCATCAGGCAGGTCCTCGGTCGGCCGGATTCCAAAGTCTAGGTCCGGCATCAGTTGTCGTCGCTTCTTCCCGGACGTCAGTGCGACAGGGGTATAAAGGAACCAGCCGACGCAATTTTTTTCAGTTTTTCTTGCCCCAGATGTCAGGTGCCCCCAGAAGGAAGGCAATACATAAATTTGTGTAAAAAGGCAATGCAATATAATCAAAATACAGTAGTTGCAAGCAAATACACCATAAATGAATACCCCAATCAGGTTGTATGAGGATGTGTTAGCCTATAGGCCTGTCCCAAGAGGGGAAGGAGGGAGGGAAATCTGGACTGCAGCTGTATTAGCACTCTAACATGTACATTTATGGTAGGTACAAAACTGTACTATGTTCATCGTGCATACAGCTGCAGTCATAACAGATGGGTAGAATCCCAAAGCTAAGAAAGGGGTGGTAGGCACTAGGTGGAACTAGGAGGAGCCAGGATGCCCTGCAAGACTGCAGTGGCAAAGCCTGCTCTAGTTTTGGAGTATAATGGTAGGTGGTAGTGCTTGGAGAAGGTATGCACAGAACTCCAAGTGGCTGCTTCCAAAATATCTTTGGTAGGAACTCCTCTGAGGAAAGCTGCAGAGGTAGCTGTGGTCCTTGTGGAGTGAGATCCGATGCCTGTAGGTACAGTTTTGCCATGAAAAGAATAGCAAAAGCATATGCAGTGGGCTATCCATTTTGAGATTGTCTGTTTGGAAATTGGCTTTCCTTGAGCTTCTACAGCATGGGACACAAAGAGCTGTTCTGATTTTCTGAAAGGCTTTGTTCTGTCCAGATAATAACGGAGTCGTCTGTGGATGTCCAAGGAATGTAGTAATTTCTCCCCTTTGTTTTGAGGATTAGGCTAAAAGGTAGGTAAGTGTATGGCCTGATTCAAAGCTACCCTGGATACCACTTTAGGCATAAAGGACGGGTTGGTTCGTAAGGAAACTCTGTCCTGATGGAAGATGATAAAAGGCTGCACAGCCATGACAGCTTGTAGTTCTGAAACTCTACGAGCTGAGGTAATAGCCAGAAGTAAAGCTGTTTTCCAGGACAAATATTGTAAATCTGATGAGGCAGCTGGCTCAAAGGGAGGCAAGGTCAGTTTTTCCAGAATGAAATTGAGATCCCAAGCAGGTATAGGTTGTTTCCTTGGGGGTCTTAGATTCTTAGCCCCTCTGAGGAACTGCCTTAAGAGAGGGTGAGAGAATAAGGGTGGATCAGTGTTGTATTCTGCAGAAATGGCTGAGGCATGGATTTTGATGGAGGAGAATGAAAGTCCACTACTTAGGAGCTCAGCTAGATACTGAAGTATTTGAGGTAAATTCAGTTTTCCAGGATCCTGGCCCTTTTTCTCATTCCAGACACAAAAACGTTTCCATTTTGCGGAGTAAGCTTTTCTAGTTGACGGCCTTCTGGCTTCCAAAATGACATCCTGCACCTCCTTGGAGAGTAAGGTCTGTTGTGATGCTAAGGAATCTTCCATGCGGCTAGATTGAGTGTTTTTAGCTGGCTGTGAAGAGTTTTGAAGCTGTGCGGAGTCAGGAGAAGAGGCATTAGAGGCAGGGTCCATGGTGGGGAATGAGTCAGGCTCCTCAGGAGTGGGTACCAGTGTTGTCTTGGCCAGTCTGGAGCAATGAGAATCTTCTTTGGTCTGTCTGCTCTGGTTTTCAATAGAACTTTGTGTAGCAGAGGAAGAGGTGGGAAGGCATAAACTGTCATTGATGTCCAACTGAAAGAGAGAGCGTCCACTCTCCAGGCCTTTGGATGGAAAATCCTTGAGCAGAATTTTGTCAATTGGTGATTTTTGTGGGAGGCAAAGAGATCTATGTCTGGCCTTCCCCATGCTTGGATTATCTCTGTAAACACTTTTGGATGCAACTTCCATTCGTGTGGATCTGTCATATTTCTGCTTAGATTGTCTGCCAGCATGTTTTCCTTGCCTGGCAAGTATTGTGCTTGTAGTTCGATTTGTAAGTCCATGGCCATGTTCCAAAGTGACATGGCCAGTCTGCATAGGGGGTATGAATGTGTTCCTCCCTGTTTGTTTATGTACCACATAACTGTGGTGGTGTCCGTTCTTATCAATAGTTGACCTGGTTGCAGAAGGTCCTTGAAAGCTATAATAGCATTTATTACTGCTAGCATTTCCTTTTGATTGATGTGAAGGTGTTTTTCTTTTTGGGACCATTTGCCCTGAACGCACCGATCTGTCATGTGTGCCCCCCAGGCGTAGTCCGAGGCGTCTGTTGTGATGACTTGATTTGCTTGAGGCTTGCTGAATGGAAGACCTGTGTTTGTTTGGCATGCTTGAGCCCACCACAGAAATTCCTTTTGTAGACATGGAATTAGTGGTATTATTGTTTCCAAACTGTGGCTGTGTTGAGACCATAGGTTTTTCAGGTACCATTGAAGTTTCCTCATATGCAGCTTTGCACATGGGATTAGTAAGATGCAAGATGCCATGTAACCCAGAACCTGCAGGATTTTCCTTGCAGTCAGCCTGGTGCAGTTTGCTAGTGCTCTGAAGTATTGAGTTAGTTTCCCCTGCTTCTCTGGCGTGAGGTAGGCCATCTGGGTGTTTGTGTCCAAGTTGGCACCCAGGAAAATTATATTCCGAGAGGGTATTAGTCTTGATTTCTTTTTGTTGACTGTGTATCTCAGACAGTTCAACAACATTATTACATAAGCCAGATGTTTCAGAAGAATGTGCTTGCTGTCCGCTTGGATCAGGCAGTCGTCCAAATAGGGGTATATTTGTATCCCTTGAAGTCTGCAGTAGGCAATTACTGATGCCAGGCATTTCGTGAATACTCTGGGCGCAGTAGATAAGCCAAAGGGCAATGCAGAGAATTGATAATGGGTTGAACCTGCAAGAAATCTGAGGTATCTTCTGCAATTTTGTCTGATTGGGACATGCAGGTATGCCTCCTTGAGGTCCAATGTTACCAGGCAAGACTCCTTGCCCAGCATGGGAAGAAGCTGCTGTAATGTGAGCATCTTGAATTTTGGCACGAGTAAAAATGTGTTTAGGATGGATAGGTCCAAAATAGGTCTCCAATCTTTTCCCTTCCTTGGTACCAGGAATAGCCTGGAATAAAAACTTTGACCTTGTTCGTGCGTAGGTACCTCTTGAATAGCTTTCATGTTTATGAGATCTGTAATTTGTCTTTGTGCCTCTGCCCTTTGATTGTGTGGCAGGTTTGGCATGCCTCATTTTTGGAAGGATGTGAAAATGGAATCTGTAGCCTCTGTTTATAATATCCAGGATCCATTTGTCTTTTGTGACAATATGCCAATTTTTTGAAAATAATGCCAGCTTTCAGAGTGCCATTTGAGTTTTGCTTGGCATGCAAAGGGGAAAGTCATTGGGCTTGCTTTCTGAATGATTGTGAGTTATCCTCACCACCTCTTTGTGTAGGAGCTTGCCATTGTCTGCCTCTAAACGATCCTTGGGATTGTCCTCTGCCCCTCGGGCACCTGTATCTGCCTCTTTGGGGTCTGTCCGTGGCTGGAAAGGACCAATTTTTGGAAGGCCAATTTCTACTGAAACGTGGGGGTTGTACCTGTAGAAAATCTTTCACAGTTTGCATTGATTTAGCCTTTTCATTAATTTTCCTTAATACCTCCCCAGCATTAGCACCAAACAATACATCCTTTTGTAGAGGGGCATCTAGTAATTTAGCTTTGGCATGATCAGGCAAGGTTTGTTCCTTGAGCCAGGCATGTCTACGTATGACTGATCCAGTAAACAGCAGCTCTACATGAGGCCTCTAGAGCATCAAATCCACATTGTAAGGTATGCTTA
The DNA here is from genome assembly GCF_019279795.1 of Protopterus annectens. NCBI lineage: Eukaryota > Metazoa > Chordata > Ceratodontiformes > Protopteridae > Protopterus > Protopterus annectens. The sequence goes on along the minus strand of NC_056745.1, from coordinate 1,483,390,675 downwards.
CCCACTTGTTCTGCACTATGCATCAAATCCTGCAACTCCTTCAAGTCTGATTGTTCAGGTTGTGACATTTTACTTTTCAATTGTGATAACAAAAACTGTTGGTATTTTAGCATATGGAATTGACAGTTTAAGGCCCTCATGGTTAAGGTAGCAGAGGTATATACCTTTTTTCCCCACCTTTCTAAGGATCTGAAATCTCTCTCGGAAGGTAATGGATTTTTAGCAGTGGAGGCCTTAATTCCTTTGGGGCCCTGTGAGATGGTTTCTGGGTCAGCAGCATGGCTTTTGTATAGAAATTGGTGTGAGTCAGGAACCCTGTAGTACCTGTCAGGCTTAACTGGGGCTGGAGGCAGAGAGTCCGGGTTAAGGCAGGCCTCCGAGTAAACATCATCTAGGATGTCCAAGACAGGAGGTATAGCCAGAGGCCTGTGCTGAGGTAGCAAGAGAAATTCCCTAAGCCTTTTCTTGGAATCTGAATAATCTTGGCCTTCCCAGTGGAAGTGTTCCCTTAAGGTATGCAAAGTTTCTGCAAATGAGTAATCCTCTGGGGGGGATACAAAAGGAATGGACTCCTCCGCATCTGAGTCTTCAAAAGGGGAGTAAGAATGTTCCTGATCAGTGTGCTCTGAAATAATGGAGCCCTGATCAGAGGAGGGGGATTCTTCCTCCACTCTGGGCCTTTTGTCCGGTGGGGGCTGAGAACCCCTGATAAGAGTAATTAAATCCTCAGCCATTTTAAGCATCTGTTTTTTAGGCATGGGGCCTGGAGATGGGCCCTGTGTAGCTTGTCTCTTAGAGTGCATGGCTGCTTTAGACTTAGTGAAAGCCTTGATGGAAAAAGAAGAGGAAGGTCTGAAGACACCTTGAGTGGAGGTAGACCTGTCCACATTTTGAGGTTCAACGCCAGGAGTGGCTTCGGTATCTGTAGTCGGGGTGTGGGCAGAGGAGCCTGCGACCTCGGGCACAGGAGACAACGCCAAAGAAGTGTCGTCGGTAGTCAGGGGCTGCGTAGGCACCTCGCTGAGAACCAGACCACGTGTAGTCGGCTTTGGCATGGTGTCGGTAGAGGCCGCGGACCTCGTGTGTCGGTCCTTATCTTTGCGTTTTTTAGACAGAATTGGAGTCAGAGTATCCGACAATGTAGTTAAATGTTTTTCCAAAATAATGCTGGGCGAACTCCGCCCGACGCTTAATGGTGCGTTTGTTGAATGTAGCACAAAAGCGACAGACCGAGACGTCGTGGTCTGGGCCTAAACAAGGTATACAGAGGGAATGGAAATCCTTATGCGGTATTTGCTTCCCACATGAAATACAATTATTAACTTTGTCTGACATCGGTCTGAGGCAAGAAAAGTTTCCCCAACGGGGTACTTAGCTTACAAGACTTCGGTTTCAAAATTTTCGTAATTTCAGGAGCTGGCCGACCGGCACTTGCGAACTGCTTCTGCTTCGGGCACCGCGCAGCAAGAAAGACTGAAGAAAATGGCGTCGGCTGGTTCCTTTATACCCCTGTCGCACTGACGTCAGGGAAGAAGCGACGACAACCGACGCCGGACCTAGACTTTGGAATCCGGCCGACCGAGGACCCGCCTGACGGCAGGAGAACCCATCTGTTATGACTGCAGCTGTATGCACGATGAACATCCAGGACTGCAACAGTGAATACACTCTAACATCTACATTTATGGTAAGTGTACTATGTTTTTCGTGTTTCACTGTTGCAATCACCTGTGGGAGGGCTCCCAAAGCTGTGGAGAGGGGTGGAAGGATAGGTTACAGTCGTAGGCATGGGTCAACAGGCCCTGCAGAACTGCAGAGGCAAACCCTGCCCTAGACTTAGAAAAAAGGGGTAGGTAGTAATGCTTTGTAAAGTTTTGGACAGAGATCCAGGTGGCAGCTTCTAAGATGTCCCTGGTGGGGACTCCTCTGAGGAAAGCTGCGGAAGTGGAGGCTGCCCTAGTGGAATGGGTACGGATACACTTGGGGGGGTTCCCATGTAGTCTGTAGCAGAAATGGATACAGTGTCGTATCCATTTAGAAATGGTTTGTTTGGAAATGGGCTTCACTGCCCCAATGGCAAAGCTGACAAGTAGTTGGTCTGTTTGTCTGAATGGTTTAGTATGGTCCAGATAATATACGAGTTGTCTATACATGTCTAGTGAGTGTAGAATTCTTTCCCCCTTGTTTTGAGGGTTGGGAAAAGGTGGGTAGGTGAAGGTTGAGGGTCACATCAGATACCACCTTGGGCATAAAGGAGGGGTTAGTCCTCAGGGAGACCCTGTCTGCATGGAAAATGATGAAGGGCTCAACAGCCATGAGAGCCTGAAGTTCTGATACCCTTCTGGCTGAGGTGATAGCTAGAAGGAAGGCAATCTTCCAAGAGAGGAATGTCAATTCTGTAGAAGTAGCAGGTTCGAAAGGAGGTAAAGTTAGTTTTTCTAGAACATAATTCAGGTCCCTGGGTGGCATGGGAGGCCTTCTGGGAGGTCTGATATTAGAAGCCCCTCTGATTAATTTTTTAATCAAAGGATGAGAGAAGAGGGGTGGGTCTAAATTGTAATGGGCAGAAATGGCTGAGGCATGGATTTTAATAGAGGAGGAAAAAAAAAAAAAAAGAGGCCACTACTGAGTAACTCTGCTAGGTAATCCAAGATAAGAGGGAGGATGGGAGGTATTGGCCCCTTTGGACTGGTTCCAGCAGCAAAATCTTTTCCATTTCCCTGCGTATGATTTTCCGGTGCTGGGCCTTCTGGCCTCTGTGATGATGTCTAGGACCTATTTGTTTAACAGGGACTCCTTGCTAGCCTTTAAGGTATAAGCCATGCTGAAAGGTTGAGAGTCTAAGTCTAGATGCAGTATCTTCCCCCTCACCTGGGTCAAAAGGTCTGAGATTAGGAGAAGCTGCTTGGGGGGCTGTAAGGTCAGGCTGTGCAGTAAGGGATACCAATGCTGTCTGGGCCAATCTGGAGCAATGAGGATGGCCTTTGGTCTCTCCTTCCTTATTTTGATCAGTACCTTGGGAATAAGAGGCAGATGAGGGAATGGGTACACAAAGATGGAGTTCCAGGGGAAGGTCAAGGCATCCGCCTTCCATGCTAGGAGGTCATACTCCCTGGTACAGAATTTTTGCAGCTGGTGGTTGAGGTGCGAAGCAGAGAGAGACACACCCGGAGTCCCCCACTCCTGAGTGATTTGCAGAAAGATTTTCCTGTGGAGCTGCCATTCGTGGGGGTCCAGTAAGTTTCTGCTTAGGTGGTCTGCCAGGGTGTTGTTGACCCCTGGCAGGTATTGGGCAATTAGGTGTAGACCCATGGAGTTGGCTATCAGCCAGAGGTTCATGGCTAGCCTGCACAGAGGGTAAGATTGGGTCCCCTCTGTTTGCTGATATACCACATTACTGTGGTGTTGTCTGTTTTTATAAGGAGAACCCCTGGCCTGACATGGAGTTTGAAGAATGTCAGAGCCTTTTGTACTGCCATCATTTCTTTGTGATTGATGTGTAAGGGAAGATGCTGGGCATCCCAAACACCGTGGATGCACTTGCCTGCTAGGGGAGCACCCCAAGCAATGTCTGAGGTGTTGGTGGTGATTGTCTGGGCAGTAGGGCGGAGGATAAAGGGAAGACCCTTGTTCTTGGCACAGGCCCCTGCCCACCAGAGAAACTCTGCCCTTATACATGGAATCAGAGGGAGAGCGGTCTCTAGAGACAGAGTGCTGACACCAAAGGTTCTTTAGATACCACTGAAGTTTTCTCATGAGAAACCTGGCCAGAGGAATTAGAAGGATGCAAGATGCCATGTACCAAGGACTTGCAGGAACCTCCTTGAATTGAGGTCACTTCTGGAAGCCAGATGGATTAAAGTAGAGAGGCAGGAAGCTCTAGTTTTCTGGGGATAGGAAAGCCAATTGGGATGCTATGTCTAGCAGCGCTCTCAAGGAAATTATCTTCCTGGAGTTCTTTTCCTTGATGGTGAAAGCCTTGGGAAGTTAGGAGGGATTTCACAAAGAAAAGGTCCTGGAGCAGCTTTTCTTTGCACTCTGCCTGAATGAGGCAGTCATCCAGGTAAGGGTAAATCTGTGTATTTCTCTGTCTGCAAAATCCTATGGCTGGGGCTAAGCATTTGGTGAATACTCTGGGTGCAGTAGATAAACCAAAGGGCAGCGCAGAGAACTGAAAGTGTGATCCTGCTCTGAAGCACAGGAATTTTTTGCAGGATTCCCTTATGCGGATGTGGAGGTAGGCATCTTTTAGGTCTAGGGTCACTAGCCAGGCATTTTTTGTCAGCATAGGCAGCAGCTGCTGCAACTTTAGCACTTTGAATCTGGGACCACCATGGAGGTGTTCAGAATGGATAGATCCAGGCTGGGGCACCAAGTGCCCTCTTTTCTGGGAACAAGGAAAGTACAGTTGTGTACCCTTACCATAAATGTAGATGTTAGAGTGTATTCTCTGTTGCAGTCATCACATTTGGGTTATCTGCTTGCAGTAGCCCTCAGGTCAGCCTGATTAACAAAGTCTTGGGTCTTATGTCGGTTGCCGTTCCTTCTTCCTTGACGTCAGGTCATCAGGGATATAAAACATGCAGCCGGCACCATTACATCAGTTTTTCTTGCCCCAAATGTCAGGTGCCCCCCTAATGGGAAGCAATTACATCAATAAATATACAAGGTTATACCTCCAGCAAAAAAGAAAATACACCAAAAGGCTTTTCAGCATAGTAAAGGAGAGTAGAGGTACAGCCAAGAGAAGTAAGGAGATGGAGGGAGGGTAACCAGGACTGCAACAGTGAATACAGGTACAGCCAAGAGAAGTAAGGAGATGGAGGGAGGGTAACCCGGACTGCATCAGTGAATACAGGTACAGCCAAGAGAAGTAAGGAGATGGAGGGAGGGTAACCAGGACTGCAACAGTGAATATAATCGAACATCTACATTTATGGTAAGTGTACACAACTGTACTATGTTCTTCGTGTTTCACTGTTGCAGTCATCACATTTGGGTAGATTCCCAAAGCTAAGGGTGGGAGGAGGAATTTAGATAACATTAGGACCAGCTATAAGGCCCTGCAATACTGCAGTGGTAAAGCCAGCTTTGGATTTAGAGAAGATTGTCAGATGGTAATGCTTGGTCTAAGTATGTACAGAACTCCAGGTAGCAGCTTCTAGGATGCTCCTGGTAGGACACCTCTGAGAAAGGCTGTAGAGGTAGATGCAGCCCTGGTTGAGTGGGGTCTGATCCCCTGTGGGATAGGTTTTCCATGGTTCTTGTAGCAGAAATGAATACAATGGCCTATCCATTTGGAAATGGTTTGCTTTGAAATAGCCTAACCCTCTGCCCCTGCAGTAAATGCCACCAGCAGTTCAGATTTCCTTTGAGGTTATCTCCTGTCCAACTAGACTCTAAGTTGTCTGTGCACATCTAACGAGTGTAGTATCCATTCCCCTTTGTTCTGTGGATTAGGAAAGAAGTCTGGCAAATGAATGGACACATTAAGAGCCACACTGGATACCACCTTGGGCATGAAGGAGGGATTAGTCCTGAGGGACACCCTGTCCGCATGAAAGCGGATGAAAGGCTCCACTGCCATAAGGGCCTATAATTCAGATAACCTTCTTGCTGAAGTGATTGCTAAAAGGAAAGCTGTTTTCCAAGAAAGGAATTTTAAGTCTGCAGTAGCAGATGGCTCGAAAGGAGGAAGAGTGAGTTTCTCCAATACAAATAAAATGGTCCTAGGCTGGAGTTGGAGCTCTCCTGGGTGGTCGTAAATTTCTGGCCCCTCTAAGGTACTGCTTGAGCAGTGGAAGAGAGAAGAGGGGAGGTTCAGTGTTATGAGCTGAAATGGCCAAGGCGTGAATTTTGGAGGAGGAGAAAGACAGGCCCTTGTGAAGCATCTCAGTTAAGTATTGTAAAACCGGAGGTAAATTGGGCACTGCTGTGCTCATCCCTCGAGACTGGTTCCAGGCACAGAATCTTTTCCATTTTTCAGCTTAAGATTTTCTTGTACTAGACCTCCTTGCCTCTAAAATGATAACCATCACTGGTTTACTGAGGGATGGTAAAGGAGAGACTAGGTAATTAGCCAGGCTGCTAGGTTCAGTGTTTGAAGCTGAGGGTGCAGAATCTGGTTCTCTTGCTGAGACAATAGGGTAGGAATTTGAGGCAGGTGCCATGGGGCCAACAGTGACGCTGCGCAAGAGGGGGTACCAGAGTTGGCATGGCCAGTCTTGTGCAATCAAAATTGTCCTTGGTTTGTCTTGTTTGATCTTTAGGAGTACTTTGGAGAGTAGAGGCAGTGGAGGAAAGGCATAAACTGATAGGTTATTCCAGCTGAAGGACACAGCATCCACTTTTCAAGCTTGTTTGTAGGGAGTCCTCGTGCAAAATTTGTCCAAATGATAGTTCTGGGGGGAGGCAAACAGGTCTATTATCTGGGCTCCCCCATTTGCTTGTCAACATGTTGAAAATCCTTGGTTTCAGTTTCCACTTGTATGGGTCCATGAGGTTTCTGCTTAGTTTGTCTGCCAGTGTATTTAGTTTTCCTGGCAGGAATTGAGATTGTAGATGCACTTGGTAGCACAGGACTGTGTTCCACAAAGCCATGGCTAGTCTGCAGAGGTAATAACAATGTGTACCCCCCTGCTTGTTTATGTACCACATAACAGTGGTGTTGTCGGTCTTTAACATTAATTGTCCTGGAAGAATGTGGTCCTTGAAAGCTGTCACAGCATTCTGTACAGCTTAAGATTTCTTTTTGATTGATATGCAGGTGCATTTGACTTGGGTTCCATTTGCCCTGAATGCACTTCCCTGCCAGGTGAGCCCCCCAAGCACAGTCTGATGCATCTACTGTTAGGGTTTGGGCGGCAGGGGGTATTGTGAATGGCAGTCCCTTGTTTTGGTGGCAGGCCTCTGCCCACCAAAGGAACTGTAGGCATAGACCAGGTATGATAGGAATCACTGCTTCTAGATCCTGAGAATGTTGACACTACAGGCTTTTTAGATACCATTGTACTTTCCTCATATGCAGTCTTGCATATGGAATTAGAAGAATGCAGGAGGCCATGAACCCCAAGGCTTGTAGTATTTGCCTTGCAGATAGCAAGGTTTTTGTGGCCACTTGTTTGAAGTAGGTTATAAAATGAATTTGTATCTCTGGCGTGAGGAAAGCCATCTGGGAAGCTGTATTCAAGCTTGCTCCCAGGAATATAATTTGTTGACAGGGTACCAGGTGTGATTTCTTTTCATTTATGGTGTACCCCAGGCAAGTTAGCACCCTTTGTACAAAGGCCAGATGATTCAAAAGTATGTCCAGGCTTTCTGCCTGAATTAGACAATCGTCCAGGTATGGGTATATTTGAATATTTCTTTGCCTGCAAAATGCAATAACTAGAGCTAGGCACTTTGTGAATACCCTGGGCGCAGTAGATAAGCCAAAGGGCAGTGCAGAGAACTGATAGTGCGTGTAGCCTGCTTTGAAACATGCGTATCTTCTGCAAGATTCCCTGATTGGGATGTGCAGGTAGGCTTCCTTTAAATCTAGTGTTGCCAACCAGGCGTCTTTGCCTAGCATAGGGAGCAACTGAAGAGTCAGCATCTTGAATTTTGGAATCACCAAAAAGGTGTTTAGAGTAGACAGGTCCAGGATAGGACACCATTAATTGTCTTTTCTGGGTACCAGGAAAAGTCTCGAGTAGAAACCTTGTCCCTTTTCCTCTTATGGTACCAACTGAATAGTCCCCATGTTTAAGAGAAAGTACATGCTTTTGGGCCTCTGCCCACTGATTTTGGGGGTAGATCTGGTCACCCGCTTGGTGTTGGTAACGTGTGGAAGTGAAATATGTATCCCTGAGACACTATTTAAAACCCATTTGTCCTGGGTAATGAGTTCCCAGTTCTTTGCATGAAGAGCAATCTTCCCCCCCAAAGGGGCAGTCAGTTGAGAAGTGCTTGGAAGTTTTAAAAATAAGTCATTTAGACAGTTCACCATAGAGGGGAGTTTTATTACTCCCAGATTTAGAAGTGGAGGCCCCCCACTGCTTAGTCCTCTGCATACCCATGGACTGAAGCCTGGGAGCTCTGCTGGATCTGGGTTTGGACTGAGAAGGTCTGGAAGAGACAGGGAAGGACCAATTCTTGGAAGGCCAATGCCTACTAAACCTTGGAGGTTGTACTTGTAAAAAATCTTTTAACAGGTTTGCACAGATTTAGCTTTTTCCTCCATCTTTTTAAGAACTTCTTCTGTCTTGTTGCCAATTAGGAGGTCCTGGTTTAAGGGAGCATCCAGCAATTTAGCTTTAACATGATCCAACAAGGATTGCTCCTTAAGCCAAGCATGCATTCTAAGTACAGACCCAGTGACAACAGCCTCTAGTGAATCAAAGCTACACTGCAAAGTACGTTTTCCAATTTGTTTAGCTGAATGCAGTAAATCCTTATTTTCAGCACAATCAGGAATCATTTTCTGTTTAAGCAATCCAATAATATGCTGCTGATACTTTAACATATGAAACTGGCAGTTTAAGGCCCTAATGGCCAAAGTTGCAGAAGTGTATACCTTCTTAACCCATCTATCCAGCACCCTGGAGTCTCTATCAGAGGGCGTAGGATTTTTGGCAGTAGTAGCTTTAATGCCCTTGGGTCCCTGTGAAATTGTCTCAAGATCCATAGTAGGATTTTTGAAAAGGAACTTGAGAGTCAGGAACCCTGTAATATCCGTCAGGTTTTCTGGGAGCAGGAGGTAAAGAAATGGGGGCCAAGCTAGATTCCGAAATGGCATAGTGTCCAGTACAGGAGGTATGGTTAAAGGCCTGTGCAGGGGCAGGAGTAAGAAATCCCTAAGCCTCTCTTTAGAATCAGAGAAATCCTGACTTTCCCAAGGAAAAAGCTCCCGGAGGGTATGCAAGGTTTCACCAAAAAAGAAAAATCCTCTGGGGGGGGGGGGGGGGGCAGAGGGAATAGAGTCCTCAGCATCAGAATCCTCATTAGGAAGATAAGGGTAAATCCTGGTCATCAGAGGAAACAGAAAATTCAGAATCCTGGTCAGAAGTATCATAAGCAAACTCAGTCCTAGGTCTCTTAGAGGGGTAGGTTGGCTTCCCCTGATTAAAGTAATGAGGTCTTCAGCCATTCTTATTTGTTTTTTAGGCATAGAGGCCTGACCATACGGTCTGGGCGTAAGTTTTCTAGGCATGGTTCGAGTTTTAGGCCTTGAAGAAGAAGATGGCGGTTTAATATGCAAGTCAGTAGGCCTGAATACACCCTCAGAAGTCGGTGCCTGCACAGCAGATCTGGACCCATCCAAGGTAGAGACATCCACAGATTCCACAGTTGAAGCATCTCGCGGCATACCGGACTCCGAATGGGTCTCAGTAGAGGCCTGCGAATCTGAAGTAGTGGGTATCAGGGGGCTGCGAAAGGGCCTCACTGAGTACCAGCGAACTGGCAACTGGTTTAGGAGAATTGTCGTCGGCAGCTTTGGACCTAGGCGGCCTGTCTGTCTTTATCTTTGAGTTTTAATCGGAATATCGGTAGTTGGATGGCTTACAGAAGACATATCAGGATAATTGAACCGAGCACCAAAATATTTAGAAGCGAAAATATACTGATGACGGATAGTTCGTGGTTTAAATAAGGCACAAAACCAACAGCGAGGTAACGTTGTGGTCAGGGCCTAGGCAAGGAATACAGTACGAATGAAAATCTTTGAGGTATTTGCTTTCCACAAGTAATGCAATTATTCACTTTTACTGACATCTGTTTAGAGCAAGAAAAAGTTTCCCCAACAGGGTACTTAGCTTTTAGTTGAAGACTTTGGTTCTGAAACTCAAAAACGAAAATTTCAGGAGTCTGCCGACCGGCACTTGCAAACTGCTTCTGCTTTGGGCACCGCATGGCAAGAAAGACTGACATAATGGCGTCGGCTGCATGTTTTACACCCCTGATGACCTAACGTCACGGAAGAAGGGACAGCAACCGATGCCCAAGACTTTGTTAATCAGGCCGACTGAGGGCTACTGCAAGCAGATCATCCAAATTTGATGACTGCAACAGTGAAACACTAAAAACATTAGTCTGGAATAAAAGCCTTTGCCGGTTTGATCTGAAAGGACAGGTTCTACTGCCCCCTGGGATATGAGTTTGTACCGGTTTCAATGCAAACAAAACTATAGGTACTAGGTAAACGCTTCGTATTCACCTCAAAGCAGTACCACAAAAGCAGATAAACTGTTGACCTTACGGCCATGGTTGTTCCTATTTTTTATTTTTGTGCCCGTTTCAATGCTTCTGCCCAGTGGTTTGGCAGTAAGTCTGGGTACCCCTCTTGGAACTGGGAGTTTGTTGAAAGAGAATTTGTATTCCTGAAAAAATGATCTTTAAGACCCACTGGTCTTTTGTTACAGAGAGCCAATTTTCTTTGAAGAGAGACAGCCTTCCTCCTAGCTTTTGTTGAGTGAAGGGAGGGCGAGGGGGGGGTCATTGGAAGTTTTTGCCATAGAAGGGTGGCTTAGAACTCCCTGCCTTTTGGGCAGAAGTGGTCCACTGTTTGCTTTTCTGCTGGGCTTGGGATAGGGGCCTGGAGGGTCCGTCCCTGCAGGGCTTACCTTGGCCCAGTCTGCTTGGTGTAGGGAAGGACCAGTGCTTAGAGGGAAAGTTCCTGGTGAGCCTGGGAGGTTGAATTTGAAAGAAATATTTTACAGTTTGCATAGATTTTGCTTGGTCTTCCATATCTTTAAGCATCTCCTCTGCTTTTACTCCAAAACAAGCGGTCCTTATCCAGGGGTGCATCAATTAGTTTAGACTTGACACGATCAGGGAGAGGTTGTTCCTTCAGCCATGCATGTCTCCTAATGACAGATCCTGACACTGCTGCCCTGCTAGAGGGTTCTAGGGTGTCATATCCACAGTGTAATGTGTTTGGCCACTTGACAGCAGAGTGCAGTAAATCTGCTAACTCTTATGAATTGGCAGTCAGGAAAGGTAGAAATCTTTTGTTTTAATAGCTCCAAAATGTGTTGATATTTTAACATATGGAACTGACAGCTGAGTGTTCTGATAGCTAAGGTTGCAGACGTGTACACTTTTTTTACTCCCATCTGTCCAGAGCTCTGGAATCCTTGTCAGAAGGAAGAGGACTGTTGGCAGAACTAGTCTAAGGCTCCTTTAGGTCCCTGTGTAATGACCTCTGGGTCTGCAGCAGGATTTCTGTACAAGTATTTGTGAGAATCCGGTACTCAATACCTGTCAGGTTTACTGGGAGCAGGTGGGAGGGCGTCAAGGGCTAAGCTGGATTCATGGAAAACATCATCCATCATTTATAAAATGGGGGGGGGGGGGATGGCCAAGGGTCTGTGCTGGGGCAGATCCAGAAACTCTCCAAGTCTTTTCTTAGACTAGGGGAAGCCCTGAGAGTCCCACTGGAAATGTTCCCTGAGGGTGTGAAGGGTTTCCCCAAAGAAAGGTCCTCTGGAGGGGAGGCAAAAGGGATAGATTCCTCTGTATCGGAATCCTCATAAGCAGATGAGATCCACTGCCATTTTAAGTATTTGTGCTTGGGGTGGTGGAGCAGGAGCAAGATGGTGGCTAGAAGCTGAATTTCCAGGAGTGGCCTGGCTTCTAGGCCTGAGAGAATCTGTCGGTCTGAGAGTAAAGGTATTCGGATTAGATGTCATTTTTTGTCTAGATTCGGTAGTACGAAAGGCCTCCTCGGAAGCCTGCGTCGCGGCTCTGGATCCAACCAAGGCAGAGACAGCCAAAGGCTCGGAAGACAAAGATTTCTGCAGCATACCAGACTCCGAAAGGGTCTCTGTAGAGGCCTGCGAGATATCGAATCAGGCATCAGGGGCTGAGAAAGCACCTCACCGAATTCCAGAGAACTAACGACCTGCTTAGTGGAAGAATCGTCGGAAGGCTTAGCTTTGTGAGGTCTGTCTCTATCTTTATCTCTGCATTTTTTCGGAATGTCCACAGATTGTTGGCTGATGGATGCCATATAAGAATGCGAAGACGGAACACGAAAATAACTGTCTACAATAACAGCTCTACAGCGAATGGTTCTCGCATTTGAAGAAGGCACAGAACCAGCAACGGGGAACATCGTGGTCTGGGCCTAACAAGTGATACAGTAAGAATGGAAGTCTCTGTGTGGGATCCGCTTTCCACAGGCGAGAAAATTAACTTTTTCAGACAAAGGGTCCCCAATGGGGTACTTCGCTTTAGACGTTTTCGGCTGAAATTCAAACTCTGGTAGCGACCGACCGGCACTCGTGCGAACTGCTTCTGCTACGGGATCCACAGCAAGACTGATGTAATGATGTTGGCTGCCTTGCTTTATAGCACTGATGACCTGATGTCAGACTACAAGCGACTGCAGCAGACGCAGAAAAACACTGACTCTGGTGTTCGGGCCGGCCGAGGACTACCACAGCAGGGATAACCCACAGGTGATAAATGCGACAGTGAAACGAAGAAAGTACAGTCGTGTACACTTACCATAAATGTAGATGTTAGAGTGTATTCACTGTTGCAGTCATCACATTTGGGTTATCTGCCTGCAGGTAAGCCCTCAGCCGGCCTGAATACCAGAGTCTTTGGATTTCTTCGTCAGATGCTGTCTTTTTCCATGATGTCAGGACGTTAGGACATGCAGCCGATGCCATTACATCAGTTTTTCTTGCCCCAGATGTCAGGTGCCCCCCACAATGAGAAGCAATTATATGTTATGGTACACTTCCATCAAAAAGCAAATACACCAGAAAACTTAAATATACCAAACAAGAAGGAAAGGTAGTGCCAAGAGAAGTCACGGGGCTGGAGGAAGGGTAACCAGGGGTCCAGGGAAGTAAACAGTGTGGGAAGAAATAGCCAGGGAATTGTTATGGCTAGGCTTGTATAGGCCCTAGGGCTGATAGCCTAGTACCAACCTATGAACCAGGATTGCAACAGTGAATACACTAACATCTACATTTATAGTAAGTGTACACAACTGTACTATGTTTTTCTTGTTTCACTGTTGCAGTCATCAAATTTGGGTTGATTCCCAAAGCTAAGGAAGGGAGGAGGAAGTTCGAGAGCATTAGGGCCAGCTATTAAGCCCTGCAAGACTGCAGTGGCAAAACCGGCTCTGGATTTAGAAAAAATAGGCATGTGGTAATGCTTGGTGAAGGTATGTACAGAGCTCCAGGTAGCAACTTCTAGGATGTCTCTGGTAGGGACTCCTCTGAGAAAGGCTGCAGAGGTAGATGCAGCCCTGGTGGAATGTGATCTTATCCCCTGTGGGGTAGGTTTTCCATGGTGCTAGTAGCAGAAATTAATGCAATGGGCTATCCATTTGGAAATGGTTTGCTTTGAAATAGCCTTCCCCTCTACCCCTGCAGCAAAGCCAACTAGCAGCTGTTCAGATTTTTGGAGAGGCTTAGTCCTGTCCAAATAAAATCTAAGTTGTCTGTGCACGTCCAGAGAGTGCAGTATTCATTCTCCTTTGTTTTGTGGATTAGGGAAAAATGTAGGCGAATGAATGGACTGATTTAGGGCCACACTAGACACCACCTTGGGCAAAAAGGAAGGATTGGTCCTGAGGGAAACCCTGTCTGCATGGGAGATAATGAAGGGTTCCACTGCCATGAGGGCCTGTAATTCAAACAAACACTCTTCTTACTGAAGTGATGGCTAGAAGAAAGGCCATTTTCCAAGAAAGGAATTTCAACCCTGCTGTTGCAGCTGGCTCAAAGGGGGAAGAGTGAGCTTTTCCAATGCAAAGTTAAGGTCCCAGGCTGGAGTTGGGGCTCTCCTGGGGGGGGGGTCTTAAATTTTTGGCTCCTCTAAGGAATTGTTTTAGCAGGGGGTGTGAGAAGAGGGGTGGCTCAGTATTATAATGAGCTGAAATGGCAGAGGCATGAATTTTAATTGATGAGAAGGATAGGCCCTTGTGGAGCATTATTGTTAAGTACTGAAGAATATGGGGTAAGCTGGGCACCATTGTGCCCATCCCCTGAGTCTGATTGCAGGAACAGTATCTTTTCCACTTTTCAGCATAAGATTTTCTAGTACTAGGCCTCCTTGTCTCCAGAATGACATCACCTGCTTACTGAGGCATGCTATTGGAGAGCTCAAGGAATTAGCCAGGCTGCAAGATTCAGGATTTGAAGCTAAGGGTGCAGAATCTGACCCGCCTGCTGGGACAGCAGGGAAGGGGTCTGAGGCAGGTGCCATGGTTCCAGCACTGTCATACTGCGCAAAAGGGGGTACCAGTGCTGGCGTGGCCAGTCTGGAGCAATCAGTATTGTCCTTGGCTTTCCTGTTTGATCTTTAGCAGACCCTTCGAGAGGAGAGGCAGAGGGGGAAAGGCATAAACAGAGAGGCTTTCCCAGGTAAAGGACAAGGTATCCACTTTACAAGTTTGACTGTGGGGAGTCCTTGTGCAGAATTTGTCCAATTGGTAGTTCTGAGGTGAGACAAACAGGTCTACCTCTGTAGTCCCCCATTTGTTCCTCAGGAGGTTGAATATTTTTGGTTCTAGATTCCATTCGTGTGGGTCCATGAGATTTCTGCTTAAGTAGTCTGCCAGTGAATTTAGCTTGCCTTGCAGGAACTGAGCTTGTAGGTGCACTTGGTAGCTCAAGGCTGTGTTCCACAGAGCCATGGCTAGAATTTCAACAACTCTCCATTACCCATAAGATTGTGTACCAGCTTAGAAATACTCCTATTCTCAGTAGCCTCATCTCCCCCTAAACAAACATTACTACCCTTCGCTCAGCAAATAAACTACTGGTTACCATCCAGAAATCCCACAACAAGGCAGGTGATTCTCTTTTCTCTAATTCAGTGGGGAAGATTTGGAACAAGCTTCCCACTAAACATACATCTCTCTCATCATTACCTCTCTTTAAAAAGCAACTAAAAAATTCAACTAAAAACACAATGGCTATGTCCATGTACAAACCCTGACTAACATCCCCCCCCCAGTATAACATTATTCCATAACTCTCCTCCAATAACCCACTTTGCAGAATTAGTAAATTCATCCCTCACTCCCTTCTTAGTATCTTATTCCCAAGGAGCTATCACTGAGTATGCGCTTTACAACATTCTTTCTGAAGTGAGCACGTCTTCCACCTTGTATATAGACCAACTATTTCTTTCACTATGACTAATTACTTCTTTATGTACATATATTTAATAATTTTCTTATTTCTCAGTGTTATATTTTTTATAACCTATATACATCATTGTAAAGGTACATTCCTACCCAATATACTTATGGTGAATATCACTTTCCCTTGGTAATAGTACTGTATTTTGCCTTGTTAAACGCAGTAGTCACAGTCTGTATAATTTAGTTCTGTATAATTAAAGTTGTTGAAGAAAATCTTCATGTATATGTATTTAGATATTCTTTTTTGGACTTTTGTTCTGTCTTGATTTATTTAGTTTAAAGTGGAGCTTATCTCCCCGGGCCTCTACTGAAAATGGACATGTAACCAGTTAGACTAGCCCGGTCAACAAATGTAAAATAAAATAAATAAAAAATGGCTAGTCTGCAGAGGGTATGAGTGGGTTCCCCCCTGCTTGTTTACATACCACATAACTGTGGTGTTGTCTGTCTTTACCAATAGTCGTCCTGGAAGAATGCGGTCTTTGAAGGCTGTCAAGAAATTCTGTACAGCTTACATTTCTTTTTGACTGATATGCAGGTGCATCTATCTCTGGTTCCATTTGCCCTGAATGAACTGCTCTGCCAAGTGAGTCCCCCCCCCCCATGCATAGTCTGATGCATCTGTTAGGGTTTGGGCTACATGGGGTAGAGTGAAAGGGAGCCCCTTGTTATGGTAGCAGGCCTCTGCCCACCAAAGGAACTCTGTCTTTATACAAGGAATGATAGGAATCAAAAATTCCAGGTCCTGAGAATGTTGACACCAAAGGCTTTTTAGATACCATTGTAGTTTCCTCATATGCAGTCTTGCATATGGAATTAGTAGAATGCAAGAGGCCATGAACCCCAGGGCTTGCAGAATTTTCCTTGCAGATAGCTGGGGTTTTGTGGCCAATAGTTTGAAGTAGGTTGTCAAATAAACTTGTTTCTCCGGAGTGAGAAAAGCCATCTGGGAAGTGGTGTTCAAGCTTGCTCAAAGGAATAGAATCTGTTGGTAGGGTACTAGGTGCAATTTCTTTTCGTTTATGATGTACCCCAGTGAGGTTAGAAGTTTCTTTACGAATGTCAGATGTAATAGCAAGTCCTGGCTTTCTGCCTGAATCAGACAATCATCCAAGTATGGGTATATTTGAATATTTCATTGCCTGCAAAATGCAATGGCTGGAGCTAGAGACTTTGTGAATACCCTGAGTGCAGTGGATAAGCCAAAGGGTAGTGCAGAGAACTAATAATGCATGGAGCCTGCCCTGAAGCATAGGTATTTCCTGCAAGATTCCCTTATTTGCCTAGCACAAGAAGAAGCTGTTGAAGGGTTAGAATTTTGAATTTTGGGATTACCAGAAAGGTGTTTATAATAGAGAGGTCCAGGATAGGATGCCGGGAGCGGTCTTTTCTGGGTACCAGGAAAAGTCTTGAATAAAAATCTTGTCCCCTTTGTCCTGCTGGGACAGGTTGAATAGCCCTGATACTTAGAAGAGAGAACCTGCTGTTGGGCCTCCGCCCACTGATTTGCGGATAGGTCTGGCCAACCTTTTGGGGTTGGTAGTGTGTGGAAGTGGAATCTGTATCCTTGGGAAACAGGGTTTAAAACCCATTTGTCCTGGGTAAGGAGCTCCCCATTTTTTGCATGCAGGGCGAGCTTTCCTCCTAAGGGAGCAGGCAGTTGAGCAGGGCTTGGAAGGGTTAAGGTTAAGTCATTGTGCCATTTTCCATAGGGGGGTGGCTTACTACTCCCTGCTTTGGAAGTGGGAGCCCCCCACTGCTTAGGCCTGTGCACAGCCTGAGATTGTAACCTAGGTGGTCTGCTGTTCCTGGGTTTGGACTGAAGGCCTGGAAGAGATTGGAAAGGACCAATTCTTTGAAGGCCAATGCCTACTAAATCTGGGAGGCTGTACTTGTCGGAAATCTTTAACAGTTTGCATAGATTTAGCTTTTTCCTCCATCTTTTTGAGGACTGTTGCCAAAAAGGCGGTCTTAGTGTAAGGCAGCATCCAATAATTTAGCGCTAACATGATCTGGCAAGTTTTGCTCCTTAAGCCAAGCATGCCTTCTAAGTACAGACCCAGTGACAGCAGCCCTGCAAGATGCTTCTAAACAGTCAAAACCACACTGCAAAGTATGTTTACCAACTTGTTCTGCAGAATGCATTAAATCCTGTAATTCTTTGTGTTCAGCACAGTCAGGAATCAACATAATTTTCTGTTTAAGTAGTCCCATAATATGCTGCTGAAACTAACATATGAAACTGGTAATTTAAAGCACTAATGGCCAAAGTAGCAGAAGTGTATACCTTCTTACCCCATCTGTCTAAGGCTCTAGAATCTCTATCAAAAGGGATAGGATTTTTGGCAGCAGTAGCCTTAATGCTTTTTGGTCCTTGGGAAATGATCTCTGGATCCGCAGTAGGATTCTTGAAGAGGAACTTGTGAGAGTCAGGTACTCTAATACTAGTCAGGTTTTCTGGGAGCTGAAGATGAAGTGTCTGGGGAAAGGCTAGACTCCAAGAAAGCATCATCTACAATGTCCAGAACAGGAGGGCTAGCCAAAGGCCTGTGTTGAGGAAGGAGCAAGAATTCCCTAAGCCTCTTTTTGGAGTTAGAGTAATCCTGGCTTTCCCAGCGGAAATGCTCCCTAAGAGTGTGCAAGGTTTCACCAAAAGAAAAATCTCCTGGAGGGGAAGCAAAGAGAATGGAATCCTCTGCATCAGAATCCTCATAGGTAGATAAGGGCAAATCCTGGTAATCAGAAGGAACAGAAATATCAGATTCCTGATCAGAAGAATCAGAAGGAAAATCAGTTCTAGGTCTCTCAGAGGGGGAAAGCTGGCTTCCCCTAATTAAGGTAATAAGGTCTTCAGCCATTCTAAGCATTTGTTTTTTAGGCATATGGGCCTGAGCCTGTGGTTTGGACGTCTGTTTTCTAAGCGTGTTGCGAGTTTTAGGCCTGGATGAAGACGATGGGATCGGTTTAAAAGGCAAGTCTGTAGGCTTGAATACACCCGCAGAAGCCGGTGCCTGCACAGCGGCTCTAGACCCATCCAAGGTAGAGACATCCGCAGGTTCCATAGTCCCAAGAAGCATCTCGCAGCATACCAAATTCCGAATTGGTCTCAGTAGAGGCCTGCGAATCTGAAGTAGCGGGTATCAGGGGCTGCGAAAGCGCTTCACTGAGCACCGGCGGACTAGCTTAACGGGAGCGTCGTCGGCAGTTTTTAGACATATGCGGTCTCGGTCTTTATCCTTACATTTTTTTTGGAAGATCGGTAGTCGGATGGCCTAACTAAGCCATTTCGGAGTACTGAGACGAGTACGAAAATAATTTGCTGCAAAGATAGCCCGAAGACGAATAGTTCGGGGGTTGAACAAGGCACAAAACCGTTAGTGAGGGACGCCGTGGTTTGGGCCTAAACAGGGGATGCAGTATGAATGAAAATCTCTATGAGGTATTTGCTTTCCATAGGTAAGACAATTGTTCTTTTACTGAAGTCGGCTGGAGCAAGAAAAAGGATCTTTTTTTTTGAAGACTTTGGATCTGAAACTCGAAAACGAAAATTTCAGGAGTCAGCCAACCGGCACTTTCAAACTGCTTCTGCTTCGGGCACCGCACGGCAAGAAAGACTGATGTAATGGCATTGGCTGCATGTTTTATACCCCTGACGTCATGGAAGAAGAGACCGCATCCAAAGCAGGAATCCAAAGACTCTGGTATTCAGGCCGGCTGAGGGCTACCTGCAGGCAGATAACCCAAATGTGATGACTGCAACAGTGAAACACGAAGAACATCTGGTTATATCTCTCCTTGGGACAGCATTTGATGAACTGAGTACCTGACCTGGAGTGCATAACTCTGATGAATGATTTTCAGGGCCCATTTGTCAATGGTAAAATAAGAAATTGAGCTCTCCTTGGAGTCCGAATCAGAAATCAGAGGAGAAATCCCTTCATCTTCTGGTTCAGAATTAATCTTAAATCTCTTCAGGGAAACGCGTATCCCTCTTTCTTTTACCAGAAACTACTTTACAAGAAAGATCAGTAGCCTGAATTAAACCCGGAGCCATACGCAGTAAACTACTCCTGTCTAAGACAATTTGAGGAATAGATCTGTTCCTTTTTGACAAACAGGGTAGATCATGTGACTAATGGCAGCAGCTTCCCCAGGAATGAGCACAACATTCTGCCCAAAAAGGGAAATCTTCTCTATTCCCTGTCCTAGCACTGGCAAGAGTCTTTCCCTTGCCCACTGGGGGGACCCCAACAGCTGCAGAGGATGTGGCTAATTCCTGGTCCGTAGTAGCTGTAGGTGCCACACCAGAGGGCTCTGGGTAAAAGAGGAGTGGCCTGAGGTGCAACTAATGGCCACAGCAGAGTCAGCCAAATGCAGTGTACACAAACTGATAGCCTGCTGTGGTGGCAAAGGTTGTTTGCTTAACATTTTGTGGCTGGAAGAAGGCCCAGTTGTGGGACCCCACAGATTGTTTCATGGTCAAACCCAAAAATGGTGTCTTTCCCAGGGAAGACTAGCAGCAAATTCTGGTAAAAACTGCAAGTCTTTCAAAGTCACTGTTTTCACAGAAACTGGTAGTAAAACACTGTCAGCCACCAAAAAGTAATAAACACAATTTCTCCACAGAAAAAAGACTGTTTTCAGTTACTTTACACAACTTTTAAACTGACAAAAAAAGAGCTCTCCAGTTTTAAGTATGATGCAGTCTTGCAATCGCCCATTAAAACACAAAACTAGCTTTAAATAACTTTCCTGAAGAGGAAAGTGATAAAAAAACAAAATTAGAAAATAGATGTTTTTTTCCCCAAAGGGAACTTATCTGCCCAGCAAAGAAATAGCACCAAGCTGACAGTCTACCCTTGAAAGCTTTAGAGGAGCATACTCTTTGGCGGCAGTAAAGCTTTAGAGGGCTTGGCACCCAAACTTGTCTTAGTCACCACAGCTGCTTGACAGCCTGGGGGTGGAAGGTTCCCTGAAGCTTGGGAAGCTGGCTGATAGCCAAGGCTACTGCAGCAATGATCAATATGATGAACATCTAATGTTCCTAGTCTAAAGTAGCACTACTGATGGTCTCACTATCTGCATACTTAACACTACTACAACTGAGTAGACAAACAGGGACAGGTTAATGTGAAAACCTGAACAATGCCTTCCTTACAGAGATTTATTTAAGGTAGTAAACCTCCAAGTATGCAATAAGCAGAAACTGACATATGAATAATATATACTCAAAAATCACCATACATTTTACAAGTAGCTGAAGGGGCTTTTACGTCCCCTCTTTAAAATGAACATCAGTGTTTTACAGAATGACATTTGGGATGGGAAAAGGTACAGTTTTGTACCTACCATAAATGTAGATGTTTGAGTGCTAATACAGCTGCAGTCATAACAGATGGGTTTTCCTGCCGTCAGCTGGGTCCTCAGTCGGCCGAATTCCAAAGTCTAGGTCCAGCGTCGGTTGTCGTTGCTTCTTCCCTGACGTCAGTGCAACAGGGGTATAAAAGAACCAGCCGACGCCATTTTCTTCAGTTTTTCTTGCCCCAAATGTCAGGTGCCCCCAGAAGGAAGGCAATACATAAATTTATGTAATAATGCAATGCAATATAATCAAAAAACAGTAGTTGCAAGCAAATACACCATAAATGAATACCCCAATCGGGTATTATGAGGAGGTGTTAGCCAAAAGGCCTGTCCCAAGAGGAGAAGGAGGGAGGGAAACCTGGACTGCAGCTGTATTGGCACTCGAACATCTACATTTATGGTAGGTACAAAACTGTACTATGTTCATTGTGCATACAGCTGCAGTCATAACAGATGGGTAGAATCCCAAAGCTAAGAAAGGGGTGGTAGGCACTAGGTGGAACTAGGAGGAGCCAGGATGCCCTGCAAGACTGCAGTGGCAAAGCCTGCTCTAGATTTCGAGTATAATGGTAGGTGGTAGTGCTTGGAGAAGGTATGCACAGAACTCAAGTGGCTGCTTCCAAAATATCTTTGGTAGGAACCCCTCTGAGGAAAGCTGCAGAGGTAGCTGTGGCCCTTGTGGAGTGAGATCTGATGCCTGCAGGTACAGTTTTACCATGAAAAGAGTAACAAAAGCGTATGCAGTGGGCTATCCATTTTGAAATTGTCTGTTTGGAAATTGGCTTCCCTTGAGCTCCTGTAGCATAGGACACAGGGTTGCTCTGATTTTCTGAAAGGCTTTGTTCTGTCCAAATAATAACGCAGCTGTCTGTGGATGTCCAAGGAAAGTAGTAGTCTCTCCCCTTTGTTTTGAGGATTAGGGTAAAAGGTAAGTGGATAGCCTGATTCAAAGCTACCCTGGATACCGCCTTTGGCATAAAGGATGGATTGGTTCGTAAGGAAACTCTGTCCTGATGGAAAATGATGAAAGGCTGCACAGCCATGAGGGCTTGTAGTTCCGATACCCTGTGAGCTGAGGTGATAGCCAAAAGGAAGGCTGTTTTCCAGGACAAATATTGCAGTTCTGTTGAGGCAGCTGGCTCAAAAGGAGGCAAGGTCAGTTTTTCTAGAATGAAATTGAGGTCCCAAGCAGGTACTGGTTGTTTCCTTGGGGGTTTTATATTCTTAGCCCCTCTGAGGAACTGTCTTAAGAGGGGGTGGGAGAATAAAGGAGGATCAGTGTTGTATTCTGCAGAAATGGCTGAGGCATGGATTTTGATGGAGGAGAATGAAAGTCCACTGCTTAGCATCTCAGCTAGATACTGTAATATTTGAGGTAAATTCAGTATTCCAGGATTCTGGCCCTTTTTCTCATTCCAGGCACAAAACAGTTTCCATTTTGCGGAGTAAGCTTTTCTAGTAGAAGGCCTTCTGGCGTCCAAAATGACATCCTGCACCTCCTTGGAGAGTAGGGTCTGTTGTGAAGTTAAGGTATCTTCCATGAGGCCAGATTGAGTGTTTTCAGCTGACTGAAGAGTTTTGAAGTTGTGCCGAGTCAGAAGAGGAGGCATTAGAGGTAGGATCCATGGTGGGGAATGCGTCAGGCTCCTCAGGAGTGGGTACCAGTGTTGTCTTGGCCAGTCTGGAGCAATGAGAATCATCTTTGGTCTGTCTGCTCTGGTTTTTAATAGAACTTTGGGCAGCAGAGGAAAAGGTGGAAAGGCATAAACTGTCATTGTTGTCCAACTGAAAGAGTGCATCCACTCTCCAGGCCTGTGGATGAAAGGTCCTTGAGCAGAATTTTGCCAGTTGGTGATTTTTGTGGGAGGCAAACAGATCTATGTCTGGCCTTCCCCATGCTTGAATCTCTGTAAAAATTTGAGGATGCAACTTCCATTCGTGTGGATCTGTCATATTTCTGTTTAGGTTGTCTGCCAGCGTGTTTTCCTTGCCTGGCAAGTACTGTGGTTGAAGTTTGATTTGTAATTCCAGAGCCATGTTCCAAAGAGACATGGCCAGCCTGCATAGGGGGCATGAATGGGTTCCTCCCTGTTTGTTTATGTACCACATTACTGTGGTGTTGTCTGTCCTTATCAATAGTTGACCTGGATGCAGAAGGTTTTTGAAAGCTATAATAGCATTTATTACTGCTAGCATTTCCTTTTGATTGATGTGTAGGTGCTTTTCTTTTTGGGACCATTTGCCCTGAATGCACCGATCTGTCATGTGTGCCCCCCAGGCGTAGTCCGAGGCGTCTGTTGTGATGACTTGATTTGCTTGAGGCTTGCAGAATGGGAGACCTGTGTTTCTTTGGCATGCTTGAGCCCACCACAGAAATTCCTTTTGAAGACATGGAATCAGTGGTATTATTGTTTCCAAACTGTGGCTGTGTTGAGACCATAGGTTTTTCAGGTACCACTGAAGTTTCCTCATATGCAGCTTTGCACATGGGATTAGTAGGATGCAAGATGCCATGAATCCCAGAACCTGCAGGATTTTCCTTGCAGTCAGCCTGGTGAAATTTGCTAGTTTTTTGAAGTATTGAGTTAGTTGCCCCTGTTTCTCTGGCGTGAGGTAGGCCATCTGGGTGTTTGTGTCCAAGTTGACACCCAGTAAAATTATTGTTTGAGAGGGTATCAGCCTTGATTTCTTTTTGTTGACTGTGTATCCCAGAGAATTCAACAACATTATTACAAAGGCCAGATGTTTCTGAAGTATGTGCTTGCTGTCCGCTTGGATCAGGCAGTTGTCCAAATATGGGTATATTTGTATCCCTTGAAGTCTGCAGTAGGCAATTACTGATGCCAGGCATTTCGTGAATACTCTGGGTGCAGTAGATAAGCCAAAGGGCAATGCAGAGAATTGATAATGGGTTGAGCCTACAAGAAATCTGAGGTATCTTCTGCAATTTTGTCTGATTGGGACATGCAGGTATGCCTCCTTGAGGTCCAATGTTACCAGCCAAGACTCCTTGCCCAGCATGGGAAGAAGCTGCTGTAATGTGAGCATCTTGAATTTTGTCACAAGTAAAAATGTGTTTAAGATGGATAGGTCCAAAATAGGTCTCCAATCTTTTCCCTTCCTTGGTACCAGGAATAGTCTGGAGTAAAAACCTTGACCTTGTCCTTGTGTAGGTACCTCTTGAATAGCTTTCATGTCCAAGAGATCTGAAATTTGTTTTTGTGCCTCTGCCCTTTGATTGTGTGGCAGGTTTGGCATGCCTCTCATTTTTGGAAGGGTGTGAAAATGGAATCTGTAGCCTCTGTTTATAATGTCCAGGATCCATTTGTCTTTTGTGACAATATGCCAATTTTTCAAAAATAATGCCAGTTTTCCACCTAAAGGTGCTGCCATTTGAGCCTTGCTTGGCATGCAAAGGGGAAAGTCATTGGGTCTGCTTTCTGAATGGCTGTGAACTATCCTCACCACCTCTTTGTGTAGGAGCTTGCCATTGTCTGCCTCTAAACTATCCTTGAGATTGCCCTCTGCCCCTCGGGCGTCTGTATCTACCTCTTTGGGGTCTGTCCATGGCTGGAAAGGACCAATTTTTGGAAGGCCAATTTCTACTGAAACGTGGAGGTTGTACCTGTAGGAAATCTTTCACTGTGCATTGATTTAGCCTTTTCCTCCATTTTCTTTAATACCTCCTCAGCTTTAACACCAAATAATACATCTTTTTGCAGAGGGGCATCTAGTAATTTAGCTTTGACATGATCTGGTAAGGTTTGCTCGGAGCCAGGCATGTCTACGTATGACTGATCCTGTAACAGCAGCTCTACATGAGGCCTCTAAAGCATCAAAACCACATTGCAAGGTATGTTTACCCACTTGTTCTGCACTATGCATCAAATCCTGCAACTCCTTCAAGTCTGGTTGTTCAGGTAGTGACATTTTGCTTCTCAACTGTGATAACAGAAACTGTTGGTACTTTAACATATGGAAAGTACAGTTTTGTAGCTACCATAAATGTAGATGTCCGATAGGCATGCATCTGCAGTCCTTACAAATGGGTTGTCCTGTCGTCAGGCAGCCCTTCGGTCGGCCGGATTCCAAAGTCTGGGTCTGGCCTCGGCTGGTGTCGCACTTCACCCGACATCATAGCTGCAGTTCTTCGGGTATAAAGGCATCAGCCGATGCCATTTTCCTCAGTGTTTCTTGCCCCAGATGCCAGGTGCCCTCTAGGAAGGCTAAATTTGGATAAATGCAAATGGTTCCAAATAGTAGAGAGCAAACAAAAAATAAGCATGTATGTACATATATACAAACAAATACACCATAATAGATTCCCCAGCTAGCTACAAGATGGGCAAATACCCTAGGAGTACCACAGAGGGAAGGAGGGTGGGTAATCCTGACTGCAGATGCATGCCTATCGGACATCTACATTTATGGTAGGTACAAAACTGTACTATGTCCTTCAAGGATGCATCTGCAGTCCTTACAAATGGGTAGAATACCATAGCCAAACTGGGGAGGAGGAGAAATAAGATTATGGTGTAGTTAAGATCCCTTGCAAAACAGCAGTGGCAAAACCTGCTCGGGATCTGGAGTATAAAGGTAAATTGTAATGCTTGGCAAATGTATGCACGGAGCTCCAAGTAGCAGCCTCTAAAATGTCTTTGGTAGCCACTCCTCGTAAAAAAGCTGTGGTAGTGGCTGTAGCCCTTGTAGAGTGAGGCCTGATGTTTTCTGGAGTTTTCTTCCCATGGTAGGAGTAACAAAATCTAATGCAATTTCCTATCCACTTAGAGATTGTCTGTTTTGAAATTGCTTTTCCTTCCATTCCTGTTGCATATGCTACCAGTAGCTGGTCAGTTTTTCTATTGCTCTTGGTCCTGTCCAGGTAGTAACGTAATTGTCTATGTACATCCAAGGTATGCAACAGTCTTTCTCCCCTGTTCTGTGGGTTGGGGAAGAATGTAGGTAGGTGGATAGCTTGATTTATGCCAAAGGTGGTCTCCAGGGTATCTTTAAAAGTAGGATTAGTTCTCATGGACACTATCTTGATGGAAGATCAGGAAGGGCTGTACTGCCATTAATGCCTGTAGCTCAGATACCCTTCTTGCTGAAGTGATTGCAAGCAGGAAAGCAGTTTTCCATGATAAGTACTGTAATTCTGCTGTTGCTGCTGGCTCGAAAGGAGGGAGTGTCAACTTTTCTAGCACAAAGTTCAAGTCCCATGCTGGCAATGGTGGCTTCCTAGGTGGCTTTACATTTTTAATCCCTCTCAGAAACTGCCTGAGTAGAGGATGTGAGAAGACTGGAGGATCCAAGTTGTATTCTGCTGAAATAGCTGATGCATGAATCTTAATGGAAGAATAGGACAGGCCGTTGTGGAAGAAGCTCTGCCAAGTATTCCAGGGTGTTAGCTACGTTTACCAGTGACACATTCTCTCCTTTTGCAGTACTCCAAATGAGATATCTTTTCCATTTTGCTGAGTAATTTTTTCTTGTTGAGGGTCTGCAAGCCTCCAAGATAATGTCTTTAACCCTTTGAGATAAATCTGGGTTATTTGGTCTTATGCAATGTTCCAGGCAGCCAGCTGCAGTGTTTTCAGGTTTGGATGCAGGGTTTTGAAGTTGTTCTGTGTTAACAGCAAGGGAACTAGGGGCAGAGGCCATATTTGTTCCCGAGACATACTCCTCAGTAATGGGTACCAATGTTGCCTTGGCCAGTCTGGAGCTATCAGGATGATCCTTGGACGGTCGTCTTTGATCTTCAATAGCACCTTGTGCATCAAAGAAAGAGGTGGGAATGCACATGCTGTCAGGTTTTTCCAACTGAAAGATAGGGAGTCCACTTTCCAAGCAAGTGGGTGGTACGTCCTTGTGCAGAATTTTTTCAGTTGGTGATTGTGTGGGGATGCAAATAAGTCTATTTCTGGTAGTCCCCATTTCCCTGTAATGGTTTTGAAGATGTCCGGATGCAGCATCCATTCGTGGGCATCCGAGGTAGTTCTGCTTAGGATGTCTGCTAGTATATTTTCTTTTCCTGGCACAAAAATTGCTTGTAGCTGAATGTTGAAGCTCAGTGCCACATTCCAGAGGTCCATTGCCATCCGGCATATTGAGTATGAATGTGTGCCTCCCTGTTTGTTGATGTACCACATAACTGTGGTGTTGTCCGTCCTTATCAGCAGTTGACCCTGTCGAAGAAATGGTCTGAATGCCTGAATTGCCAGTTTTACTGCCAGCATTTCCTTTTGATTTATGTGTAGGTGCAGCTGGTCTTGAGTCCATAAGCCTTGTATGCACTTGTCCAGCATGTGTGCCCCCCAACCGAGGTCTGAGGCGTCTGTTGTGATGGTCTGGCTTGGTTGAGTGCTGTGGAAGGGCAGTCCCTTGTTTGATTGACAGGCCTGAGCCCACCATTGGAATTCTTGTTTCAGGCATGGGATTATTGGAATTTGGGTTTCTAGGCTGTGCTTGTGCTGAGACCATAAATTCCTTAGGTACCACTGTAACTTTCTCATATGTAATCTGGCATGTGGAATCAATATTATGCAGGATACCATGTAACCGAGAGCTTGCAGGACTTTTCTTGCTGTTAGCTGGTTCTGCTTTGTTAATGCCATGAAGCAGAAAGGGAGTTGCTCCTGTTTTTCTACTGTCAGGAATGCCATTTGTTTTGATGTGTCCAGATCTGCACCCAAGAAGGTTATCCTTTGGGATGGTATCAGCCTTGACTTTTTTATATTGACTGTGTATCCCAGGGCTTGTAGTAGATGAATGACCCTTTCCAAATCTTTTGTTAATTTGTTTTTGTTGTCCGCTTGTAACAGGCAGTCGTCCAGGTAAGGGTAAATTTGAATTCCTGAAGCCTGCAATGAGCAATTACTGATGCCAGGCATTTCGTGAATACTCTGGGCACAGTAGATAAGCCAAAGGGCAATGCTGAGAATTGATAATGCTCTGATCCTGCAAGAAATCTGAGGTATCTTCTGCAATTTGGTCGTATGGGGACGTGCAGGTATGCCTCCTTGAGATCTAGAGTTACCAGCCAAGACTCCTTGCCCAGCATGGGAAGAAGCTGCTGTAGGGTCAGCATTTTGAATTTTGGAACAATGAGGTATGTGTTTAAAGCGGACAGGTCGAGAATAGGTCTCCATTGGTTTTCTTTTCTTGGTACCAGGAAGAGTCTGGAGTAAAATTCTTGCCCTTGTTCCATAGATGGTACCCTTTCTACAGCTCTCATCCTTAGTAAGCGAGTTATTTGTTCTAGAGCTTCTGTCTTCTGATTTGGAGGTAGGTTTGGCATTCCTCTCTTCCTTGGTAGAGTATGGAAGTGAAACCTGTAACCTTGGTCTATTGTCTGTAAAATCCATTTGTCTCCTGTGATGTAATGCCAGTTTATTGAAAATAAGGCTAGCTTCCCGCCTAAGGGTGCCTCTAGTTGTTCCCTGGTAGGCGGTGCCAGAGCCAAGTCACTGTGATTGTCCTGTGGAAGTGGTGGTGGCTGGATCTGTGGCTGTACCTCGCTGGTTGTTAGCCTGCCACTGACGTCCCCTGTAGGCACCTCTGGATTGACCCCTGCCTCTTGAGCGCCTATTCCTGCCTCTCGGAGCTCTGGAGGTGTCTGGAAAGGGCCAATTCTTGGAAGGCCAGTTCCTGCTAAACCTTGGAGGCTGGACCTGTAAGAAATCCTTGACTGTCTGGACAGATTTTGCTTTCTCTTCCACCTTCTTCAGCACCTGCTGCGCAGGGGAGCCAAACAAATTGAGCTTATCCATGGGAGCATCTAGGAGCTTTGATTTAACATGGTCTGGCAAGGACTGCTCTTTTAACCATGCATGTCTTCTGATCACTGTGCCAGTCATGGCTGATCTAAAGGAAGCCTCCAGTGCATCATAGCCGCATTTCAAGGAATGATTACTGACCTGCTGAATGTTATGTACCATTTCCTGTACAGATTTTTTGTCTAATGGTTCATCCGAGGACAGTTTTTTAGTTAATTGGTCTAACAAATTCCTGATACTGAATCATGTGGAATTGACAGTTCAAGGCCCTAGCTGAAAGAGTAACAGAAGTGTAAACTTTTTTACCCCATCTCTCTAAGGCCCTAGATTCTCTTTCAGAGGGGAGGGGGTTTTAGGTAGAAGTAGCTGCTACAGCCTTGGTTCCCTGGGAGATAGTTTCGGGATCTGCAAAAGGGGCCTTATACAAATGATAATGCGTGTCCGGAACCCTGTAGTACCTATCGGGCTTAGCAGGGGCCGGAGGAAGAGAATCAGGAGCAGTACAAGCATCATTAAAAGCATCATCCACAACAGTAAGTACTGGAGGAATGGCTAAAGGCCTATGCTGTGGCAAATGCAAAAAGGTTCTAAGCCTTTTCCTAGAGTCTGAAAAATCCTGGCCCTGCCATTGAAATTGTTCCCTCATAGCATGCAAGGTTTCCCCAAAAGAAAATTCCTCAGGCGGAGAGGCAGAAGGAATGAATGGACTCTTCTGCATCAGAGTCCTCATAAGGAGAGAAGGGGCCCTCTGGAGGTTTTGAATTATCTGATTCATCAGAGGAGCCCATCTGAAGAAACTGGCTCAGGGGGCTCTACTCTAGTCCTCTTCTCTGGAGGTGGGTGAGAGGCCCTGTCTGGATGTGGTTGGGATCCCCGGATCAAAGAAATGAGATCCTCTGCTAGACTAAGCATTTGTGAACTAGAGCTAGGCCTGTGAGAGGGGGTCTTAGCAGGCACAGATTTGGTAGTTTTTGCTGCTTTAGCCCTGGCAAAGGCCTTAATCGACATGGATGCAGGAGGCCTAGCAGCTCCACGTGCAGGGGTAGAAATATCCAAAGGGATAGTATCCGATAAATCCTGTGAACCTGCAAGAGCAGGTGGGATTTTAGTAGCAGATTCAGCCAGGCTGGATGAGGCCTCGGTAAGTGGCAAGCTTTCAGCCGAGGGAAGAACCGTGGACTCTGTTTCAGCCGAAACAGAGACACTCGCGGTTGGCTTAACTGCGGTTTCGGCTGAAACCGCGGACCGCGAGTGCCGGTCCTTTTCCTTGCGCTTTTTAGAAATTTGCGTAGTCGGAGTATCCGACGGCATAATGTAAGCAAAATCGGAGCCGAAAAACTCTTCAGCAAATTCCGAACGACGTCTAAGCGTCCATCGGTTGAAAGAAGCACAGGCTAGACAAGCTGCTACGTCGTGGTCTGGGCCTAAGCAAGGTAAGCAGTAAGAGTGGAAATCTTTATGAGGTATTTGTTTCCCACAAGTTAAACAGTTATTCACTTTTTCTGACATCGGCTGAGGCAAGAAAGAGTCCCCAACGGGGTACTTAGCTTTTTAGAAGTCTTCGGTACTTGTAGTAGTAATCTCTGGTTCTGACCGACCGGCACTTGCGAACAGCTTCTGCTTCGGGTGCCACGCGGCAAGAAAGACTGGGGAAAATGGCGTCGGCTGATGCCTTTATACCCGAAGAACTGCAGCTATGACGTCGGGTGAAGTGCGACACCAGCCGAGGCCAGACTCAGACTTTGGAATCCGGCCGACCGACAGGACAACCCATTTGTAAGGACTGCAGATGCATCCTTGAAGGACATCTGGCAGTTTAATGCCCTCATGGTTAAGGTGGCCGAGGTGTATACCTTTTTCCCCCACCTTTCTAAAGCTCTGGAATCTCTATCTGAAGGTAATGGATTTTTAGCAGTGGAGGCCTTAATTCCCTTGGGGCTCTGTGAGATAGTTTCTGGGTCAGCCGCATGGCATTTGTATAGGAATTGGTGTGAGTCAGGAATTAGAAGTTATGTACTCACCATAACGTTCCATCTGAGTAGGTGTATTCATTTGTCTGCAACCTGTGGGGTTATGGATCCGATATCGGATCTGAACCGGCATGGTTTACCAGCTATGGATCCAAGCTCTCAGCTCCTCCCCTCACCCATAATGCCCTGCTCTACCCTCATGACCTCAGATCGAGTTTGCCAACAGCAAAAACACCCTGAAAAGGGTAACAGATAATGTGCAGGAAACTGAAAGGCCAGGGGGATAGGAGGGCGGGATGGTTGCAGACAAATGAATACACCTACTCAGATGGAACGTTATGGTGAGTACATAACTTCTAAATCTGAAGTAGGAGATTCATTTGTCTGCAACCTGTGGGACAGAGTCCCCAGCTACCTGAATCTTGGGCGGCCATCATGGAAGGATATTCCGGAGCACCGCGGAGCCAAATGATGCTCTACACCTAGATGCAAGATCCAACTTATAGTGGGAAATAAAAGTATGAGATGAAGCCCACGTGGCTGCTGCACAAATATCATCTAGAGGAATCCTAGCCTTGAAGGCTGCTGAGGTAGATACTGACCGGGTTGAATGGGCATGTACACCCTCCGGTGCGGGCCTTCCTGAAGCTTGATAAGCCAATAAGATGCACTGTGAAATCCAGCGAGACAGAGAAACTTTAGAAATTGGCTTGCCCAAATTAAATTTAGCAAAGAAAATAAACAACTGGTCGGATTGCCTATGACCAGCCGTTCTGTTTAGATAAAATCTAAGTTGCCTGTGAACATCTAATGAGTGAAGCTTGTATTCACCTTTGTTTTCATATTTAGGGAAGAAAACAGGGAGGTTAATGGACTGATTAAGGTTTGCTTCAGAAGCAACTTTAGGAAGAAAGGACGGGTTGGTCCTGAGGTAAACACGGTCCGGATGAAATACCAAGTAAGGAGGTTTAGCTGATAATGCTTGAAGCTCTGAAACTCTCTTGGCCGATGTAATGGCTACCAAAAAGGCTGTCTTGTAAGACAAGAATTTGAGATCCACCGTAGCCGCTGGCTCGAAAGGGGGGGCGGTCAAGGCCTGGAGAACCAAAGAGAGGTCCCAAGGAGGAACCGCTTGTTTTACAGGAGGCCTGAGAAGAAAAGTACCTTTAAGGAAAATTTTACACAACTTGGCTGACATAAGAGGATAAGAGTCATGGCCAATGTGATAATGAGAAATTGCCGCCAGTTGTACTTTGACTGTGGAACTGCTGGCACCATCGTTAAAAAGAGTGGTTAGAAAGTCAAGCACTAAGGGGAGAGGAACAGTGAAGGGATTCAGGCCTTGCCGCTCCGCCCACAAAGAAAACCGTTTCCACTTGCTGTGGTAGACTTTCCTAGTGGACGGTTTATGAGCTGCCACCAGTATTGCCTTAACAGGTGACGAAATACCGGGAGTCCTGATCAAGAGTGGAACTGGAGCAGCCAAGCGGTCAGCTTCAGGTTGTCCAGGTTCGGAGGAGGTATGCAGGATGGATGGGATATCAGATCCCGAATGGGATCTAGAATCCAAGGAGGATTCACCGAGTGAGACCTTAGAAAGGGGAACCAGATCTGTCGAGGCCAAAACGGAGCAATGAGAATCATTCTGCAACCCACCAGAGAGGCTTTCTGAAGAACTTGGAGCATCAGAGGCAAGGGTGGATAAGCGTAAAGAAGACCGGGTGGCCAAGCATGCACCAGAGCGTCTCTTGGAGAACCTCCTGGAGGGTATAAGAGCGAAAAACTGTCGCACTTGGTGTTTGAGGGAGAGGCAAAAGATCGCATGAAGGAGTTCCCCACTGCGAATATGCGTTCCGCTACTTGAAAATTGAGAGACCACTCGTAAGGGGTCAGAATGGTGCGACTGAGCTTGTCCGCCAGGATGTTGGACCGACCCGGAATGTGCGTTGCTATTAGAAAGCGGTTGGTGGAGATTGCCCATTCCCAAACTCTCATGGCTTCTCGACAAAGGGGGTAAGACCTTGTTCCCCCTTGCTTGTTGATGTACCAGACCACAGACATGTTGTCCGATTGAATCGCAATTGTTCCCAAGGGAAGAAAGTCCTGAAGTGCTAGCAACGCTAAGAGCACTGCTCTCATCTCTAGAATGTTGATATGCAGTAAGGTCTCTATCGTTCCACGTGCCTTGGACGGTCCGGCCCGCAAAATGCCCCCCCCACCCGAGGCGGGAGGCGTCCGTGGTCACCGTGGCAAGGGAGGGAGAAGCACAAAACGGGCGGCCTCCGTGGAGATCTGGAGAGTGAAGCCACCACAGGAGGGACCGCTTGCAAGCCTTGCTGATCGCAATGGGATGATGCATAGGGAGAGCAAGGTATGACCACTGTACTAAGAGAGTCCACTGGAGGATGCGCATATTGAGCCTGGCAAGAGGGAGAAGTGCTATAGCAGACGCCATGGACCCTAGAGCCCTCAGGACCAACTCCGCCGGAACAGAACTTGAGTGGAGAATGGCCCGCACCTGGAGCTGCAGATTTTGAACTCTGTCCGCGGTGAGGAAGGCTCGTAAACTCCTTGTGTCTAGCCTGGCCCCTATAAAATCTAAGAGCTGTGTGGGCGCCAGGTTGGATTTCTTTGTATTTATTGTAATGCCCAGAAAGGGAGCAAGATGGAGAAAGGAGTCTCGCGCCAATAATAGTAGATGCCTTGTTGGGGCGGTAAGAAGCCTGTCGTCCAGGTAGGGAAAGACCTGCACCCCCTGAAGCTTCAGGTGAGCCGCTACCACTGCTAATACTTTGGTGAACACCCTGGGGGCTGTGGTGAGACCAAAGGGAAGGACCCGGAACTGGTAGTGACTGGCTCCCAGCCGGAAGCGGAGGAACCTCCTGGAGCGCCTGTCCATCAGGATGTGGTAGTACGCATCTTTGAGGTCTATAGAGCACATCCAGTGATTTTCTCCCAGAAGGGGGAGAATAGATTGCAGAGTGACCATTCGGAATTTTTCCTTAGGGACTGCCAGATTCAAGAGAGAAAGGTCTAGAATTGGTCTTAGTTCCCCCGTCTTCTTTGGCACTAAAAAGAACCTGGAGTAGAACCCTGATCCGATCTGGTCTGGGGACGGGCTGGATGGCTCTTTTTTTTACCAGATGGCCAATTTCTGCCAAAGCGGCCTCCGCTGACCGGCTGGAACGTCTGGGAGGGACTTCAACTTTGGAAAGTGAAGAAAAGGGATGCGGTATCCTCTGGATATGATTTGGAGAACCCAGCGGTCTGATGTTATGGACTCCCATGCCGCTAGGTGCCCCGAACGTCCCCGACTGCCTCCAGAGTGGAGCAGCCGGGCAACCCTCAGGGTTGCTGCGGGCCGTTGAGAGAAAGGTTCTCTGGACCCGAAGTTTCTGGGAGCCCCTCTGCCTCTAGGGCGGCGTCCTCCCTGTCCTCCTCTGCCACGGAAGGACTGGTTGTCCGGAGCAGGCTGGGACTGCTGCGACTTCCGGAACCACATCTTCTTCTGACCCTTTTGGTTCCTAGAGTAGGGCCTCTGGGGTGCAGAGAAGCGGATTCCGACGGCAGACAGCGTCTTCCCGTCCTTCTCGCTCTGGGTCAAGGTTTCGCGAACGGTTTTGCCAGAGAGGACAGAACCATCAAAGGGGGCGTTCGCAAACGACGCTTTGAAGGGCTCAGAAAAATCGCAGTGACGGAGCCAGGCCTGACGTCTAGTGACTAGGCCTGCCCCTGCGGCTCTAGCGGCGCCTTCCATAGCGTGTGAGAGTAGCTGCATAGAGGTATTAGTAACTGATCTAAGAGTGGCCATGCGGGTGGAGTGCAGCACCCTGTCCTCCTCCGACATGGACTCTGGGGGAGATGCAGCGTATTCTTTAATGAGATCTCGCTGCATCCTAATGACGTGTGCCAGGTAGTTCAGCGCCCTTACCGAGAAGGTCGCTGAACTAAACATCCGCTTCCCCAAGCGGTCCATCCGAGACTCCTTGCTCGGGGGATGGACTGAGGGACTCTCCTGAGCAAGTTCCCTCTTGGTGGCCGCCGTCAACATGGCATCTACCGGAGGCCCCTTACTCCAATGGGCAGGGTCGGACGGTGGGCTGAGGATCCTATCGGGCCTCTTTGGAACTGGCTCCACGGTGTCCGGTTCCTTCCACGCCCTGGTGGTAATGAGGTCCACTAGGGGGTCGGCAGGAGGGGACACCCAAGAGGTAGACGGGCTCGCTTCAAATGCCTCCAAGAACACGGACTCGTCCGAGGAAGACTTGGGGGCAGACCACCCCCCCCTTATACGGAGCATTTCCATGATGTCCCCAAATGAGACATCCTCGGGGTGACCGTGGGGAGCCTTCCCTTCCTCCAAGTCCGTGTCTTCCGTGAGAGACTCGGGAGTCAATGTGCCTCCTTTGCACATGCTTGCGAGGAACATCCTCTGGGGGGCTGTCAGAGGACTCCTCGCAAGCAGCAACCTGTTCCATTGGAGCAGCTTGGGGCACAGAAGCGGGCTGTCCCAAGGGCCGGATGGTGGAAGCCTGGCCCAGTGCAGAGGGAGTGCGGGACGGAGCCGAAACAAGTGCCGGGGTCCGGAGACCCTCAACAGGGCCCTCTCCACTACATCAAACGCCGAAGGGAGCCGACCACCAAAGGATCCGACAATCGGCTCCCCTCGGATCCGAAGAGTGGATCGAGCCGGCGCCAAGCGCCGGATCCGGGACAGTGCGCCCGACACAGACGGCGCCAAGGAGCACTGATCCCCGGATCCGAGGCTCGGATCCAGGCTCCGAGGTCGGATCCGATGCACTCGAGGGCAGGGTCGGATCCGGTACAAAGTACTATCGGCGCCGACCCACCCCGCTCGGCTGCTCGGCTCCAGCTGCTCAACCCGGATAGCGGGTCGGAGAAGGAGCAATCGGTTTGAAAAGGGTGTTGAGCTCCCAGAGGGGAGGCAAGAGCACTCCCATCTGCATCTGGGCCTGGATGAACCTTCTCATCATCCAGTCCAGATCAGCATCCGAAAGGCTATACGTGGATCTCGACGAGGCTACCGAGGTAGGCCTGGAGTGCCTCCTCGATAGCCTCGAGATCGGGTCTCCTCCTCCTCAGGTCCCGTGAAAACACACTGGAGACCGGAGCCGAGAAGGAGGAGACAGAGCCGACAATGGAGCAGACAACGGAGCCGGGGGAGAAGCCCGCTTGGCTGGCGGGGCCGAAACAGAGGTCTCGGCCCGCCGCTTATGGTGCTTCTCCCTCCGGTCCCTTTTTAGCATCCTCTCCTCCAACCAGAAACGGGAGGTTGAGTCCCAGGAGGAGGGGGTGCTGCAGAAGGAATAACCGTAGGTACGGTTACTCCCGAAGGAGCGGAGGTCGGAGCCGAGTCCGGCGGTAAAAGGCCCGCCAAAACAAGCTTGGACCTCCGCTCCTTCAATGCCCTGGCGTTGAACCCTGCACAAATGGAACATCCAGATGTGAGGTGTTCAACCCCCAGGCATCTAACACACCGAGTGTGGCCATCAGCTGGGGAAAGCTTATGGCCACACTCGGAGCATTTAGAAAAGATAGATTTGGGTTGCTCTGCCATCCCAATCTAACACAGTAGTTACTGAAACTAAAAGTAACTAAACAACAAAAAATACACTCACAGGCCCAACACACACACACTACGCTAACAGCGAGGGGAGGGATATAACTTTTAGATTAACTCTAAAAAGTAAATATATCAAAGGGGAAACCTACACTTTCACACAAAAAATCAATAAAAACTTTTAAATTTGAAATTTAACACTTAAAACTAGCACTTAGCTTGAGAGCTTGAGAAACAAATCCAGTCACCATGCGCGGCAAACGAGATCTGAGGTCATGAGGGTAGAGCAGGGCATTATGGGTGAGGGGAGGAGCTGAGAGCTTGGATCCATAGCTGGTAAACCATGCCGGTTCGGATCCGATATCGGATC
Organism: Protopterus annectens; assembly: GCF_019279795.1. Classification (NCBI taxonomy): domain Eukaryota; kingdom Metazoa; phylum Chordata; order Ceratodontiformes; family Protopteridae; genus Protopterus; species Protopterus annectens. Next base: position 1,483,354,464 of record NC_056745.1, on the reverse strand, counting down.
CATAACCCCACAGGTTGCAGACAAATGAATCTCCTACTTCAGATCCTGGTATTACCCATCAGGCTTGACTGGGGCTGGAGGTAAAGAGTCTGGGTTAAGGCAGGCCTCCGAATACACCATCAAGAATGTCTAAGACAGGAGGTATAGCCAGAGGCCTGTGCTGAGGGAGCAAGAGAAAATCCCTAAACCTTTTCTTGGAGTCTGAGTACTCTTGGCCTTCCCAGTGGAAGTGTTCCCTCAAGGTATGCAAGGTTTCCCCAAAAGAGTAATCCTCAGGGGGGGAGACAGAGGGAATGGACGCCTCTGCATCAGAATCTTCAAAAGGGGAGTATGAATGTTCCTGGTCATCAGAATGCTCTGAAATAATGAAGGCCTGGTCCGAGGAGGGGGATTCTTCCTCCACTCTGGGCCTTTTGTCCGGGAGGGGGTTGAGAACCCCTGATAAGAATAATCAAATACTCAGCCATTTTGAACATCTGCTTTTTAGGCATGGGGCCTTGAGAATGGCCCTGTGGAGCTTGTCTCTTAGTATGCATGGCTGCTTTAGACTTAGTGACAGCCTTGATGGAAAAAGAGGAAGGCCTGAAGACACCTTGAGAGGTGGCAGACCTGTCTAAACTGAGTTTCACCGCCAAGAGTGGCTTCGGTATCGGTAGTCGGGGTGTGGGCCGAAGAGCCTGCGACCTCGGGTACAGTAGACACCGCCAATGAAGTGTCGTCTGTAGGCAGGGGCTGCGTAGGCACCTCGCTGAGAACCGGACCACCTGTAGTCGGCTTTGGCGTGGTGTCGGTAGAGGCTGCGGACCTCGTGTGTCGGTCCTTATCTTTGCATTTTTTAGACAAAACTGGAGTCGGAGTATCAGACGACATAATATAGTTAAATTTTTTGCCAAAATAGTGCTGGGCGAACTCCGCCCGACACTTAATGGTGCGTTTGTTGAATGTAGCACAAAAACGACAGGCCGAGACGTCGTGGTCTGGGCTTAAGCAAGGAATGCAGAGGGAATGAAAATCTTTATGCGGTATTTGCTTCCCACATGAAATGCAATTATTAACTTTGTCTGACATCAGTCTGAGGCAAGAAAAGTTTCCCCAGCGGGGTACTTAGCTTTCAAGAAGACTTCGGTTGTAAAATATTCGTAGTCTCAGGAGCTGGCCGACCGGCACTTGCGAACTGCTTCTGCTTCGGGCACCGCGTGGCAAGAAAGACTGAAGAAAATGGCGTCGGCTGGTTCTTTTATACTCCTGTCGCACTGACATCAGGGAAGAAGCGACGACAACCGACGCCGGACCTAGACTTTGGAATTTGGCCGACCGAGGACCCGCCTGACGGCAGGGAAAACCCATCTGTTATGACTGCAGCTGTATGCACGATGAACATCAGACTGTTTGCACCAACGTGATGAATGAATGAATGGTAACATTTGCAGCCTTTGCCATGAATAGGAGCACTCTGGTGATATACACCCTGGGATTCAGAAAGATTATTGCTGCCAGTGCCAACTGGGCAATGCCATAGGGACCAAAAGCGCAACAGCAATAATGTGCAATTCAGGGACATAACAAAACTATACTGAGCAGCAGCTCATTTGCGGCTTATGTCATGATCACTGTGCTGTTAGATCTACCCATTCAAATATTTCACACTCGCGTGCTCACACATCCATGCTTACTCACTCATGGATACACATACATCCAGAAACCTGCAAACCTGTCCCTATGGGCATACCTGGAAATACATACATGCACGCACACACTCATGTGCACACACCCACTGGTGGCTTTGTAATTTTACCCATAGTTGTGTTAACAGTCCTAGTCCTTCCACTGAAGTGAATGCATGCAGACTGTCAAAAGACAGCATGAATTTTTTCCACTTCACACCTCAAATAGTGAGATAAAGTCATTCTCTTGAATCATTCTATGAACTATTCAGACGTGACTATATTTCTGAGTGAAGGGCACGTTCTATTTATTATGGACATTTGTTTACCGTGAAAGTCAGACTGGGTTGAAAAGAGCCTATTTTCAGTGGAGGCCTGGGAAGAAAAGCTCCAAATAACAGAGAAATATTTTAGTAACATTAAAGTAAACATAGCAGCATACACTTTAATTATATACAGTGTTATAAAAAAATTGAGAAATTACATATAAAAGAGTATGTAACAATTACAAATAGAGTATTTTTCTATTTTGCAGTGAAATTACTATAAGTCATGTTTTTGTTTTCAGTTGTTAATTCTAGGAATGGCTGAGAGGTTTGGAAAGCAATAGTGGAAACCGGGAGGGAGGGGTAGAGATGATTAGGTAGGGTAGTTAGTAAAGGGTTCAATTTAGCCAGGTGTGCAGTATCAGCAAAGCCAAAACAGGTGGACATTTAGAAGGATAATTGCATACAGCAACTAATAATCCGGGGGATAGAAAGTACAGTTGTGCACCTAAATGTAGATGTCAGAGTGTATTCACTGTTGCAGTCATTACTCTTGGGTTATCCTGCTGGCAGGCTACCCTCAGGTCGGCCAGAATTCCAAAGTCTAGGTCCGGCATCGGATGCTGTCGCCTCTTCCCTGACGTCAGTGCACCAGGGGTATAAAAGATGCAGCCGACGCTATTTTCTTCAGTTTTTCTTGCCCCAGATGTCAGGTGTCCCCAAATTGGTAGGCTGAAAAATATGCCAATAAAAATGCATGCACACAAATAACATTTCCTTCATCTACAAGCAAATACACCAAATAGGTTGTATAGGATAGAGAAGTGCAGATAAGTCCCAGCAAAGAAAAGGGGGATGGAGGGTGGGTAACCTGGACTGCAACAGTGAATACACTCAAACATCTACATTTATGGTAGGTACACAACTGTACTATGTTCGTGTTTCACTGTTGCAATCATTACTCTTGGGTTGAATCCCAAAGCTGAGGTTGGGTGGCTGGGTTAAATAGGATTAGGAGAGGCTATGAGGTCCAGCAGAACTGCAGTGGCAAAGCCTGCTCTGGACTTAAAGAGGCAAGTGGCAGTGCTTTGTGAAGGTGTGCACTGAACTCCAAGTTGCAGCCTCTAAGATATTTTTGGTTGGTACTCCTCTGAGGAAGGCTGCTGAAGTGGCTGCTGCTCTGGTGGAATGAGGCCTAATGCCCTTAGGCACCGATTTGCCATGTTGAAAATAGCAGAAACGGATGCAATGGCCTATCCATTTAGAAATAGTCAGCCTTTCCTTGTGATCCTGCAGCATATGACACTAAAAGTTGCTCAGTCTGTCTGAAAGCATTAGTTCTGTCCAAGTAGAAGTGTAACTACCTGTGTATGTCCAAAGAATGCAGAATTTTCTCACTCTTGTTCTGTGGATTTGGATAAAAAGGTAGGCAAGTGAATGGTTTGGTTGAGGGCCACACTGGACACCACCTTAGGGTTTCTCGGAGGACAAACCCTACATTTATGCCTGTCTGGATGAAAAATGATGAAAGGTTCCACAGCCATAAGTGCTTGTAATTCCAAAACTTGCCTTGCAGAGGTTATTGCTAGGAGCAGAGCTGTTTTCCAGGATAAGAATTTTATATCTGTTGATGCTGGCTCGAAAGGAGGCAGTGTGAGTTTTTCCAAAACATAATTGAGGTCCCAGGCCAGAATTGGTGCTCTTCTTGGAGGCCTAATGTTTTTGGCCCCTCTGAGGTACTGCCTTATTAAAGGATAAGAAAAGATAGGTGGTTCCATATTGTAATGGGATGAAATGGCAGAGACATGAATCTTAATGGATGAGAAAGAAAGGCCTTTGTTTAGCATCTCAGTTAGGTATTGTAAAATCTGGGGGATATTTGGTACACATGTGTCAATGCCCTGTTCCTGGTTCCAATCACAGAATCTCTTCCATTTTTCTGCATAAGATTTTCTGGTACTAGATTTTCTGGTACTGGGCCCTCCTGGCCTCCAAGATAACATCCATAACAGCTTTTGAAAGAGGAGTGTTCTGAATGGCTACATTATCCACCATGCTGCCAGATTTAAGGTCCTGAGTTGGCTGTGCAGGATCTGATTGTTTTGTTGGGTCAGCAAGTGAGAAGTTTGAGGCAATATCCATGCTGGACCTTGAGACAAGCTCTTTAGGATTGGGTACCAGTGCTGGCTTGGCCAGTCTGGTGCAATCACTATCATTTTTGGCTTCTCTTGTCTGACCTTTAGGAATACCCTGGGAAGGAGAGGCAGTGGGGGAAAAGCATATACTGTTAGATTTTTCCAGCTGAAGGATATGGCGTCCACTTTCCATGCTTGTTTGTGATAAATCCTTGTGCAAAATCTCTGCAATTGGCAGTTGTGAGGGAGGCAAATATATCTATGTCTGGGCATCCCCATTTCCTTATGCTGAAGACTTGTGGGTCCAGTTTCCATTCGTTGGGATCCATGAGGTTTCTGCTTAGTTCGTCTGCCAGAGTATTTGTTTTTTCTGGCAGGAATTGTACTTGTAGGTGAACTTGAAAGGCGAATGCTGTGTCTCATAAGGTCATTGCTTGTCTGCAGAGGGGGTAGGAATGTGTACCGCCCTGCTTATGTACCACATGACCGTAGTGTTCTGTCTATCAGTAACTGTCCTGGATGAAGCAGGTCCTTGAAGGCTGTCAGGGCATTTTGAACAGCTAGCATCTCTTTTTGGTTGATGTGAAGATGCATCTGGTTTGCAGGCCATGTGCCCTGAATACATTTTCCTGCCATATGGGCCCCCCAGGCATAATCTGATGAATCCGTTGTCAGTGTCTGTTTGGCTGTGGGTAAACTGAATGGCAGACCCTTGTTGTGGCAACAGGCTTCTGCAGGGAATGAGTGCAATTACGGTCTCTAGGCTGTGGCAATGCGGAGTTCAAATACATTTTTAGATACCATTGTAGTTTCCTCATATGCAGTCTGGCATATGGAATTAGTAGTATGCAGGATGCCATGAAACCCAAGGCCTGCAGGATTTTTCTTGCAGATAAGTGGGTTGTTGCCAATTTCTTGTAGTAAGTAATCCGTTGTTTTTGTTTGTCTGGCGTGAAAGCCATCTGGGCAGTTGTATTTAAGCTTGCACCCAGGAATATTATCTCTTGAGAGGGTACTAGGTTTGATTTCTTTTCGTTTACTGTGTACCCTACGCCAAAATTAGTAATCTTTTTACAAACGCCAGATGCTTTAGAATAATGTCTTTGTTCTCTGCTTGAATTAGGCAGTCGTCCAAGTACGGGTATATTTGAATTCTTTTGTCTGCAAAACGCAATTACTGGTGCTAGGCATTTTGTAAAGACCCTGGGCGCAGTAGATAAGCCAAAGGGCAGTGCAGAAATTGGTAGTGCATTGAGCCAGCTTTGAATCTGAGGTATCTTCTTCATGTTTGTCTGATTGGGACATGCAGGTATGCCTCTTTTAGATCTAAAGTCACAAGCCAAGCCTTCTTGCCCAACATGGGCAGAAGCTGCTGCAGAATCAACATTTTGAATTTTGGAATATCCAGATGTGTTTAGAATAGATAGGTCCAGTATTTGTCTCCAGGCTTTGTCCTTTCTGGGTACCAAGAACAGTCTTGAACTGAATCCTTGTCCCTCCTCTTGCTCTGGTACTTGTTGAATGGCCCTCATGTCCATGAGGGATGAGACTTGTTTTTGTGCCTCTGCCCATTGATGTTTTGGCAGGTCTGGGCAACTGTTTGCCCATGGCAGGGTATGGAAGTGAAACTTGTAGCCTTGTGACACTGTTTAAGACCCATTTGTCCTGGGTTGTTATGTGCCAGTTTTGAGAAAAAGTGCTAGTTTTCCCCCTAAAGGTGTTGCCAGAAGATAAGTGCTTGGCGCAGGCAGGGGGAAGTCATTGGGACTCTTGGGTCCAAAGTTACAAGCCAAGCCTTCTTGCCCAGCATGGGCAGTAGCTGCTGTAGAGTCAACATCTTGAATTTTGGAACTTCCAGAAACGTATTTAGTATAGACAGGTCCAGTATTGATCTACAGGTTTTGTCCTTTCTGGGCACTAGGAAAAGTCTGGAGTAAAATCCTTGCCCCTGCTCTTGTTGTGGTACTAGTTGAATGGCCCTCATGTCCATGAGGGCTATAATTTGTTTTTGTGCCTCTGCCCATTGATTGTGTGGCAGGTCTGGCATACCTTTTGACCTTGGTAGAGTGTGAAAATGGAACCTGTAGCCTTGGGACACTATGTTCAGGACCCATTTGTCTTGGGTAACCATTTGCCAATTTGATGAAAAAAATGCTAGTTTTCCCCCTAAGGGGGCTGCCAAAAGAAAAGTGCTTGGATCTGGTAGAGGAAAGTCATTGGGACCGTTTCCTGTAAGGTTGTGATTTTTCTTCTCAGCTTTTGGAGGTAGGAGCACCCCATTGTTTAGGCCTGAATGAGCCTTAGGGCTAAGATCTGCCTCTGGGACGCCTGTATCTGCCTCTTTGTGGTCTGTCTACACTGGAAAGGACCAATTTTTTGAAGGCCAGTTCCTGCTAAACCTGGGTGGCTGTACCTGTAAGAAATCCTTGACTGTCTGCATGGATTTTGCTGTATCCTCCATTTTTTTCAACACCTCTTCTGCTTTAGTACCATACAATATATCATGCTGTAATGGTGCATCTAATAATTTTGCTTTGACATGATCAGGCAGATTTTGTTCCTTTAGCCAAGCATGCCTTAACAGAACCTGTAACAGCGGCCCTGCAGGAGGCCTCCAGTGAATCATAACCACATTGCAAAGTATGCTTTTCCACTTGTTCAGCTGCATGCAATAAATCCTGCAATTCCTTGTTTTCTGAACATTCAGTATTTGTCAACATTTTCTGTTTAAGCAGTGACATTAAATATAGCTGATATTTAAGCATATGAAACTGACAATTTAAGGCCCTTACAGCCAGGGTAGCAGAAGTGTAGACTTTTTTCCCCCATCTGTCTAGAGCCCTGGAATCCCTATCAGAGGGGACAGGGTTTTTTGCAGTGGAAGCTTTAAGCCCCTTGGGACCTTGTGATACAGTTTCTGGGTCAGCAGCAGGGTTTTTATACAGGAATTTGAGAATCTGGGACCCTGTAGTATCTGTCTGGCTTAGCAGGTGCAGGGGGTAGAGAGTCTGGGGGCAGGCCGGACTCTGAGAATACATCGTCCACAATGTCTAGTACAGGTGGAATAGCAAGGGGTCTGTGCTGAGGAAGTAGCAGAAAGTCTGAGCCTTTTCTTAGATTCAGAATAATCTTGGCTCTCCCGGTGGAAATGTTGCCTCATGTTATGTAGGGTTTCCCCAAAAGAATAATCCTCAGGAGGGGAGGCTGAAAGAATGGATTCTTCAGCATCAGAATCCTCATAGGGAAGCATGGAGTAATCTTGTTCAGAAGAGGAATCTGAGGAAATAGAAACCTGATCAGAAGAATCATACTCTGTCTCTTGCCTAGGTCTCTTATCAGGAGGGGGATGGGCACCCCTGATCAAAGTAATTAGGTCTTCGGCCATTATGAGCATCTGTTTTTTAGGCATGGTAGTCTGAGTAGGAGAATGCTGTACTTGTTTCTTTGTCTTTAATGCTGCTTTAGTCTTTGATGCTGAGGATGGCTTAATATATAATTGTGTAGGTCTAAAGACACCCTCAGAAGCCGATGCCTGCTCAGCGGCTCCAGACCCTTCTGAGGGAATGATTTCAGAGTGTCCAATACCTTGAGTATCCAGAAGCCGAGTTGGCTCCACATGGGAGTCGGAAGCGGCCTGTGTCTCTGAGGTAGCGGGCGCCAAGGGCTGCGAAAGCACCTCACTGAGAACCGGTGACTGGCCTAGAAGAGGCTTCGTCGGTTTTGGACCTCTGATGCCTATCCTTTTCCTTGAGTTTTTTATAAACTGTGGTTGTCGGTTGATCCGACGGCATTATATAGTTACATTTTCGGCCGAAGTAATGAAAAGCAAAATCAAACAGACGCTTGATAGTGCGTTGGTTAAATCTAGCACAAAACCGACAGCTAGCAACGTTGTGATCAGGGCCTAGGCAAGGAATACAGTAAGAATGAAAATCCTTATGGAGGCATTTGCTTCCCACAAGAAATACAATTGTTAACTTTTTTTGACATCAGTCTGGAGCAAGAAAAAAGTTTCCCCAACGGGGTACTTAGCTTTAATGAAGACTTCGGATCTGAAATTCTGATTTGAAAATCTCAGGAGTCGGCCGACCGGCACTTGAAGACTGCTTTTGCTTCGGGCACCGCGCAGTAAGAAAGACTGAAGAAAATGGCATTGGCTGCTTCTTTTATACCCCTGGCGCACTGACGTCAGGGAAGAGGCGACAGCAACCGACGCCGGACCTAGACTTTGGAATCTGGCCGACTGCGGGTAGCCTGTAACCCAAGAGTAATGACTGCAACAGTGAAACACGATGAACATCAGGACTTAAGTGTTTTTTATAGTTGATATTGTTACAGAATTTAAGTAAAGTTGGTAGTGGTTGAGGAATGTTTAGATTCTTTTTTTTTTGCGCAGAGGTTAATAGCATGTTTGAGGAGGTTTGGGGCAACGTGTTAGAGGATTGTGTACGGGAGAGTGGAGTTCTATTGGCAGGAGCAGTAATGGTTTCAATAAAGTAGATATTGAATTTAGTAGCTATTTCTATGGTACAAGCAGTTTGGGGAAGGACAGGGGTCTTTGAGCCAGGACTAAGTTGCGTATGTATTAAGGAACAGAATTTTATATGGTCAGTTTTGGGATTCAGTTGTAGTTGGCCACAGTATTGTCTTCTGTCATTATGAATTATTTTTAGCTTGATTATGGAGTTCTCTCTAGTGCTGAAGGTTTTGGGAGGTTTATGGTTCTGCCACTTTTTCAGAGCCTTGTCTCTGGTATGCATTAGTGGATTTAGTTAGGGTACACAGCAAGGGGGAGAGTTGCTTTTACTCATTTGTTCATAGACCAGCAAGACAACCTTGTCTAGTAGAAGAATTTTAGTATAGACCAGTTGAAGGACATTAAAATATTGTTGAATGAGTCATGGATAATTAGCATAAGCCAACCCCTGTACTGTGGCACCTGCATGTGACTTTATAGCGAGACCACTGCCTGCACTTCAGACTGGGTCCTTTATACCACTGCAGAGGTAGAGAGGGCTCTGAATTGCTCATGAGCGACTCACTACAAAATCCTGCAGAGGACAAGTTTTCTGCAGTGCTTTAAAGTCCTTCTGAATCCCAGGGTCTATACTTTGATCAACTAAACCATATTAAACACTGTACTTTTTTAAAAGTTTGACAACCAAACAGGACACAGTACGTGCACATAGGTGACATGGTGATGACTTATTGGTTAAAATGTCTGTGTCACTGGTCAAGGTTCTGGGCTTCAATCCTGATTTCTGGTCACAGTCTGTGTGAGTGTGTTCTCTCCGTGTCTGTGCACGTTTCTTCCAAGTACTCAAAGTTCCTTCCACATTCCAAAAACATTCTGGTGTACTGCATACCCTGATGTGTCCATATATATTGCATTTACCTGTGCCATTCTGGTTTAAGTCATTGCTGAAAAGGGCTAATGATGACCAGTTTAACGTAATTTTAATTTAAAATATTGCTGTATGGTCCAGAAAAGCTCTGACATCAGCAACAATTTAAAAACTGGGGCACATCTCTACCAATAACAGCTGTATTGTAATTTAAGAAAATATACATATGCTGTACGTTACTAAAAACTACTAAAATAAGTTATGTACTCACCATAACGTTCCATCTGTGTTGTTGATCTTCATTCATTCTTGACAGTTGGGACACTGTTCTGAGCCTCTGAACTGGCTCGGCCGACAGAGCTCGTGCCAGCCAAAAACTCTTGAGCCAAGTCTATACCCACAATGCCCCTCTCTCTATTACCTCAGATAAAGTTTGCAGACTATAGCAAGTAGCAGAAAGAAATTATAAGAAGCAATGTCCAAGTTAATAACCCTAATGAAAACCCAGGACAAGGGTTCGATCCTCCAGGAAACCTAATGGAGGGGGAAGGTGGGTGGGATGTCAAGAATGAACGAAGATAGACAACACAGATGGAACGTTATGGTGAGTACATAACTTCATCTGACGTTGTCAATCTTCATTAATTCTTGACAGTTGAGAGTCCCCAGCTACTTTATTCCCTGGGTGGCCTTATGGAAGGATATTCCTGAGAACCATAGAGCTAAAGGATGCTCTTCCCCTGGAGACCATATCTAATTTGTAATGAGTGATAAAGGTATGAGGAGTAGCCCAAGTTGCATCTGCGCATATTTCATCTAGAGAAGCTTTGAAATGAAAAACAGCTGATGTGGAGATGAATGCGCTCTTACAGGCGCAGATAATTTTCTATTATTTTCAGAAATGAGGGTAACAATCTCTCAACCATCTAGATAGGGTTACTTTTGATACGGTTTTCCCTAGTTTTGGTCCTGAAAATGAAATGAAAATTGGTCTGAAGCTCTGCAGTCTTTAATCCTGTCAAGGTAAAACCTTAGCTGCCTATGAACATCTAATAAGTGCAAACAATATTCACACTTGTTTGAGAAACTGGGAAAGAAAACTGGTAATTCAATGGATTGATTAATGTTTGATGCAGACACCACCTTAGGAAGAAAGGAAGGGTTAAGTCCTCAACGATACCATGTCTATGAGAGATGATGTATGGTGGCTTAGCAAAAAGTGCCTGAATTTCCAAGACTCTTCTGGCAGAAGTGATGGCCACCAAGAAAAGAGTTTTCCAGGAAAGGAATTTGAGATGGCAAGTGGTAGCTGGTTCAAAGGGAGATGGTACTAAGTACTAGAAAATGAAGGCAAGATCCCATGGTTGTAATGGGTCCTTGGAGGCTTGATATGTAAAACTTCTTTGAGAAACACTTTGCATAGACTATGGAAAATTAAAGAATGGTATCCATTCTGAAAATTAGAAATGGCTGCTAAAATAACTAATGGTGGAGGCTGCACCTCCGTGGTTGAAAAGAGCAGCTAGGAATTCCAAAACTTTTTCAACTGGAGCTGAGAAGGGGGTCTAAATTGTTTTTAAAGGCCCAAATAGAAAATCTTTTCCATTTACTGGAATAGAGTTTCCTTTTCCTGGTGGAAGGTTTATGGGAAGTCAAAAGAATTTTTCAGATAGGGGAAGTAATATTATTCAGCCTGGCGACTAACAGAATTGGAGGAACCAAGCTGTGAGCTTGGAGTGAAATGTTGACAAAGGAAGACTTGAAGGGCTCTGTGAAATCACGGACAAAACACGTCCAGCACCAAAAGGCGATAGAAATTCTTCAATTTAATGTGGCAGCTCCGGTAAATTATATAAAATTAAACCATTTAAGCAGACCGGTTTCGGCAAAAATTAGCCTTACTCAATGCAATAACAATATAAAACACACACAATGCATTTAAATAGTCATCCTAATTAAAAAAACAAGCATCTCATTGGATGATCAACTTAACTCATTAAGGCCAGGTTTGAACAAAGCCCCCAACCTGATAATCCAACTGGATTCTTTTTTGTTTAGCATAGTATGCCAGCCTGTCAAACATTCTATTCCCTGTGACCCTATCAATGATAATAAATTTAAACTGTGCAGTGATATGGGTCGTAGTATGTTTAAATAAAGAACTAGACATACTTTTATTTCTTATGTCACTGAGATGCCTGGAAATATGAACCCTCAGTGACCTAGATGTTTACCCCACATAGAAAGCAGAGCAGGAACATGTGGCTAAGTATATGACCCAGTCAGTGCTACAGTTACCGAAACACAAATCATAATATACCTTAGATGTATTGCTGCTTGTAAATTGTTTAATCTCGAGTACGTGACTACATACTGAACAATGACTGCAGGGTATGCACCCCACCAATTTATCCCCAAGTAATGTAATCTGCTGTGCATCGAAGGGCATCTTATGTTTATAATGATTAAAATAGTGGGACCCCATCGATAAGAAAAAAGACATTTTGAAGAAAGAAGCTCAGAAAGCTTATCATTAGCCATAAGAATGTCTCAATGGTGATTAATAATTAGCCTTAAGGTATTAATGTTTCGCCCGAAGGTGGTGACAATGGACCGGCTCAACTCAGTTGTCATCTCTGGAAATATGCTGATGTTGCAATAGAGAAGATCTAGATTGCTCTGGCAAAATGACTAGCCTCACTAATATTATCAATGTCATGTCCTCAGATTGCTCTGGTAAAATGACTAGCCTCACTAATATCAATGTCATATCCACGGTTGGAAAACAGATTTTTTCAGATCCTGTTGAAAATGAGAATAAGAGTTATCCGAGGAACATGTATGCCTTATCCTAAAACTGGGATTTGGGGATGCTGTGGAAGATGTGTCATGGGTGGTGACCACTGGCATGAAGCAAGGTGCTGTTACTGGGGTTTATGAAAAACCTCAGTCCTGAGGGTATGATCTGATTCTCTGATAGTAACATCCAAAAATGTAATCCGATTGATATGAAAATTTAACAAGCTTAATGCCCCACTTATTCTCATTAAGGTACTGGACAAATTCCTGTACATGTGTGTCATCCTCCTCCACACCATCCAGCAATCATCAATAGCACCGCCAGATGTCAATCTCAAGATATAAATTGTGGCTAGCATCACAAATGATTTGTTCCTCGATATAAGCCATGAAAAAGTCAGCTTAAATGGGGGCAAAAAGAGGCCCCCATAGTGGTCCCCTTCACCTGCCAGTAACATTGACCATGGAAATAAGACACATTCATGGTTAACATATGTTCAGTCAGACAAGCAGGGTATTAAAACCTAGAGAATATACATTGGCCTTATCCAGCCAAAATTGGATAGCCTCTAACCCAGCCCAGTGGGGGATATTGGTGTAAAGGGTGGTCACATCCAATGTGCACATTAGCCAACTAGGATCAAACTGTGTATCCTTCACAATCTGTAATGAGTAGTTTGCTGAATCCTGGACCTGACCACTGGCAACAATGGTTGTAAATATTTGGTAAGAAAGGCAGCTAATGGTTCTGTAAGTGACCCCCTGCCCAATACAATGGGCCTGTCCAGTGGTTTAGATAAATCTTTATGAATTTTGGGCAATAAATAAAGATATTGAGAAAGGGGATCAGAAACAGTCAGGTGGTACAATTTTTTTTTTTTATTAATAATGCCTTCCTCAAGGGCAAGATTCAGGAATCTATCTTGTTTGAATTTTGGTGTTGGGTCTAACGGCATATGCATATAGAATTGGCCATTAGACAAGTCTCTCGGCCTCTGCCAAGTACATTGGCCAATCCATGACCACGACCGCCCCACCTTTGTCTACCAAAAAAAACAATCTTAAATTCAACAAGCGACAAAAATTTGAATCATCATTGGCAAATGTATCCTCATTGACAAAAAAAACAGGGACAAAGTTAAGACCCTTATTCAATAAATTTATTTCAATGTCAGAAAGTGGATAAGTGGAGATGTTATGCACATTACTGGTGTCCCTTAATGTGGTAGAATCAAATCAAAAAGATGTTGAATGTTGTCTTTTCTGCTGTTGGCATATGGGGGGTGAGTCTCAATATCAGTGGCGGAGGCTCCAGCTATGTGTTTTTCATTTAAAAGTCTCTTGTGGATGTATAGCCAGTCAGTATTACCTTTTTACCAATTTTATTGGGTATTTACTATTCCCTTGGACTCTGCACGTTGATGCATGCGTACACAACTATTTACATTCAGACATTTGTGGTTAACCGCTTTCATGCTTCTTGTGATTTAATGGGCTTGACCGCAACACTAACAGTCTAAGATCTCTTCTAGTGTGCCTTTCATAGATCTCCTGTGTATGCTTAGTTGCTCAACACCTTGGGACTTGGTTCACGGCCATTTTTGTGTCCATTTCCTTTATTGGAACAGTTCCTGTTCTTTGAATCTGTTTCCACTTTTTTTTTTTGGGAGCAGAATCTTTGCAAGTTTGGGCCATTTATAGTGATTCCTTTTTGGAGTGGCTTTTTTGTGGCCTTATATTGTGCTTTTTTGACCAATTAGATAGCAACGAACGCTGACCCGAACTAAGGGTAAAGGACACTTTTCTGCTTGGCTCGACTCAGGAGTGGGTTTACGAACATTTGGTGATAACGGGACCAGCGGTAGTGACGACAGTCGAACTTTGGATTCTTTTACAGGAACAGTCCCTGTTTTTTTGGATCTAATGGTTTCCACTGTATCTTTTCAGCTTTTATCGCAGTGGAATCTTTGTAGTTTGGGCCGTTTATGGTGATTCTTTTTGGAAAGCAGTTTTGTTGCCTTATATTGTGCTCCTCTGGACTATCATCAGGTACTGTGGGATGTTACATTATTTTTTTGGCCTGAACTAATTCATGCTCCATCATGATTGGAACACTTCATTTGTGGTGGGGACAGTTGTAAATTAGAATTGGACATTTTAGGCCGATTTTGATTGCTTTTACATAGTTATATTTTGATAAACGCCTAATTTCATTAAAGCCTAGCGGACTGGGTGTCATCCCCATTAAAGGAGTTTTCATTGGGCAATTATTAAACTGCATGGCTTTTTGCTCATTATTGCTATGGCGTTTAAAACAATTCTCTTTGGCATAAGATCTATAACTTCATGCTGTTTAATTTTTTTGAATTATTTCAGGAGGTAGCCATTACAACATATATTTAGTATTACTTATGATGATGCTATTTTGACATTTTGGGTGAATGCTGTCTCAACATAATGTGATTCTGTTTTACACAGTATTAGGGTTTGTCATGTAAAATCATGATTTGGTGTTGAACCAGGGTCATTTATCACTGCCTGTAATTATGACATCTACATAATTTGTGTGAACAGCGCTATTTTTATATAGTGAGATTCTGGTGTATATCACATTTGTGTTTTTTGTATTGTTCAGTTTACCCTCTTTGTTGTTAAATAGGGGTTTACTGGATTATATAATTAATAATTTTGGGTCTATTTTTTTTTAGACATCATGGACCTGATCAAACTTTTACAGGGTCTCTCTGCAGACAGGGATGACCTGAATGTGTTTGGATTGGGACAAACCTCCCTAGATAATTCTACATTCGGTCAAAATGATCCTGAAAAATATTTTTTCATCCTTTTTTAAATTAACCAAGAGCATGAAGTCTCTCAGAAGTAATGTCTGGCATCTCAAACTTTTTAAGGCATATAAGGCACGGGGAATTTCTCCCCGGGGCCTTAAGGTTCCCCTTCAGCCTTTGGTAAGTTTGGCCGATGATTTGTTACTTGAGGACTGGGCCCAGGCTCAACATAAGGCATCCATGGCCTTTGTTGAAGTCCTCACTCCATTTTATGAGCGCACAACTAACAAGTGAAAGCTATATGTGAGGAGGTTAGACGTTTTGAAGGGGAACCTTTTTTTGATAAGCATCTTACTTAAAATGGCTAAAGATTTGCTGACTTTAGAGCAACAGCTCAAAGCTAAAAAGACCCACAAATTTAACCGGGACCTCACAGACTGAGACAGGTAAACCTTTTGGGCTACAAAAGAATGTTAGATTTGTTGAGCAAGAAAAGATTAAACCAGCTTTCCAGAGGAAGAGACCCCAAGTCCATACTTAAAGGCCCTAGTGGCCACAGTGGCACTTAAGGGGATGATTCATCCTCCATCACTGATATTGAAACCACCCCCACTTCTGACTTACCTGTAGCTAAGAAATGCTTGAGTACTCACCCTTTGGGGGGGTAAGGCACAGAGGAGGTAGGAAACATCGGTCCTGTTAACATTCAGCATCTTTTAGATTTGATTCAACCACATTAAGGGACACCAATAATGTGCATAACATCTCCACCTATCCACTTTCTGACATAGAAATAAATGTATTGATTAAGGGTTTTAACTTTGTCAGTTTTTGTCAGTGAGGATACATTTGGCAATGATGTTTCAATTTTTTGTCGCTTGTTGAATTTAAGACTTTTTGGTGACTGTACCCAAGCTCAAAGGTCTACTGACTTTAAATTTTGCAAATCCTCTTTTATGCCAACCATAGATAAACATGTTGCCATTTTCAAGGATTGTGTGCTTAAGGATCTACACTTCAATAAATTTCTTTATTTCTTTTCACCAATATGAGGCATAACCTTACACACCAGGAAAGTACAGTTGTGTACACTTACCATAAATGTAGATCTTAGAGTGTATTCACTGTTGCAGTCATTACATTTGGGTAATCTGCTGGCAGGTTGCCCTCAGAATGCCTGATTAATGAAGTCTTGGTTCCTGCATCGGTTGCTGTCCCTTCTTCCATGACATCAGGTCATCAGGGGTATAAAACATACAGCTGACGCCATTACATCAGTTTATCTTGCCCCAGATGTCAGGTGTCCCCCAAATGGGCACCAAAAAGGCTTTTAAGCATAGTAAGGGAAAGGAGAGGTATAGTCAGAAAAACTAGGGGGCTGGAGGGAGGGT
Source organism: Protopterus annectens (assembly GCF_019279795.1). NCBI lineage: Eukaryota > Metazoa > Chordata > Ceratodontiformes > Protopteridae > Protopterus > Protopterus annectens. The sequence goes on along the minus strand of NC_056745.1, from coordinate 1,483,338,078 downwards.
AACCAGGACTGCAACAGTGAATACACTCCATCTACATTTATGGTAAGTGTACACAACTGTAGTATGTTCTTTGTGTTTCACTGTCGCAGTCATTACATTTGGGTAGATTCTCAAAGCTATGGCTGGGAGGAGGAGTTTATACAGCATTAGAGCCAGCTATAAGGTCCTGCAAGACAGCAGTGGCAAAGCCAGCTCTGGATGTAGAGAAAATTGGCAAATGATAGTGCTTGGTGAAAGTATATACAGAACTTCAGGTAGCAGCTTCTAGGATATCCCTGGTAGGAACACCTCTTAGAAAGGCTGCAGAAGTAGACGCCGCCCTGGTGGAGTGAGATCTGATCCCCTGGGGGAAAAGGTTTTCCATGGTGCTTATATAGTAGAAATAAATGCAATGGCTTATTCATTTAGAAATGGTTAGTTTTGAAATAGCCTTCCCCTCTGCCCCTGCAGCAAATGCTACCAGCAATTGTTCAGATTTTCTTCGAGATTTAGTCCTGTCCAAGTAGTATCTTGGTTGTCTGTGCACATCGAAGGAATGCAGAATCCATCCCCCTTTGTTCTGTGGATTGGGGAAGAAGGTTGGCAAAGGAATGGACTGATTAAGAGTCCCACTGGAAACCATCTGGGACATGAAGGGTGGATTAGTCCTGAGAGATACCCTGTCCGCATGAAAGATGATGAAAGGCTCCACTGCCATAAGGGCCTGTACTTCAGATATCCTTCTAGCTGAAGTGATTGCTAAAAGGAAGGCTGTTTTCCAAGAAAGAAATTTTAAGTCTGCAGTAGCAGCTGGCTTGAAAGGAGGTAGAGCGAGTTTCTCCAAAACAAAGTTAAGGTCCCAGGCAGGTGTAGGAGCTCTCTTGGGTGGTCTCAAGTTTTTTGCCCCTCTGAGATACTGCTTGAGCAGAGGATGAGAGAAGAGGGGTGGGGGTTCTGTGTTATAGTGAATTGAAATAGCTGAGGAGTGGATTTTAATGGAGGAAAAAGACAGGCCCTTGTGAAGCATCTCAGTTAAGTATTGCAAAATCTGAGGTAAACTGGGTGCTGCTGTGCTCATCCCTAAAGACTGGTTCCAGGCACAGAATCTTTTCCAGTTATCAGCATAAGATTTTCTAGTACTAGGTCTCCTTGCCTCCAAAATGACATCCATCACAGGTTTGCTGAAGAATGATAAGGGTGAATTTTAGTGATTAGCCAGGCTGCAAGGTTCAATGTTGGAAGCTGAGAGTGCAGAATTTGGTTCACCTGCTGAGACAGCAGGGAAGGGGTCTGAGGCAGGTGCCATGGAGATATTTGCGATACACTGCACAGGAGGGGGTACCAGGGTTGGCGCGGCCAGTCTGGAGAAATCAAAATCATCCTTGGTTTGTCCTGTGACTTTTAGTAGAACTTTGGAGAGCAGCGGCAGAGGGGGAAAGGCGTAGACTGTTAGGTTTTTCTAGCGGAAGAAGAGAGCATCCACTTTCCAGGCTTGTTTGTGGGGAGTCCTTGTGCAAATCTTGTCCAACTGGTAGTTCTGGGGGGAGGCAAATAGATCTACGTCTGGGCTCCCCCATTCGCTTGTCAACATGTTGAAAATCCGTGGTTCCAGTTTCCACTCGTGTAGGTCCATGAGGTTTCTGCTTAGTCCGTCTGCCAGTGTATTCAATTTTCCTGGCAGGAATTGAGCTTCTAGATGCACCTGGTAGCTCAAGGCTGTGTTCCACAATGCCATGGCTAGTCTGCAGAGGGGATAGGAATGTGTACCCCCTGCTTGTTTATGCACCACATAACCGTGGTGTTGTCCGTCTTTACCATTAGTTATCCTGGAAGAATGTAGTCCTTGAAGGCTGTCAGAGCATTCTGTACAGCTAACATTTCTTTTTGATTGATATGCAGGTGCATTTGATTTGAGTTCCATTTGCCCTGAATGCACTTCTCTGCCAGGTGAGCCCCCATGCATAGTCTGATATGTCTGTAGTTAGAGTTTGGGCGGCAGGGGGTAGTGTGAATGGTAGTCCCTTGTTTTGGTGGCAGGCTTCTGCCCACCATAGGAACTCTAGGCATAGGCATGGAATGATGGGAATCATTGTTTCCAGGCTGTGACAATGTTGACTCCATAAACTTTTTAGATACCACTGTAGTTTCCTCATATGCAGGAGATCATGAACCCCAAAGTTTGCAGTATTTGTCTTGCAGATAGCAAGGTTTTTGTGGCCACTTGTTTGAAGTAAGTTACCAAATGAATTTGCTTCTTTGGCATCAGGAAAGCCATCTGGGCAGTTGTATTCAAGCTTGCGCCCAGGAATGTAATATGTTGACAGGGTACCAGTTGTGATTTCTTTTCGTTTATGGTGTACCCTAGACAAGTTAGAACCCTTTTTACAAATGCTAGATGATTTAGAAGTATGCCCTGGTTTTCTGCCTGAATTAGACAATCATCCAGGTATGGGTATATTTGAATATTTCTTTACCTGCAAAACGCAATAACTGGAGCCAGGCCCTTTATAAATACCCTGGGCGCAGTAGACAAGCCAAAGGGCAGTGCAGAGAACTGATAATGCAAGTAGCCTGCTTTGAAGTGTAAGTATCTTCTGCAAGATTCCCCGATTGGGATGTGCAGGTATGCTTCTTTAAAATCCAGAGTTGCCAACCAGGCATCTTTGCCTAGCATAGGAAGTAACTGATGAAGAGTCAGCATCTTGAATTTTGGAATCTCCAGAAAGGCGTTTAGAGTAGACAGGTCCAGGATTGGACGCCATGCTTTGTCTTTTCTGAGTACCAGAAAAAGCCTGGAATAGAAACCTTGTCCCTTTTCCTCTTCTGGTACCAGTTGAATCGTCCCCATGCTTAAGAAGGAAAGTACCGGTTTTGAGTCTCTGCCCACTGATTTGGGGGCAGGTCTGGCCACCTGTTTGGTGGTGGCAACATGTGGAAATGAAATCTGTATCCCTGGGACACTATTTAAAACCTATTTGTCCTGGGTTATGAGTTCCCAGTTCTTTGCACGAAGAGCAATCTTTCCCCCCAAAGGGGCGGTTAAAAGATAAGTGCTTGGTAATTTTAAAAGGAAGTAATTCAGACTGTTTACTATAGGGGGTGTCTTGTTATTTCCAGATTTGGAAGTGGAGCCCCCCCCCCCCCGCTGCTTGGTTCTGAGAGTCCCCTGGGACTGAAACGTGGGGTTTTTTCTGTGCCTAGGTTTGGCCTTAGAAGGCCAGTGCCTACTAAATCTAGGAGGTTGCACTTGTAAAAAACTTTAACAGTTTGCATAGATTTAGCTTTATCTTCCATCTTTTTAAGAACTTCTTCAGCCTTGCTGCCAAACAGGCGATCCTGATTTAAAGGAGCATCCAACAATTTAGCTCTAACATGATCAGGAAACGATTGTTCCTTAAGCCAAGCATGCCTTCTAAGCACAGACCCAGTAACAGCAGCCCTGCAAAAGGCCTCTAAAGAATCAAAACCACATTGCAAAGTATGTTTTCCAACTTGTTCAGCAGAATGCAATAAGTCCTGTAAATCTTTATTTTCCACACAGTCGGGAATCAACATAATTTTTTGTTTAAGCAGTCCAATACCATGTTGCTGATATTTTAACATATGAAATTGGCAGTTTAAAGCTCTGACTGTCAAGGTTGCAGAAGTATAAACCTTTATACCCCATCTATCCAGTGCCCTCAGAAGGGGTAGGATTTTTAGCAGTAGAAGCCTTAATGCCCTTGGGTCCCAGAGAAATAGTCTCTGGATCTGCAGCAGGATTTTTGAAAAGGAACTTGTGGGTCTCAGAAACCCTGCAGTATGTCAGGATTACTAGGAGCAGGAGGCAGGGAATCAGGGGCCAAACTGGATTCCGAGAAAACAAGCAATGTCTAGTACAGGAGGTATAGCCAAAGGCCTATGCTGAGGTAGAAGGAAATCCCTAAGCCTCTTTTTTGAATCAGAAAATTCCTGGCTTTCCCAATGAAAATGCTCCCTTAAAGTATGTAAAGCTTCCCCAAAAGAAAAGTCCTCAGGAAGGGAAGCAGAGGGAATGGAATCCCCTGCATCAATATCCTCAATTAGGTATGGACAAATCCAGGTTACCCCAAATCCCAATTTCTTAGGATAAAGCGTACATGTTCCTCGGGTAACTCATTCTCATTTTCAACAGGATCTGAAAAATAGGTTTTTCAACAGAGAATATGACTGACAATATTACTGAGGCTAGTCATTTTGCCTCACAGCAATCCAGATAGTACAGTTGTGTACACTTACCATAAATGTAGATGTTTGAGCGTATTCACTGTTGCAGTCACCACATTTGGGTTATCCTGCCAGGGGTAGCCCTCAGTCGGCCCGAATACCAGAGGCTTAGTATTTCTGCGTCGGTTGCTGTCACTCCAGGACTGACGTCAGGTCGTCAGTGGTATAAAAACAGGCATCCAACACCATTACATCAGTTTTCTTGCACTGTTAGGAGCCCCCAGTATGGAGCTAGGTTATGGTGGAGGAACACCACCAGTAAAAAGTAAATACCAAACTTTCCTTGTAAGGAGAGAGGGAGGAGGGAGAGCGAGAAAGAGAGAAACAGAGAGAGATAGAGACAAGGGAGATGGAGGGAGACGAGGGAGATGGAGGGAGGGTAACCAGGACTGCAACTGTGAACACACTAACATCTACATTTATGGTAGGTACACAACTGTACTATGTTCTTCGTGTTTCACTGTTGCAGTCACATTTGGGTTGATTCGCAAAGCTGAAGAAAAGGGTTGAGGCAGTCAAGAAGACTGGGGGCTGGTGGTAATGCTTGAAGGTATGAATGGATGTCCATGTTGCAGCCTCCAGGATGTCTCTGGTGGGGACCCCTCTCAGAAAAGCTGCAGAGGTGGAGGTTGCTCTGGTGGAATGTGTCCTGACCCACTTTGGGTGTGGTTTCCCGTGCTGAAATGGATTTGGAGATTGTTTGGATATGGCCTTGCCCTCTGCTCCTGCAGTGAAGCTGACTAGTAATTGATAGTTTTTTTTTCTAAAAGATTTAGTCCTGTCCAGGTAGAATCTGAGCTGTCTGTGCACATCTACAGAGTGCAGAATCCTTTCCCCCTTGTTTTGTGGGTTAGGGAAAAAGGTGGGCAAATGAATGGATTGGTTGAGAGATACACTGGACACCACTTTAGGCATGAAGGATGGGTTAGTCCTGAAGGAGACCCTGTCAGCATGGAAAATGATTAAGGGCTTTACAGCCATAAGTGCTTGTAGCTCTGATCCTCTTCTAGCTGAAGTGATGGCCAGAAGCAAGGCTGTCTTCCAACAGAGAAATTTTAAGTCTGCTGAAGCTGCAGGTTCAAAGAGGGGCAGGGAGAGCTTTTCCAATACAAAGTTAAGGTACCAGGCTGGGGAAGGAGCTCTTCTGGGTGGCCTTAAGTTGTTAGCCCTTCTTAGGAACTGCTTGATGAGAGGGTGTGAGAATAGCAGTGGCTCTGTGCTGTAATGAGCAGAGACGGCTTGAGGCATGAATTTTAATGGAAGAGAAGGATAGACCCCTGTGTAGTAGGTCTGCCAGGTAATCCAAGATGAGAGGTAGGGAGGGCTATGCCATTACCTTTTCCACTTGGCAGCATAGGATTTTCTATTGCTGGGGCATCTGGCGTCATGTATAACATCTAGAACTTGTTTTCTTAGGCTGGCAGCTTGAGGAGAGGTCAGGGAATAAGCCAGGCTGCCAGCTTGAGGGTCTGCAATTGGGGATGCATGAATTCTCCATTCCTCTGGGTTAGGAGTGTTGGGATCTGAGGTAGGTAGCATAGTGGCAGGGGTGACAGGCTGCGCAGCAGTGGGTACTAGTGCTGGCGTGGCCAGTCTGGGGCAATCAGGACTGCCCTCATTTTTTCCTCCCTTATGTTGAGCAGTACCCTTGAAATGAGTGGTAGAGGGAGAAATGCATAGACCGAGAGGTTTACCCACTGGAAGGATAGAACATCCACTTTCTAGGCCTTGCTGTGAGGTTCCCTGGTGCACAATCTGAGCGGATGATTGGAGTCAGAGGCAAAGAGGTCTACTTTCGGGGTGCCCCATTTCTGGGTTACAAGGGTGAAGATTCTGAGGTCTAGCTGCCACTCGTGTGGGTCTAGCAGGTTTCTGCTCAAGTTGTCTGCCAGTGAGTTTAGAGAGCCTGCCAGGAAATGTCCTAACAGGTGTAGCTGCATGGCTGAAGCAGTGTGCCAAAAGGTCATGAAGAGCCTGCAGAGAGTTCCTGACCCAGAGACTCCCCAGACTCTGGAATAGATTGCCCATACATGTCAAGCAGAGTGCCTCTTTGGACCTCTTCAAGAGGAACCCTGACGTTTGGATGTGAGAAAGGAAATTCATCCCAGGGATCACGTCAGTCGCCCTGCTAGACAGGGGTCCAGGAAAGTAAATAATGTGGGAAGAAATAGCCAGGGAATTGTTATGGCTAGGCTTGTATAGGCCCTAGGGCTGATAGCCTAGTACCAACCTATGAACCTATGGATAAGAGAGTCCCTCCCTGCTTGTTTCTGTGGTGTTGTCTGTTTTGGTCAGTAGAGGCCCCGGGGAGAGTAGGGGTCTGAAAGCTGTCAGTGCGTGCTGAACAGCTAACATCACTTAGGTTGATGTGCAGATGTATTTGATATGGGCTCCACTGGCCCTGAATGCAACTGCCGTCCAGATGAGCACCCAAGGCATTGTCTGATGCATCTGTGGTCAGGGTCTGGGCAGCGTGGGGTTGTGAGAAGGGAAGTCCCTTGTGGTTGCATACTGCTTGCCCACCAAAGAAAATCTTTCCTTAGACAAGGTATCACTGGTATAAGGGTTTGCAGGTCTTGAGAGTGCTGACACCAAAGGCTTTTTAGGTACCATTGTAGATGTTCCTGTTTCACTGTTGCGGTCATTACATTTGGGTTATCTGCCTGCAGGTAGCCCTCAGCCGGCCTGAATATCAAAGTCTTGGGTCCTGCGTCGGATGTGGTCTCATCTTCCATGACTCCAGGTAGTCAGGGGTATAAAGCATCCAGCCGACGCCATTGCATCAGTCTCTCTTGCAGCACGGTGCCCGAAGCAGAATACGTTTGCAAGTGCTGGTCGGCAGAATCCTGAAATTTTCATTTTAGAGTTTCAGAACTGAAGTCTTCAAAAAAGCCAAGTACCCCATTGGGGATCCTTTTTCTTGCTCTAAACCGATGTCAGTAAAAAAGTTAATTGTATTACCTGTGGAAAGCAAATACCTCAAAGACTTTCATTCGTACTGCATTCCTTGCTTAGGCCCAGATCACAACTTCCCTCGCTGTTGGTTTTGTGCCTTATTCAATCCTCGAACTATTCGTCGGTCTATTTTTGCAACTATTTTGGTACTCTGTTTAATTATCCAGACATGGCTTCGGTAAGCCATCAGACTACCGACATTCTGAAAAAATGTAAAGATAGAGAGAGACATACCGCATAGGTCCAAAGCTGCCGACAATACTTCCGTTAAGCTAGTCACCAGTTCGTCGGTACTCAGTGAGGCACTTTTGCAGCCCCTGATACCCGCTACTTCAGATTCACTCGCCTCTAATGAGACCCATTTGGAGTCTGGTATGCCAAGAGAAGCAAAGCTGTTTTCCAAGATAAAAAACTTTATATCAGCTGTAGCGGCTGGCTCAAAAGGAGGCAGGGTGAGTTTTTCCAAGACATAATTGAGGTCCCATGCAGGTACTGGTGATCTCCTTGAAGGCCCTAAACTTTTGGCCCCCCTGAGGTACTGCCTTAATAAAGGATGAGAAGATTAGTGGCTCTGTATTGTAATGAGCTGAAATGGCAGAGGCACGAATTTTTATAGATGAAAAGGAAAGGCCTTTGTCCAGCATCTCAGTCAAGTATGGCAAAATCTGATGAATATTTGGTACAGCTGTGTCAATTCCTTGTGCCTGGTTCCAAGCACAGAATCTTCCATTTTCCACCATAGGATTTTCTAGTACTAGGCCTCCTGGCCTCCAAAATGACATCCATCACCGTTTTAGTGAGAGGTGTGTTTTGTATGACTACATTATCCGCCATGCTGCCAGATTTATGGTCTTGAGTTGGCTGTGCAGGATTTGATTGTTCTGCTGGGACAGTAGATGAGACACTTGAGGTAAGGTCCAGGCTGGGCATTGAGACAAGTTCCTTAGGATTGGATACCAGTACTAGCGTGGCCAGTCTGGGGCAATCAGTATCATTTTTGGCTTCTCCTGTCTGACCTTTAGGAGTACCTTGGGGAGGAGAGGCAGAGGAGGAAAGGCATATACTAAGTTTTTCCAGCTGAAAGATAGGGCACCCACTTTCCATACTCGTCTGTGATAAGTCCTTGGGCAGAATCTCTTTAGTTGGCAGTTGTGAGGTGAGGCAAAGATCTATGTCCGGGCATCCCCATTTCCTTGTTATGCTGAAGACTTGTGGATCCAATTTCCACTCGTGGGGATTCATGAGGTTTCTGCTTAGTCTCCCAGAGTATTTATCCTTCCTGGCAGGAATTGTGCCTGCAGATGTACTTGGTAAATCAATGCCGTGTCCCACAAAGTCATGGCTAGTCTGCAAAGGGGGTAATGAGTGCCTCCCTGCTTGTTTATATACCACATGACCATGTTATTGTATTTTTTTATCAGTAGTTGTCCCGGATGAAGTAGGTCCATGAAAGCTGTCAGGGCATTTTGAACAGCTAGCATCTCTTTTTGATTGACATGTAGATGCGGACCATGTGCCTTGAATACATTTTCCTGCCATGTAGGCTCCCCAGGCATAATCCGATGCATTCGTTGTTGTCTGTGTGGCTGGGGGTAGAGTGAATGGCTGTCCCTTGTTATGGTGACAGGCCTTCGCCCACCATCGAAACTCCTGTTGCAGGCAGGGAATGAGAGTAAAGTACAGTTTTGTACCTACCATAAATGTAGATGTTCGATAGGAATGCATCTGCAGTCCTTACAAATGGGTTGTCCTGTCGTCAGGCAGCCCTTCGGTCGGCCGGATTCCAAAGTCTGGGTCTGGCCTCGGCTGGTGTCGCACTTCACCCGACGTCATAGCTGCAGTTATTCGGGTATAAAGGCATCAGCCGATGCCATTTTCCTCAGTGTTTCTTGCCCCAGATGCCAGGTGCCCTCTAGGAAGGCTAAATTTGGATAAATGCAAATGATTCCAAATAGTAGAGAGCAAACAAAAAAATAAGCATGTATGTACATATATACAAACAAACACACCATAATAGAGTCCCCCAGCTAGCTACAAGATGGGCAATTACCCTAGGAGTACCAAAGAGGGGAAGGAGGGTGGGTAATCCTGACTGCAGATGCATTCCTATCGGACATCTACATTTATGGTAGGTACAAAACTGTACTATGTCCTTCAAGGATGCATCTGCAGTCCTTACAAATGGGTAGAATACCATAGCCAAACTGGGGGAGGAGGAGAAATGAAATTATGGTGTAATTAAGATCCCTTGCAAAACAGCAGTGGCAAAACCTGCTCGGGATCTAGAGTATAAAGGTAAATTATAATGCTTGGCAAATGTATGCACGGAGCTCCAAGTAGCAGCCTCTAAAATGTCTTTGGTAGCCACTCCTCGTAGAAAAGCTGTGGTAGTGGCTGTAGCCCTTGTAGAGTGCGGCCTGATGTTTTCTGGAGTTTTCTTCCCATGGTAGGAGTAACAAAATCTAATGCAATTTCCTATCCACTTAGAGATTGTCTGTTTTGAAATTGCTTTTCCTTCCATTCCTGTTGCATATGCTACCAGTAGCTGGTCAGTTTTTCTATTGCCCTTGGTCCTGTCCAGGTAGTAGCGTAATTGTCTATGTACATCCAAGGTATGCAACAGTCTTTCTCCCCTGTTCTGTGGGTTGGGGAAGAATGTAGGTAGGTGGATAGCCTGATTCAAAGAGGCATAAAAGTAGGATTTGTTCTCATGGACACTATCTTGATGGAAGATCAGGAAGGGCTGTACTGCCATTAATGCCTGTAGCTCAGATACCCTTCTTGCTGAAGTGATTGCCAGCAGGAAAGCAGTTTTCCATGATAAGTATTGTAATTCTGCTGTTGCTGCTGGTTCGAAAGGAGGGAGTGTCAATTTTTCTAGCACAAAGTTCAAGTCCCATGCTGGCAACGGTGGTTTCCTAGGTGGTTTCACATTTTTAATTCCTCTCAGAAACTGCCTGAGCAGAGGATGTGAGAAGACTGGAGGATCCAAGTCGTATTCTGCTGAAATAGCTGAAGCATGAATCTTAATGGAAGAATAGGACAGGCCTTTGTGGAAGAGCTCTGCCAAGTATTCCAGGATGTTGGCTATGTTTAACAGTGACATTTTCTCCTTTTGCAGTACTCCAAATGAAATATCTTTTCCATTTTGCTGAATAATTTTTTCTTGTTGAGGGTCTGCGAGCCTCCAGGATAATGTATTTAACCCTTTGGGATAAATTTGGGTTATTTGTTCTTATGCAATGTTCCAGGCAGTCAGTTGCAGTGTTTTCAGGTTTGGATGCAGGGTGTTGTTGTTGTTCTGTGTTAACAGCAAGGGAACAAGGGGTAGGGGCCATATTTGTTCCCGAGACATGCTCCTCAGTAATGGGTACCAATGTTGTCTTGGCCAGTCTGGAGCTATCAGAATGATCCTTGGACGGTCCTCTTTGATCTTCAATAGCACCTTGTGCATCAAAGGAAGTGGTGGGAATGCATATGCTGTCAGGTTTTTCCAACTGAAAGATAGGGAGTCCACCTTCCAAGCAAGTGGGTGGTACGTCCTTGTGCAGAATTTCTTTAACTGGTGATTGCGTGGGGATGCAAATAAGTCTATTTGTGGGAGTCCCCATTTTCTTGTAATGGTTTTGAAGATGTCCGGATGCAGCATCCATTCGTGGGCATCCGTGGTAGTTCTGCTTAGTATGTCTGCTAGAATGTTTTCTTTTCCTGGTACAAAAATTGCTTGTAGCTGAATGTTGTAACTCAGGGCCACATTCCAGAGGTCCATTGCCATCCAGCATAGAGGGTACGAATGTGTGCCTCCCTGTTTGTTGATGTACCACATAACTGTGGTATTGTCTGTCCTTATCAACAGTTGACCTTGTCGAAGAAATGGTCTGAAAGTCTGGATTGCCAGTTTTACTGCCAGCATTTCCTTTTGATTTATGTGTAGGTGCAGCTGGTCTTGAGTCCATAAACCTTGTATGCACTTGTCCAGCATGTGTGCCCCCCAACTGAGGTCTGAGGCGTCCGTTGTGATGGTTTGGCTTGGTTGAACGTTGTGGAAGGGCAATCCTTTGTTTGATTGGCAGGCCTGAGCCCACCATTGGAATTCTTGCTTCAGGCATGGAATAATTGGAATTTGGGTTTCTAGGCTGTGCTTGTGCTGAGACCATAAATTCCTTAGGTACCACTGTAACTTTCTCATATGCAGACTGGCATGTGGAACCAATATTATGCAGGATGCCATGAAACCCAAGGCTTGCAGGACTTTTCTTGCTGTTAGATGGTTCTGCTTTGTTAATGCCAAGAAGTAGAGAGGGAGTTGCTCCTGTTTTTCTACTGTTAGGAATGCCATTTGTCTCGATGTGTCCAGCTCTGCACCCAAAAAGGTTATCCTTTGGGATGGTATCAGCCTTGACTTTTTTATACTGACTGTGTATCCCAGGGCTTGTAGCAGGTAAATGACCCTTTTCAAGTCTTCTGCTAGCTTGTTTTTGTTGTCCGCTTGTATCAGGCAGTCGTCCAGGTAAGGGTAGATTTGGATTCCCTGAAGCCTGCAATGAGCAATTACTGATGCCAGGCATTTCGTGAACACTCTGGGCGCAGTAGATAAACCAAAGGGCAATGCTGAGAATTGATAATGCTCTGATCCTGCAAGAAATCTGAGGTATCTTCTGCAATTTGGTCGTATGGGGACGTGCAGGTATGCCTCCTTGAGATCTAGAGTTACCAGCCAAGACTCCTTGCCCAGCATGGGAAGAAGCTGCTGTAGCGTCAGCATTTTGAATTTTGGAACAATGAGGAAGGTGTTTAAAGCGGACAGGTCGAGAATAGGTCTCCATTTGCTTTCTTTTCTTGGTACCAGGAAGAGTCTGGGAGTAAAATCCCTGTCCTTGCTCCGTAGATGGTACCTTTTCCACAGCTCTCATCCTTAATAGAGTTATTTGTTTTAGAGCTTCTGCCTTTTGATTTGGAGGTAGGTTTGGCATTCCTCTCTTCCCTGGTAGAGTATGGAAGTGAAACCTGTAACCTTGGTCTATTGTCTGCAAAATCCACTTGTCTCTTGTGATGTAATGCCAATTTACTGAAAATAAAGCTAGCTTCCCGCCCAAGGGTGCTTCTAGTTGTTCCCTGGTAGGCGGTGCTAGAGCCAAGTCACTGTGATTGTCCTGTAGTAGTGGTGGTGGCTGTGTCTGTGGCTGCACCTCGCTGGTTGTTACCCTGCCACTGGCGTCCCCTGTAGGCACCCCTAGATTGACTTCTGCCTCTTGAACACCTATTCCTGCCTCTCTGAGCTCTGGAGGAGTCTGGAAAGGACCAATTCTTGGAGGGCCAATTCCTGCTAAACCTTGGAGGTTGGACCTGCAAGAAATCTTTCACTGTTTGGACAGATTTTGCCTTCTCTTCCATCTTCTTCAGCACCTGTTGTGCAGGAGAGCCAAACAAATTGATCTTGTCCATGGGAGCATCGAGTAGTTTTGATTCAACATGGTCTGGTAAGGCCTGCTCTTTTAACCATGCATGCCTTCTGATAACTGTGCCAGTCATGGCTGATCTAAAGGAAGCCTCCAGTGCATCATAGACGCATTTTAAGGAATGGTTACTGACTTGCTGAATGTTATGTACCATTTCCTGAACAGATTTTTTGTCTAATGGCTCATCTGAGGACAACTTTTTGGTTAACTGGTCTAGCATAAATTCTTGATACTGGATCATGTGGAATTGACAGTTCAAGGCCCTAGCTGAAAGAGTAGCAGAAGTGTAAACTTTTTTACCCCATCTCTCTAAGCACCTGGATTCCCTTTCAGAGGGGAGGGGGTTTTTGGCAGAGGTAGCGGCTACAGCCTTAGGACCCTAGGAGATAGTCTCTGGATCTGCAAAAGGAGCCTTATACAAATGGTAATGCGTGTCCGGGACCCTGTAGTACCTATCGGGCTTAGCAGGGGCCGGAGGTAGTGAATCAGGAGCAGTACAAGCATCATTAAATGCATCATCTACAACAGAGAGAACTGGAGGTATGGCTAAAGGCCTATGTTGTGGTAAATGCAGAAAAGTTCTAAGCCTTTTTCTAGAGTCTGAAAAATCCTGGCCCTGCCACTGAAATTGTTTCCTCATAGCATGCAAGGTTTCCCCAAAGGAAAATTCCTCAGGCGGAGAGGCAGAAGGAATGGACTCTTCAGCATCAGAGTCTTCATAAGGGGAGAAGGAAGCCTCTGGAGGGTTTGTATTATCTGAATCATCAGAGGAATCATCTGTAGAAACTGGCACAGGGGGCTCTGCTCTAGGCCTCTTCTCTGGAGGTGGGTGAGAGGCCCTGTCTGGATGAGGTTGGGATCCCCGGATTAAAGAAATGAGATCCTCTGCTAGACTAAGCATTTGTGAACTAGAGCTAGGCCTGTGAGAGGGTGTCTTAGCAGGCACAGATTTAGTAGTTTTAGCTGCTTTAGCCCTGGCAAAGGCCTAAATGGACATGGATGCAGGTGGCCTAGCAGCTCCACGTGCAGGGGTAGAGATATCCAAGGGGATAGTGTCAGATAATTCCTGAGAAACTGCAAGAGCAGGAGGGATATCAGAAGCCGATTCCACCAGGTTGGAAGAGGCCTCGGTAGGAGGTAAGTTTTCGACTGAAGGAAGAACCGCTAGCTCTGTTTCAGCCGAAACCGAGACACTCGCGGTTGGCTTAACCGCGGTTTCGGCCGAAACTGCAGACTGCGAGTGTCGGTCCTTTTCCTTGCGCTTTTTAGATATTTGCGTAGTCGGAGGATCCGACGGCATAATGTAAGCAAAATCGGAGCCAAAAAACTCCTCAGCAAATTCCGACCGACGTCTAAGTGTCCGCCGGTTAAAAGAAGCACAGGCTGGACAAGCTGCTACGTTGTGGTCTGGGCCTAAACAAGGCAAGCAGTAAGAGTGGAAATCTTTATGAGGTATTTGTTTCCCACAAGTTACAGTTATTCACTTTTTCTGACATCGGCTGAGGCAAGAAAGAGTCCCCAATGGGGTACTTAGCTTTTTAGAAGTCTTCGGTAGTAGTAGACGTATTCGGTAGTAGTAATCTCTGGTTCTGACCGACCGGCACTTGCGAACAGCTTCTGCTTCGGGCGCCACGCGGCAAGAAAGACTGGGGAAAATGGCGTCGGCTGATGCCTTTATACCCGAATAACTGCAGCTATGACGTCGGGTGAAGTGCGACACCAGCCGAGGCCAGACCCAGACTTTGGAATCCGGCCGACCGAAGGGCTGCCTGACGACAGGACAACCCATTTGTAAGGACTGCAGATGCATCCTTGAAGGACATCTATTGTTTCCAGGCTGTGGCAATGTTGAGTCCAAACACTTTAGGTACCATTGAAGTTTCCTCATATGCAGTCTTGCATATGGAATTAGTAGAATGCAGGATGCCATGAAGCCCAAAGCCTGCAGAATTTTTCTTGCAGATAACTGGGCCTTTGTTGCCAACAGTTTGAAATAGGTAGTCAGTTGCCTTTGTCTGGCGTGAGATAAGCCATCTGGCCAGTTGTATTTAAGCTTGCACCCAGGAATATTATCTCTGGAGAGGGTACTAGTTTTGATTTCTGTTCGTTGATTGTGTACCCTAGGCATGGTAGTAATCTCTTTCTACTACAGCATCTGGCATTTGTAATGTCCTTGTTCTCTGCTTGAATGAGGTAGTCATCCAAGTAAGGATACATTTGTATTCCTCTTTGTCTGCAGAATGCAATTACTGGTGCCAGGCACTTTGTGAAGACCCTGGGCGCAGTAGATAAGCCAAAGGGCAGTGCAGAAATTGGTAGTGCATTGAGCCAGCTTTGAATCTGAGGTATCTTCTGCATGTTTGTCTGAATGGGACATGCAGGTATGCTTCTTTTAGATCTAAAGTCACAAGCCAAGCCTTCTTGCCCAACATGGGCAGAAGCTGCTGCAGAATCAACATTTTGAATTTTGGAATATCCAGATGTGTTTAGAATAGATAGGTCCAGTATTTGTCTCCAGGCTTTGTCCTTTCTGGGTACCAAGAACAGTCTTGAATTGAATCCTTGTCCCTCCTCTTGCTCTGGTACTTGTTGAATGGCCCTCATGTCCATGAGGGATGAGACTTGTTTTTGTGCCTCTGCCCATTGATGTTTTGGCAGGTCTGGGCAACTGTTTGCCCATGGCAGGGTATGGAAGTGAAACTTGTAGCCTTGCGACACTGTAAGACCCATTTGTCCTGGGTTATTATGTGCTAGTTTTGAGAAAAAAGTGCTAGTTTTCCCCCCTAAAGGTGCTGCCAGAAGATAAGTGCTTGGCACAGGCAGGGGGAAGTCAATGGGGCTGTTTCCTGTATGGCTGTGAATTGTCTTCTCCAGTTTTGGAGGTAGAAGCACCCCATTGTTTAGACCTGTATGAACCTTGGGTCTGGGATCTGCCTCTAGGGCGTCTGTATCTGCCCCTTTGTGGCCTGTGACACTGAAAAGGAGCAATTCTTTGTAGGCCAGTTCCTGCTAAATCTGGGAGGCTGTACCTGTAAGAAATCCTTGACTGTTTGCATACATTTAGCTTTGTCCTCCATTTTCTTCAACACCTCTTCTGCTTTAACACCAAACAAAGTATCATGCTGTAATGGAGCATCTAATAATTTTGCTTGAACATGATCAGGAAGATTTTGTTCCTTTAACCAAGCATGCCTCCTAATGACAGAACCCGTAACTGCTGCCCTGCAGGAGGCCTCCAGAGAATCAAAACCACATTGCAAAGTATGCTTTCCAACTTGTTCAGCTGCATGCAATAAATCCTGCATTTCTTTATTGTCTGCACATTCAGAATTTATCAACATTTTCTGTTTAAGCAGTGACATAATATATTGCTGATATTTAAGCATATGAAACTGATAATTTAAAGCCCTTATAGCCAGGGTAGCAGAAGTGTAAATCTTTTTCCCCCATCTGTCCAGTGCCCTACAATCCCTGTCAGAGGGAGTAGGGTTTTTTGCAGTGGAAGCCTTGACCCCTTTGGGACCCTGAGAGATAGTTTCTGGGTCAGCATCAGGGTTTTTGAAAAGGAATTTATGAGTCAGGAACCCTGTAGTACCTGTCCGGCTTAACAGGAGCTGGAGGCAAGGAGTCAGGGGTCAGACTGAACTCTGAAAATACATCATCTACAATGTCTAACAGGTGGAATAGCTAGGGGCCTGTGTTGTGGTAGCAAAAGGAAGTCTGAGCCTTTTCTTAGATTCTGAATAATCTTGGCACTCCCAGTGGAAATGCTCCCTCATGGTATGTAAAGTTTCCCCAAAAGAATAATCCTCAGGAGGAGAGGCTGAAGGGATTGATTCTTCAGCATCAGAATCCTCATAGGGAGGAAGAGAGCATTCATGATCAAAAGAGGAATCGGATGAAATGGAAACCTGATCTGAAGATTCATATTCTGTCTCTTGCTTAGGCCTCTTATCAGGAGGGGGGTGGGAACCCCTGATGAAAGTAATTATGTCTTTGGCCATTTTGAGCATCTGTTTTTTAGGCATGGAGGCCTGTCCATGAGGCTGTTGTACTTGTTTCTTTGTCTTTAAAGGTGCTTTAGTCTTTGCCTTTGAAGCAAAAGTTTTTTTTAACATATAACTGAGTAGGTCTGAAAACACCCACAGAAGCCGATGCCTGCTCAGAGGCTCCGGACCCATTTGAGGGAATAGTTTCTGAAGGTCTAATACCTTGAGCTTCCAGTGGCCTGGTATACTACACGTGGGTGTCGGTAGCGGCCTGCAAGTCTAAAGTAGCAGTAGTCAGGGTCTGCAAAGGAGCCTCACTGAGAACCGGTGAATGGCTTAGAAGAAGCCTCGTCGTCGGTTTTGGACCTCGGATGCCTGTCCTTTTCCTTGCGTTTCTTGTGAATTCCTATAGTTGGATGGCTATCAGATGACATTGTATAGTTAAATCTTCTGCCAAAATAGTGAAATGCAAAATCGTACCGACGCTTAATAGTGCGTTGGTTAAATCTAGCACAAAACCGACAACTAGAAATGTCGTGGTCAGGGCCTAGGCAAGGAATACAGTAAGAATGAAAGTCCTTATGGAGGTATTTGCTTCCCACAAGAAATACAATTATTAACTTTTTCTGACATCGGTCTGGAACAAGAAAAAAATTTCCCCAACGAGGTACTTAGCTTTTAGTGAAGACTTCTGAGATTTTCATGTTCGAATTTCAGATCTGGAGTCGGCCAACCGGCATTTGCGAACTGCTTTTGCTTTGGGCACCACGCGGCAAGAAAGACTGAAGAAAATGGCGTCGGCTGCATCTTTTATACCCTTGGCGCACTGACGTCAGGGAGGAGGTGACAGCAACTGACACCGGACCTAGACTCTGGAATTCAGGCCGACTGAGGGTAGCCTGCCAGCAGGACAACCCAATTGTAATGACTGCAACAGTGAAACACGAAGAACATCTGAACATTCCAATAAGGGAATGTTGCAGGAAATACCTACGCTTCAGAGCAGGCTGCATGCACTATCAGTTCTCTGCACTTCCCTTTGGCTTATCTACTGTGCCCAGGGTATTCACAAAGTGCCTAGCTCCAGTCATTGCATTTTCACAAGATGATGCTGGTTTGAAGGGGGGAAGAATGATTTGAGACTGGAAATTCCAGAGAGAATAAGGGATTTTGACAGGAGGTCTCGTGTGAAAAACACCTTTAAGAAAAACCTTAGATAACTTAATATTTAACCCATCGAATCCAAGGTGGAAATTTGATAAGGCAGCCAACTAAACCCGAACTGTGGTAGCTGCTGCTCCTTTCTTAAAAATCATTGTCAAAAAACTCTAAAATGGACAAAGGAGCTCGGAAAGGGTCAATTTTTTGTATACTGGCCCAGACGGAGAACCTTTTCCACTTACTGCGACATAGTTTTCTGGTGGATGCCTTATGAGAAGACAAAGAATTTGTCTTGTGTCATCTGACAGTGAATGAAGCCTGGCTATTTGGGGAAGTGGATCAGCCAAGCAGTCAGCTTTAGAGACTGCAATGAAGGATGGAGGTCCCCTGACGGGTGTCAGGAGGTCTGGAACTGGGTCCAGGATCCATGGATCCTCCAGCAGATGGGTGAAGAAAAGGGAGCCAAATCTGTCGAGGCCAATGGGGGGACTATGAGGATAACAGTCCTTCCCAGTGATTTTGCTTTCTGTAAAAACCTGGGTATCAATGGAATTGGTGGGAATGCATACAAGAGACCCTGAGGCCAATCGTGTACGAGTGCATCTCTCAGGGGATGTCCCGGAGGTGGTATTGGGGCAAAGTAGCTTCTGCATTTGGTATTAATGTGACTGGCAAAGAGGTCGCAGCAAGGCTGGCCCCATTTGCGGAAAATCAAGTCCGCAACGTGTTGGTTGAGAGACCACCCGTGAGGCAACAGGATTGGCCTGCTCAGCTTGTCCGCTATCACACTGGATATCCCCAGGATGTGCGTTGCTAACCGAAAATGCTGGGATGACGCATTCCATTGTCATACCCTGAGGGCTTCTCGACAAAGGGGATAAGACTTGGTTCCACCCTGTTTGTTCAAGTACAAGACCACTGACATGTTGTCTGGCTGAAGAGAGTCCTGGAAGTACTGCAACGCCAGAGGTACTGCTCTCAACTCCAGAACATTGATATGCAGATGTGACTCTTGATCCGTCCATGTGCTTTGGACAGTCTTTCCCTGAAAATGCCCCCCCCCCATCAGGGAAGCATCCGTGGTCACAGTGGCTACTGAGGGGGGGGGCACAAAGGGTCTTCCTACTGTGACATGAAGAAACGTCAACCACCACTGAAGGTCTCTCTTGCAAGAATTTGTGATGAGAATCATATGGTTCTATGGTTCATTGGTAATTTCTGGTAAGACCATTGAGCGAACAAGGAGCCAATGAAGAATTCGCATATGCATCCTTGCGAGTAGAATGGCTAGAATTGCTGCCGCCATCAAACCTAGTACCTTCAAGACCTCTGCAGCTGCAGCTCTGTTCTTTGACACCAATGAGTTGACGTGTTGGCGAAGAAGGGAGACCATTTTGACTGGAAGACGTAGAGGTATCTAAAGTACAGTTTTGTACCTACCATAAATGTAGATGTTCGAGGATTCCCTTGCTGCAGTCCTGACTATTGGGTATAGTCCATTTCCTCAGTCTTTTCTTGCCCCAGATGTCAGAAGACCCAAAAGACAAGTCCAAAACAACCTGCACCAAAACATGTACAATATATACAGTAATATATACAAAAATATAAGCATGTAAACTCACCTACACAACCACCCTGAAACACAGAGGGAAGGAGCCTTGCTGCAGTCCTGAGGAGGCTGGCAAATTATAAAGTAGCAGGAGCTGACAACATGCCTTGTAAAACAGCTGTGGCAAAACCAGCTCTAGTCTTAGAGTATATAGGCAGGTGATAATGCCTAGAGAAAGTATGCACTGAACTCCAAGTAGCTGCTTCCAGAATATCCTTAGTTGCCACCCCTTAGAAATGCTGTTGAAGTGGCAGTAGCCCTAGTGGAATGAGGCCTAATCCCAGCTGGAACCTCTTTGCCATGATGGGAATAACAAAATGCAATGCAAAAGCCAATCCACCTAGAAATAGTTTGTTTTGACACAGGCTTGCCCTGTGAACTCAAAGCAAAAGAAACAAGTAACTGCTGAGACTGCCTAAAATCTTTAGTCCTGCTCAAATAATAACGCAATTGCCTGTGTACATCTAAAGTGTGCAAAATCTTTTCCCCTTTATTTTGAGGATCTGCAAAAAACGTAGGCAAATGAATAGTTTGGTTTAAAGCCACACTAGAAACCACCTTAGGCATAAAAGAAGGATTAGTACGTAATGATACCCTGTCCTTATGGAAAATCAAAAAGGGCTCTACTGCCATAAGGGCCTGCAACTCAGACACCCTTCTTGCAGAAGTAATAGCCAACAGAAAAGCAGTCTTCCATGACAAATATTTCAATTCAGCAGTAGCTGCAGGCTCAAAAGGTTGTAGAGTAAGTTTTTCCAACACAAAATTGAGATCCCAAGCAGGAGTAGGAGCGGGGTCTTATATTCTTTGCCCCTCTAAGAAACTGCTTGAACAAAGGATGAAAACAAAGGTGGGTCACAATCATAGTGAGCTGAAATTGCTGCAGCATGAATCTTTATGGAAGAGAAGGACAAACCTTTGTCCAATAATTCAGTAAGATATTGAAGAGCCACACTCAAATTAGGCTCTGAAATCTCCAAATTCTTTGCTGTACTCCAAAATAAAAATCTCTTCCATTTTTCTCCTAGTACTAGGCCTTCTAGCTTCCATAATCACATTTAAAACTTGTTGAGGAAGCTGAGACCTACCGTGCTTTCAACAGAATATGCCAAGCTGTGAGATGAAGAGATTGCAGCTTGACATTGAGCAGATGACCGTCCTTCTGAGATAACAGATGAGGAATCAGAGGTAAAGGCCATGGAGGCTTCTTTACAAGACTCCTTAGAAGTAGGCCAATCTGGAGCTATCAAAATCATCCTTGGCCTGTCTTGTCTGACCTTTAGTAATACCTTTGGAAGAAGAGGTAGAGGTGGAAAGGCATAGACATGAAGGTTTTTCCAACTGAAAGACAGAGCATCCACTTTCCAAGCTGTGTGATGAAACCCCTTTGTGCAATACTTTGGCAGCTGGTGGTTTAGTGGAGAAGCGAACAGATCTATGTCTGGAGTTCCCCATGACACTGTCAATTTCTGAAATACATGAAGATCCAGTTTCCACTGATCCATGATTTGTCTGCTTAATACATCTGCTAGGAGTTCTGTGCTCCTGGCAGAAACCTTGCCTGAATAGTCAGCCGCAGGCTTAACGCAGTCTCCCATAAAATCATTGCTTGCCTGCATAGAGGATAAGAATGTGTTTGCTTGTTGATGTACCACATGACAGTTGTGTTGTCTGTCAGAATCAACACCTGCCCTGGAAGAAGTAACTCCTTGAACGCCATCAATGCAAACTGGACTGCTAACATCTCCTTCATGTTGATATGTAGATGCTGTAGTCTGGCAGGCCACTTGTCTTGTATCCACTTTCCATTTAGATGAGCTCCCCAAGCAATGTCCGAGGCATTCTGGCCGGGTCACAGAGAGTCCCTTGTTTAGGTGACATTCCTGAGCCCACCACAAGAATTCCTTTTGAAGGCAAGGTATTATTTGAATGACAGTGTCCAAATCTTGGCAGTGCTGTGTCCATACATTTTGAGATACCATTGCAGCTTCCTCATATGCAGTTTGGCATTGGGAAGCACCAGAATACAAGATGCCATGAACCCTAATGCTTGAAGGACTGTCCTTGCAGTCAGCACGGACTGATGAGATAGTTGATGGAAGTAAAGTGACAGACTCTTTTGTTTGTCCGGGGTTAAAAGGCCATCTGGGCTGCTGTATTCAGTCTCACACCCAGAAAGCACATGTCTTGAGAGGGTACTAGACTGGACTTTATTTCGTTCACAGAATACCCTAGGCATCTTAGCACTGCTATGACATATTCCAGATGCTGTAGAAGGTGTTCCTTTTCTTGAGCCAGAATCAGGCAGTCGTCCAAGTAAGGATAGATTTGAATGCCTTGAAGCCTGAAGTAAGCTATCACTGGAGCCAGAACCTTTGTGAATACTCGTAGATAAGCCAAAGGGCAATGCAGAGAACTGATAATGAAAATCTCCAGTTTACTTTCTGCAACTTAGCCTTATAGGCACATGAAGGTAAGCTTCCTTGAGATCCAAAGTTACCATCCAGTGATCCTTGCCCAGCAGAGGTAACAGTTGCTGTAACGTCAACATCTTGAACTTGGGAATGTCCAGATAAGTGTTGAGGAGAGATAAATCCAAAATTGGTCTCCACGTGTTCCCCTTCTTTGGTACTAGGAACAGGCGAGAATAAAATCAAGCCCTTTCTGATACAGGGACTGGCTGAATGGCCCCTATCTGGAGTAACTGAGAAACTTGCTTGTGAGCCTCTTTTCTTTGTGTAGGAGGAACATCTGGCATGCCTTTGAAAGGGGCATTGTGTGGAAATAAAATCTGTAACCGTGATGAATGATATCCAGCACCCATCTGTCTTGAGTGATTAAATCCCAATTTTCTTTGAAAAGAGATAATCTTCCTCCCAAAGGAGCTGCCAGACGAGAGTCCACTGGCAGCTGAAAAGGCAGGTCATTGGTTCTGCTTACGAAAGGACTGACCCCTGCCCTCACCAGAAGTCTGAGCAGGCGAACTGTCTGATCTAGGCCTAGACCTACCCCTAGACTGGGAACCATAAGCAGGATATGTCCACCCCTTAGCAGGCCAATTTCTACTAAACTTGGAGGCTGCACCTGCAAAAACTCTTTAACAGTCTGCATAGACTTAGCTTTGTCCTCCATTTTCTTTAAAACTGCTTCCACAGGCGGTCCAAACAACACATCAGACTGTAAAGGAGCATCCAAAATCCTGGTCTTAACATGCTCAGCTAAATTCTGATCCTTCAACCAGGCATGTCTGCGAAGAACAGAACTAGTAGCAGCCACCCTCGAGGAGGCCTGAACAGCATCAAAACCACACTGCAAAGAATGCTTACCCACTTGTTCAGACACATGAACCAAATCCAGCAATTCTTTACACTCAATACCTTCCGCCAAAGCATCCACCTTAGATTTCAATTGTGAAAGGAGATAATACTGATATTTCAGCATATGAAACTGACAATTCAACGCTCTCATGGCTAGAGTGGAAGAAGTATATACTTTCTTACCCCACCTATCCAAAGCCCTTGCCTCTTTATCAGAGGGTACAGGATTTTTAACCACAGAAGCTTTAACACCTTTAGGCCCCTGAGAAACAGTTTCTGGGTCCGCCCTAGGACTCTTAAACAAATACTTATGAGCGCACCCTATAATACCTATCAGGCTTAACAGGAGCAGGAGGCAAGGAATCAGGGTTCAGAGAAGCCTCTGCAAAAACATCCTCCACCACATTCAACACAGGAGGAATAGCTAAGGGCCTATGCTGGGGCAAAACAAGAATTCCCTAAGCCTTTTTCTGGAGTCAGAGTAATCTTGGCCTTCCCATTTAAAGTGCTCCCTCATGGAGTGAAGAGTCTCTGAAAATGAAAAATCCTCAGGAGGAGAAGCTGAAGGAGTGGAATCATCCACATCAGAATCAGAATAAGTAGGAAACTCTTGCAAGTCTTCCACAGAAGACTCTGAAGCCTGTGAACACTGTTCAAAACTATCAAACTCCTGTTCCACCCTAGGCCTCTTATCAGGTGGGGCATAGAACCTCTAATCAGAGTAATCAAATCTTCTGCCATTTTAAGCATATGTTTCTTAGGCACAGAGCCCAAATGCTAGGAGAAGCCCCACAGAAGCTGAACTTGGCCTACCTCTAAAAGAAGCTTTGGCAACAGAAGGAGAGGCCCTAACTACCTTGGAAGAGAGGGAAGAACAGTTACCTGAGAAGCCCCTCAGCTTGGCCTACCTCCTGAGAGGGCACATCCTGTAACAGTAAAGTATCTGCCTGAGACTCCATAGAAACTCCTGGCAAAACCTCTGGCTCCCTGAGCCTTCTAAAGGACCGGCGTCCGACCGCCGGTTCCTCACCCTAGGCTTCACTGTTTTGTCCTTGCGCTTCTTGGATGAAGCAGGCGGAGCATCCGGCGGCATATTATAATTACAACGCTTCCCAAACACTAACCTAGCACAATCAAGCCTCCTCTTAATGCCCTAAACAAGGTATACACAATGTATGATAATCCCATCTGTTTCCCACAAGAAATACAGTTATTCACTTTTTCTGACATCCGGTTAAATACTGAGGCAAGAAAAACCAAAATGTTGCCAACTCTGATTTCGGTCTGAAACTCCGGTTTGAAAATCTCAGAACGCCAACCTGCACTAAATTGCTTCTGCATCGGACCGTCATGCGTAAGGCGCCATGACCGGCGTCAACTACTCTGGTATTCACTATACCCAATAGTCAGGACTGCAGCAAGGGAAGACGAAGAACATCCCTGCTCCTATAAAGACGGTATGCTGCGATGGCGACAAGGCAGACTTTTCGAAGTTGACTGTAATGCCTAAGTGGTGACAGAGTGTCAGAGTTGATTGTTTTGCCTGAATCAATTGATGGCTGGTGGTAGTGGTGAGGAGCCTATCATCTAGATATGGAAACACCTGGAATCCTAGATGCCTCAGGTGAGCCGTGACCACTGCCATGCATTTGGTGAACACTCTGGGGGCTGTAGTGAAACCAAACGGCAGGGCTCGAAACTGGTAGTGACTGGCTCCCAGACGGAAACGCAGGTGATCTCTGGAGCATCTGTCCATCTTTATGTGGTAGTACGCATTCTTGAGATCGATGGAGCACATCCAATCGCCTTTCCCTAGAAAGGGAAGAATGGCCTGAAGCGTGACCATTCGGAACTTCTCTTTTACAAATTGGTTGAGTCTGCTGAGGTCCAAGATAGGTCTCCAGTCCCCTGTTTTCTTTGGAACCAAAAAGAATCTAGAGTAACTTCCGAATCCAACTTGGTCTGCTGGGCCTGGCTGGATGACTCTTTCTAGCAACTTGCAGACCTCTATAGTTGCTTGTTCCCTGAGACTGTGTGGAACATCCAGGATTCTGTTTACAGGAGTGGGGGGGGGGGGAAACGGTATGAAATACCCTCTGGAAATGATGCTTTGTACCCAGGTATCGGACGTTATGCTTAGCCAGGCTTCTGGGTACAAAGATATGAGACCCCCCCCCCCGACTGCCTCCAGAGCCGGACAGCCGGGTCTCCTTTCAGGATCGCTGGTAGGGCTGACCAGAGAACTAGCCTCTGTCACCCTGCTGTTGCAGACCCCCCCACCCCTGCCGTGCGGGCAGCGTCTTCCATTATAACTCCCTCCTCTGCCTCTAGAGGGGGTTTCTCCACGTGTCCTGAAAGGCTCCTTGCGCTTTTCGGAATCACATCTTTCCGCCCTTAGGGCCCTTGGGATACGGCCGAGTCGGGGTAGAAAAATGGACTCCAATGTCAGATAAAGACTTGCCTTCCTGCTCACACGTGGTTAGAGTTTCCTTTACCTTGGGCCCAAACAGAGATGAGCCATCAAATGGGGTGTTGATAAAAGAAGACTTGAAAGGCTCCGCAAAGGAACAGATGCATCCAGGCTTGTCTACGCAGAGCAATGCTTGAACTAGCTGCTCTACTCGAACCATCAGCTGCGTAAGATATGAGATGCATGGATGAGTTCACAATAGAGTTTAGGGTAGCGAGCTGTATGCTAACTTTGTCGCAACCCCTGCAGCTACCGTACCCAGGAGAATATCTCCTAGCTCTTTCAGGGGATCTCTTTGTAGTCTTGTAAAATGGGTTAAATAGTTCAGTGATCGAAGGGAAAAGGTCGCTGAACTAAACATGCGTTTCCCATATCTATCCATGATCATAGAATCTCTGTTAGGAGGATGGATAGATGAGGACGTCTCAAACGTTTCCTTTTTGGTGGCTGCAGCCACCACCATGGCATCAACAGGCACTCTTAGTCAAAAAGGCTTTGTCCACTGGGGCAGAGATGAACTTATTTGGCTTCCGAGGTACAGGTTCCATGGCCTCCGGAGACACCCACGCCTTACGAGAGATCAGCTCCATGAGTTCATCGTAAGGCGGAGACACCCAAGAAATTGAAGGTTGAGACCCGAAAGTCTTCAAGAGCACTGACTCGTCTTCAGTAGGGCTTTTGGACTGCCAACCGCCCCTCTGATTAAGGATCTCCAATATCTCTGCAAAGGAGATATCCTGAGAGGGGGATCGAGGGGACCCTTCTGACTCATCCAAATCAATGTCAGATGTCAAAGACTCCTGTGGGGAGTCCAAGTGCCTCCTCTTGCACAGTCTCTTCCTGGGCATCTCCTCAGTGGGGGCTTCTGGAGAGGTCTCAGAAGAGCAGGGGGCACCCTGTGGGGCTACTTGAAGCTCAGGGTCTCTACGGTTTGGAGGAACGGTAGAAGCAGGAGCGGACACAGGCGCTTGAGGGTAGGAGGAAGCCAGAGCTGATGATGTCTTTGGAGACCGGACTCTCCTCATGGCATCGAACGCACCATGGCTCTGACGAGAAGGGGTAGACTGATCTGAAGGGACCGACCAATCCTCCTGCACAGAGGCCATGGGCTCAGAGCCCGAGGTAGGAGCCGAAGCCCCAAGAGGAAGAGTCGGCACAGACAAATCGGTACGACTATCCTCCCCGGACCAGACAGGAGAGTGTCGGCTCCTAGAGTCCCCGGTCGGTGCAGAGGACATCCGAGTAGATGGAACCGATAACACTGGAGCAGGTCTCGGCTCCATAGGCTCAACAACTATCAGGTCAGGCTCCATAAGTCCGGTACGGCTCAGAGGAGGAGTAGTCAAGTCCTGGTTAATGGTCTTCGGCTCAGACTAAGGCATCGGAGCCAACAATTTGGCAAAGCCTGGTGCCCGTAAAAGCTTCTGCACCAACCAGTCCTATCCAGATCCAAGAGGCTGCCAGAAGACTTCAAGGAGTGCACCGAGGGTGCTGAATGGAACAGAGGAGATGAGGGAATCTCAGAAACCGGCTCCAAAGCTGTGAGCTGGCTCCGAACAGAAGGGACACTGTTCCGGGGACAGTGGAACTGATAACCCTACACCCTCCATTTTTTTGGCCTTTTTCGATGCTTTAGAGTCAGCTGAAGACTTGGAAGACTGAGGATCTACTAGCACCATCCTGGTCACCCAGTGCTTCGGAGAAAGGGTGCTGAAGTAAACCCCCTATCCACTAATTTCCTCCTTCTCTCTAAAAGTACCCTGGAAGAGAAGGAGTGACAGATACTACGAGAGTCTTGGAGGTGTAAAGCCCCCAGACAATAAACGCACTGAACATGCCAGTCAGTGACTTGACATTTTGTGTCCACAATCTGGACATTTTATGAAGCCAGATTTAGGATGTGGCTTCTCTTTCTCATCAGACATCTATTATCAATTTAAACAATTTTAAATAATTGAAACACACTAAAGAAATTATCTATCAAAGTACTCCTAAGAATGTGGTTAAATACAAGGACAACTATTAGGCCAACACTATAGAAAAAAAACAAGCCAACACAGGGCACTTATCTAAAACTAAATCCAAGTCTAAAGCTATACAGATTTTATATACTATCCTATCAAGAAAGTCAAGAAAAAAGTTTTTAAACTTGCAAATAGATGAATCTATCGATTAATATTGGTCCGAGCTATCTGGAACACAGAGATCTGTGCCATGGCAAACTAGATCTGAGGTAATTCCAGCAGTGCATCATGGGATAAGGGGCTTGGTCTCGAGCTACTGGCAAACCTTGAGCTTTGCTATCAGCCGTGTCGGAGCTGAGGATCGGCTCCGAACCCATCAGTGAGAATACACGGCGAGATTTAACAACTTCACATGAAACGTCTAACCTCGCCGTAGTACACCATAAATGAAAATAAATCTCATCTAGTACCCTGCCGACAAACTGTATTCCTGGGAGCAAGCTTGAGTACAACTTCCCAGATGGCCTACCTCACGCTAGAGAAACAAGTTTATCTGACAGCCTTCTTCAAACTACTGGCCACAAAGACCCAGTTAACTGCAAGGAAAATACTGCAAGCTCTGGAGTTCATGGCCTCTTGCATCTTACTAATTCCATATGCAAGACAGCATAAGAGGAAATTACAATGGTACCTAAAAAGTCTATGGTGCCAACATTCTCAGTACCTGGTATCAATGATTCTTATCACTCCTTGTATAAAGAGAGTTCCTTTGGTGGGCAGAGGTCTGCTACCACAAGGGGCTCCCTTTCACTCTACTCCCTGTTGCCCAGACCTAAATAACATACACATCAAACTATGCATGGGGGACTCACTTGGCAGGGCAGTGCATTCAGGGAAATTGGAACTAGAGTCAGATGCACCTGCATATCAATCAAAAAGAAATGTTAGCTGTACAGAATTCACTGACAGCCTTCAAGGACCTCATTCTTCCAGGACAGTTATTGGTAAAGACAGACACCACCACTGTTATGTGGTACATAAACAAGCAAGGAAGAACCCACTCGTACCCTCTCTGCAGACTAGCCATGGCTCTGTGGAACACAGCCTTGAGCTACCAAGTGCACCTACAAGCTCAATTCCTGCCAGGCAAGCTAAATTCACTGGCAGATCACCTAAGCAGAAATCTCATGGACCCACATGAGTGGAAACTGGAACCAAAGATATTCAACATTTTGAGAAACAAATGGGGAAATCCAGAGATAGACCCATTTGCCTCCCCTCAAAACTACCAATTGGACAAATTCTGCACAAGGACTCCCCACAGCCAAGCTTGGAAAGTGGATGCCCTGTCCTTCACCATGGAAAGCCTCTTAGTTTATGCTTTTCCCCCTCTGCCTCTCCTCCCGAAAGTCCTGCTAAAGATCAAACAAGACAAAAGTACAGTTTTGTACCTACCATAAATGTAGATGTCCGATAGGTATGCATCTGCAGTCATAACATATGGGTTGTCCTGCCTCAGGCAGCCCTTTGGTCGGCCGGATTCCAAAGTCTGGGTCTGGCCTCGGCTGATGTCGCACTTCACCCGACGTCATAGCTCCTGGGGTATAAAGGCATCAGCCAACGCCATTTTCCTCAGTGTTTCTTGCCCCAGATGCCAGGTGCCCTCTAGGAAGGCTAAATTTGGATAAAAGTAGAAATTCCAAACAGTAGAAAACAAAAAGTATATATACATATATACATACAAATACACCATAATAGATTCCCCCAGCTAGCTAAGAGAGGGGTAAGTACCCTAGGAATACCACAGAGGGGAAGGAGAGTGGGTAATCCTGACTGCAGATGCATACCTATCGGACATATACATTTATGGTAGGTACAAAACTGTACTATGTCCTTCAAGGATGCATCTGCAGTCATAACATATGGGTAGAATACCATAGCCAAACTGGGGGAGGAGGCACTAAGATAATGATGGTGTAGTTAAGATCCCTTGTAAAACTGCAGTTGCAAAACCTGCTCGGGATCTGGAGTACAAAGGAAGATTGTAATGCTTGGCAAATGTATGTAGCTCCAAGTAGCAGCTTCTAAAATGTCTTTGGTAGCCACTCCTCGTAGGAAAGCTGTAGTGGTGGCTGTAGCTCTTGTGGAGTGAGGCCTGATAATTTCAGGAGTTGTCTTTCCATGAAAGGAGTAACAGAATTGAATGCAATTTCCTATCCATTTTGAAATTGTCTGTTTGGAAATTGCTTTTCCTTGCACTCCTGCTGCATATGCTACCAGAAGCTGGTCAGTTTTTCTGTTGGTCTTAGTTCTGTCCAGATAATAGCGCAGTTGTCTGTGTACATCCAAGGTGTGCAGTAGTTTTTCCCCCCTGTTCTGTGGGTTAGGGAAGAACGTAGGCAAATGAATAGCTTGGTTCAAGGATACTCTGGATACCACCTTTGGCATGAAAGTAGGATTGGTTCTCAGAGACACTCTATCCTGGTGAAAGATAAGGAAAGGCTGCACTGCCATTAAGGCCTGTAACTCTGATACCCTTCTTGCTGAAGTGATTGCTAGAAGGAAGGCAGTTTTCCAAGATAAGAACTGTAAGTCTGCTGATGCTGCTGGTTCAAAAGGGGGAAGTGTCAATTTTTCCAGCACAAAATTGAGATCCCATGCAGGCAGAGGTGGTTTCCTTGGAGGTTTTACATTTTTGATCCCTCTTAGAAATTGTCTGAGGAGAGGTTGAGAGAAGATAGGTGGATCCATGCTGTACTCTGCTGAAATTGCTGAAGCATGAATCTTAATGGAAGAATAGGACAGGCCATTGTGGAACAGTTCTGCTAAGTATTCTAGGATGTGTGCTAGGTTTGCCAGTGTGACATCTGTTCCCTTTGATGCACTCCAAATGAGGAATCTCTTCCATTTGGCTGAGTATGTTTTCCTTGTGGAGGGTCTGCGAGCCTCCAGGATAATGTCCTTGACCCTCTGAGATAAAACTGGTTGGTTTTGTTTTATGCAATTTTCCAGGCAGTTAGCTGCAGTGTTTTCAAGTTTGGATGCAGGGTCTTGTAGTTGTTCTGTGTTAGAAGTAAAGGCCATAGAGGTAGAGGCCATGAGTTCATCTGAGACATGCCTCTCAGTAGCTGGTACCAATGCTGCATTGGCCAGTCTGGAGCAATCAGAATTACCTTTGGCTGTTCCTCCCTGATCTTCAGTAAAACTTTGTACATCAATGGGAGAGGTGGAAAGGCATAAACTGTCAGGTCCTTCCAGCTGAAAGAAAGGGAGTCCACCCTCCAGGCTTGTGGGTGGTATTCTCTTGAGCAGAATTTCTTCAGTTGGTGGTTGAGTGGGGAGGCGAACAGGTCTATCTCTGGCATTCCCCATGTCTTTGTTATGGTTTTGAAGATGTCTGGATGCAGTATCCATTCGTAAGCATCCGTGGTAGTTCTGCTTAATCTGTCTGCTAGTGAATTTTCTTTTCCTGGTACGAATCTGGTCTGCAATTGAATGTTGAGATTCAGGCCTAGGTTGCCATCCGGCATAGAGGGTAGGAATGCGTGCCTCCCCGTTTGTTGATGTACCACATGACTGTGGTATTGTCCGTCCTTATCAGCAGGTGTCCTTGCTGGAGGAATGTTTTGAATGCCTCGATTGCATGCTTCACTGCCAGCATCTCCTTTAGATTTATGTGTAGATTCAGCTGGTCTTGGGACCATAGGCCTTGGATACACTTGTCTTCCATGTGTGCCCCCCAGCCTAGGTCTGAGGCGTCCGTGGTGATGATCTGCCTTGGTTGTGGTTTGTGGAAAGGCAACCCTCTGTTGGTCTGGCAGGCCTGAGCCCACCACAGGAATTCTTGTTTCAGGCATGGAATGATTGGTATCATGGTTTCTAGACTGTGTCTGTGTTGAGACCATACATTCCTTAGGTACCATTGTAACTTTCTCATATGCAGTCTGGCATGTGGGATCAAGATTATGCAGGATGCCATGTAACCCAGGGCCTGCTGGACTTTCCTTGCAGTAAGCTGAGTCTGTCTTGTCAATGCCATGAAGTAAACTGGAAGTTGCTTTTGTTTTTCTTCTGTGAGAAAAGCCACCTGAGTTATTGTGTCCAGTTCTGCACCCAAAAGAGTTATCCTTTGGGATGGCACTAGTCTTGACTTCTGTATGTTGACTGTGTACCCAAGGCTTGCAGCAGTTGTATGACATAGGTCAAATCCTTTATTATTTTTGTCTTGTTGTCCGCTTGTATTAGGCAGTCGTCCAGGTATGGGTAGATTTGAATTCCCTGAAGCCTGCAATGTGCGATTACTGATGCCAGGCATTTCGTGAATACTCTGGGCGCAGTAGATAAGCCAAAGGGCAATGCTGAGAATTGATAATGCTCTGATCCTGCAAGAAATCTGAGGTGTCTTCTGCAATCTGGTCCTATGGGGACGTGCAGGTATGCCTCCTTGAGATCTAGAGTCACCAGCCAAGACTCCTTGCCCAACATGGGAAGAAGTTGCTGTAGGGTCAGCATCTTGAATTTTGGTACAATGAGATATGTGTTCAGTGCGGACAAGTCGAGAATAGGCCTCCATTGAGTTTTTTTTCTTGGTACAAGGAATAGTCTGGAGTAAAATCCTTGGCCTTGTTCCATAGATGGTACCTTTTCTATTGCTCTCATCCTTAGTAAGTTGGTGATTTGTTTTAGAGCCTCTGACTTCTGGCTTGATGGAAGGTTTGGCATTCCTCTCTTTTGTGGTAAAGTGTGGAAATGAAACCTGTAGCCTTTGTCTATTGTTTGCAAAGTCCATTTGTCTCCTGTAATGCAATGTTAGTTTTTTGAAAATAAAGCTAACTTTCCGCCCAAGGGTGCTTCCAGTTGTGCCCTGGTAGGCGGAATCAGAGCCAAGTCATTGTGTCTGTCCTGTGGAAGTGGTTGTAGTCGTAGCTGTGGCGGCACTCCTCTGGTTGTCAGGTTGCCACTGACGGCCCCTGTAGACACCCCTTGATTGACCTCTGCCTCTTGGGCGTCTATTTATGCCTCTCTGTGCTCTGGAGGTGTCTGGAAAGGACCAATTCTTTGAAGGCCAATTTCTGCTGAACCTCGGAGGTTGGACCTGCAGGAAATCCTTGACTGTTTGCACAGATTTTGCTTTTTCTTCCACTTTGAGAACCTCCTGTGCAGGGGAGCCAAATAAACTTTGTTTCTCCATAGGGGCATCTAGGAGTTTTGACTTAACATGGTCTGGCAAGGATTGCTCTTTTAGCCAGGCATGCCTTCGAATAACTGCTCCAGTCATAGCTGATCTAAATGAAGCCTCCAGTGCATCATAGCCACATTTTAAGAAATGATTACGGACCTGCTGTGAGTTGTGTACCAAATCCTGAAGTGACTTACGGTCTAAAGGTTCAGGAGAGGAAAGCTTTTTACTCAGCTGATCTAACAAAAATTCCTGGTACTGTATCATGTGAAATTGACAGTCTAAAGCCCTAGCAGAAAGAGTAGCAGATGTATAAACCTTTTTACCCCATCTCTCTAATGCTCTCGATTCTCTTTCAGAGGGTAGGGGGTTTTTGGCAGAGGCAGCTGCAACACCCTTAGGGCCCTGAGAAATGGTTTCTGGGTCTGCAGCGTGGGCGTTATACAAGTGGAAGTGAGAATCCGGGACCCTGTAATATCTGTCAGGTTTGGCAGGGGCCAGGGGAAGAGAATCAGGGGCAGAACTGGCATCATTGTATGCATAATCAACAACCGATAGTACAGGTGGAATGGCTAAAGGTCTATGCTGTGGTAAGTGTAAAAACGTCCTTAGCCTTTTCCTTGAATCAGAAAAATCCTGACCCTGCCACTGGAAGTGTTCCCTCATTGAGTGTAGAGTTTCCCCAAATGAAAAATCTTCTGGGGGGGAGGCAGAAGGAATGGAGTCTTCTGCATCCGAATCCTCATAAGGTGAGTATGGGCCTTCCTTATGGTCTGATAACTCTGATCCATCCGAGGAATAGTCAGAGGAGAGAGGTTCAGGGGGTTCAGTCCTAGGCCTTTTTTCAGGAGGAGGTTATGAGGCCCTGTCTGGGTGAGGTTGGGATCCCCTGATCAGAGAAATAAGGTCCTCAGCAAGGCTAAGAATCTGAGAACTGGAGGAAGGCCTGTGAGAGGGGGCTTTAGTAGGTAAGGCCTTGGAAAGTTTAGCTGCCTTAGCCCTGGAGAAGGCCTTAATAGACATAGAAGCAGGGGGTCTAGCTGCCCCACGTGCAGGAGTAGAGATGTCCAACGGAATGGTGTCGGACAATTCCTGTGTGCCTGCTTCTTCGGTATGAATTTCTGTAGCCGACTCAGCCGGGGCCTGTGAGGCCTCGGTTGTCGGAGGCATGCTTTCGGCCGAAGGAAGAACCGATGACTCTGTTTCAGCCGAAACCGAGACACTCGTGGTAGGCCTAACCGTGGTTTCAGCTGAAACCGCGGGCCGCGAGTGTTGGTCCTTTTCCTTGCGTTTTTTGGCTAAATGTGAAGTCGGAGTCTCCGACGGCATTTTATATGCAAAAGCGGGACCAAAAAACTCTTCAGCAAACTCCGACCGACGTCTAAGTGTCCGTCGGTTGAAGGAAGCACAGGCTAAACAAGCTGATACGTCGTGGTCTGGGCCTAAGCAAGGAAGGTAGTAAGAGTGGAAATCCTTATGAGGTATTTGTTTCCCACAAGTTAAACAATTTACTTTGTCTGACATCGGCTGAGGCAAGAAAGAGTCCCCAACGGGGTACTTAAGTCTTCGGTAGCTGAAATCTCTGGATCTGACCAACCGGCACTTGCGAATGGCCAGACCCAGACTTTGGAATCCGGCCGACCGAAGGGCTGCCTGAGGCAGGACAACCCATATGTTATGACTGCAGATGCATCCTTGAAGGACATCTAAGGAGAACACCGACCGCACCAGACAAACTCAGGAGAACACCGACCGCACCAGACAAACTCAGGAGAACACCGACCGCACCAGACAAACTCAGGAGAACACCGACCGCACCAGACAAACTCAGGATGAAACCGGACGCACCAGACAAACTCAGGAGAACACCGACCGCACCAGACAAACTCAGGAGAACACCGACCGCACCAGACAAACTCAGGAGAACACCGACCGCACCAGACAAACTCAGGAGAACACCGACCGCACCAGACAAACCAAGGAGAACACCGACCGCACCAGACAAACCAAGGAGAACACCGACCGCACCAGACAAACCAAGGAGAACACCGACCGCACCAGACAAACCAAGGAGAACACCGACCGCACCAGACAAGCCAAGGAGAACACAGACAGCACCAGACAAGCCAAGGAGAACACAGACAGCACCAGACAAGCCAAGGAGAACACCGACAGCACCAGACAAGCCAAGGATAACACCGACAGCACCAGACAAACTAAGGATAACACCGACAGCACCAGACAAACTAAGGATAACACCGACAGCACCAGACAAACTAAGGATAACACCGATAGCACCAGACAGCACCAGACAAGCTAAGGATAACACCGACAGCACCAGACAAACTAAGGAGAACACCGACAGCACCAGACAAACTAAGGAGAACACCGACAGCACCAGACAAACTAAGGAGAACACCGACAGCACCAGACAAAAGTACAGTTTTGTACCTACCATAAATGTAGATGTTCGAAGATCCACATTGCTGCAGTCCTTACTTATGGGTAGTCCGCTGTCCTCGGTCGGCCCGAATACCAAAGTATTAGGCTGACGTCGGTCATGGGCGCACAGCCCTGACATCAGAGCGTCAGGGTATAAAAGCGCATGACCGACGTCATATCCTCAGTCTTTTCTTGCCCCAGATGTCAGAAGGCCCTAAAAGAAAGGCCACAGCCAAAAAACAGAGTACCTTCCCAAAAGATATGCCCAACTACAGCCATCACCCAAACCATATAACCATGCTAAGCTACAGAGGGGAAGGAGGGAGGGAAAATTGGACTGCAGCAATGTGGATCTTCGAACATCTACATTTATGGTAGGTACAAAACTGTACTATGTTTTTCATCTCACATTGCTGCAGTCCTTACTTATGGGTAGAATCCCAAAGCAATGGGAAAGGGAGGTTGGAAAAATCATAAAGCATTAGGGGCTGCTAAAATGCCCTGTAAAATTGCAGTGGCAAATCCAGCCCTAGACTTAGAATAAAGAGGAAGGTGGTAATGTTTAGAAAAAGTATGTACTGAACTCAAGTGGCTGCTTCCAAAATATCCTTTGTAGCTACCCCCCTTAGAAAGGCAGTAGAAGTTGCAGTAGCTCTAGTGGAATGAGGTCTGATCCCAGTCGGAATCTCCTTACCATGATGGGAATAACAAAAAGAAATACAAAACCCAATCCATTTAGAAATAGTTTGTTTTGAAACAGGCTTACCCTGTGAACCCAAAGCAAAAGAAACAAACAACTGC
The DNA here is from genome assembly GCF_019279795.1 of Protopterus annectens. Classification (NCBI taxonomy): domain Eukaryota; kingdom Metazoa; phylum Chordata; order Ceratodontiformes; family Protopteridae; genus Protopterus; species Protopterus annectens. The sequence continues at coordinate 1,483,302,508 of NC_056745.1, read as the reverse complement.
TGAGACTGTCTGAACTCCTTGGTTCTGCTCAAATAATAACGCAACTGCCTGTGAATATCCAAAGTATGCAAAATCTTCTCCCCTTTATTTTGAGGATTTGCATAAAAAGTAGGCAAATGAATAGTTTGGTTTAAGGCCACACTAGAAACCACTTTAGGCATAAAGGAAGGATTAGTACGCAAAGATACCCTATCCTTATGAAAAATCAAGAAAGGCTCCACTGCCATAATGGCCTATAATTCAGAAACCCTTCTTGCAGAAGTAATGGCCAACAAAAAAGCAGTTTTCCATGACAAATACTTTAACTCGGCCGTAGCTGCAGGCTCAAAAGGTTGTAGAGTAAGCTTTTCCAACACAAAATTGAGATCCCAAGCAGGAGTAGGAGCTCTTGGGGGTCTTATGTTCTTTGCCCCTCTGAGAAACTGCTTAAACAAAGGATGAGAGAATAAAGGAGGGTCACAGTCATAATTAGCCGAAATGGCTGCAGCATGAACCTTTATGGAGGAGAAGGACATTGTCTAATAACTCAGTAAGATATTGTAAGGAAGCACTCAAATTAGGCTTGGAAACATCAAAGTCCTTCCCTTTGCTCCAAATAAAAAATCTCCTCCATTTATCAGCATAAACTTACCTTGTACTAGGCCTCCTGGCCTCCAAAATAACATTCAAAACTTGTTGTGGAAGCTGAGAACCTCCAGAATCTAAAACAGAATATGCCAGGCTGTTAGATGCAGAGACTGAATTCTGACATTGAGAAAGTGATTGCCCTCCTGAGACAAAAGGTGTGGAATCAAAGGCAGAGGCCATGGAGGCTCTCGGACCAAACTCCTCAGTAGTGGGTACCAGTGTTGTCGAGGTCAATCCGGTGCTATCAGGATCATGGATGGCTTGTCTTGTCTGGCCTTCAAGAGAACCTTGGGCAGAAGAGGTAGAGGTGGAAAGGCATATACATGAAGATTGTTCCAACTGAATGACAGAGCGTCCACCTTCCAAGCTGTGGGATGAAACCTTTTGTGCAAAACTTTGGCAACTGGTAATTTAGTGGGGAAGCGAACAGATCTATGTCTGGAGTTCCCCATGACACTGTCAACTTTTGAAATACCTGAGGATCCAATTTCCACTTGTGAGGATCCACTATTTGTCTGCTCAATACATCTGCTAAGGAGTTCTGTGCTCCTGGTAAAAATCTTGCCTGAAGATTGAGGTTGTAACTGAGAGCTGTCTCCCACAAAATCATCGCTTGTCTGCAAAGAGGGTACGAATGAGTTCCCCCTTGCTTGTTGATGTACCACATGACAGTTGTGTTGTCTGTTAGAATAAACACCTGCCCTGGGTGAAGTAAATCCTTGAAAGCCATTAATGCAAATTGTACTGCTAACATCTCCTTCAAGTTGATATGCAAATGTTGAAGTCTGGCAGGCCACGTGTCTTGCACCCATTTCCCATCGAGGTGTGCTCCCCAAGCCTTGTCTGAGGCATCCGTCGTTAGAATCTGACTCGCCTCTGGTCGGGTCACAGAGAGTCCCTTGTTTAGGTGACATTCCTGAGCCCACCACAAAAATTCCTTCTGAATGCAAGGCATTATTTGAATGACAGTGTCTAGATCCTGGCAGTGTTGTGTCCATAGATTTTTGAGATACCATTGAAGCTTCCTCATATGCAATTTGGCATTGGGAAGCACCAGAATACAAGATGCCATTAACCCCAAGGCTTGAAGGACTGTCCTTGCAGTCAGCCTGGACTGTAGAGACATTTGATGGAAATAAAGTGAAAGACTTTTCTGTTTGTCCGGGGTCAAAAAGGCCATCTGGGAAGCTGTATTCAGTCTCACACCCAGAAAGCACATGTCCTGAGAGGGTACTAGACTGGACTTTGTTTCGTTCACAGAATACCATAGGCATCTTAACACTACCATCACATACCGTAGATGCTGAAGAAGCTTGTCCTCGTCTTGTGCAATAATCAGGCAATCGTCCAAATAAGGATAAATTTGTATTCCTTCCATCCTGAAAAAGGCTATCACTGGAGCCAGAACCTTTGTGAACACTCTGGGCGCAGTAGATAAGCCCAAGGGCAATGCAGAGAACTGATAATGTAAATTTCCAGCTCGAAAACGCAGGTACTTCCTGCAACTGGGCCTGATAGGAACATGAAGATAAGCCTCTTTTAGATCCAGAGTTACCATCCAGTGATCTTTTCCCAGCAGAGGCAAAAGCTGTTGTAATGTCAACATTTTGAACTTTGGAATGTCCAAATAAGTGTTGAGGAGAGATAAATCCAAAATCGGTCTCCACGTGTTCCCTTTCTTTGGTACTAGAAACAGGCAGGAATAAAACCCTAGACCCACTTCTGAAGGAGGTACTGGCTGTATGGCTCCCATGTGAAGTAATGAAATCTGTTTGTGAGCCTCCATCCTTTGCCGAGGAGGAATGTCTGGCATACCTTTGAAAGGAGGCAATGTATGGAAATAAAACTTGTAACCTTTGTTTATAATGTCCAACACCCATTTGTCTTGGGTGACTAAAAACCAATTTTGCTTGAAGAGAGCTAGCTTTCCTCCCAAAGGAGCTGCCAGGCAAGAAGAATCTGGCAGCTGAAAATGCAGGTCATTGGGCCTGTTTACGAAAGGACTGGCCCCTACCCTCACCAGCAGATTGAGCAGGCGAACTCCAGGTTCTAGGCCTAAAGGTACTCTGAGCTCTGCCCCTACCACGCCTAGATCTACCCCTAGACTGGGAATCAGAAGAAGGGTACGCCCACCCTTAGCAGGCAAATTTCTACTAAACTTAGGAGGTTGAACCTGCAAAAAATCTTTAACAGTCTGCATAGACTTAGCCTTGTCCTCCATTTTCTTCAAAACAGACTCCACAGGAGGACCAAACAACACTTCGGACTGTAAAGGGGCATCCAGAATTCTAGACTTAACATGTTCAGATAAATTCTGATCCTTAAGCCAGGCATGCCTACGAAGAACTGAACCAGTGGCAGCCACTCTAGAAGAAGCCTGCAAAGCATCAAAGCCACACTGCAAAGAATGTTTCCCCACCTGTTCAGAAACATGTACCAAATCTTGCAATTCTTTACACTCTATGCCCTCCGCCAAAGCATCCACTTTAGATTTTAGCTGAGAAAGGAGGAAATTCTGATATTTCAACATATGAAACTGGCAATTTAAAGCCCTCATTGCCAAAGTAGAAGAGGTGTACACCTTCTTACCCCATCTGTCCAAAGCTCTAGCTTCCTTATCTAGAGGAACCGGATTCTTTACAACAGAAGCCCTAACACCCTTAGGCCCCTGACTAATAGTTTCTGGGTCCGCCCTAGGACTCTTATATAGGTATTTATGAGCCTCAGGTTCCCTATAATACCTGTCCGGTTTAACTGATGCAGGAGGCATAGAATCTGGATTAAATGAGGCCTCCGAAAAAACATCCTGAACAACATCCAAAACAGGAGGAATAGCCAAGGGTCTGTGCTGTGGTAAAAACAAGAACTCTCTAAGCCTCTTTCTGGAATCTGAGTAATCCTGTCCTTCCCACTTAAAATGTTCCCTCATAGAGTGTAAGGTTTCTGAAAATGAAAAATCCTCTGGAGGGGAAGCAGAAGGAGTAGAATCCTCTGCATCGGAATCCAAATAAGGAGGAAAATCTTGAATATCCTCAGCAGAAGACTCAGAATCATCTGAGGCCTGCTCCAAAATTTCCAACTCTGGCTCTACCCTGGGCCTCTTATCAGGAGGGGGCATGGAACCTCTAATTAAAGAAATCAAATCTTCTGCCATTTTAAGCATATGCTTCTTAGGTACAGACCCTGAACCAGAACTAACTCCAGAAGAAGGCAAAACAGTCCTGCCCTTAGAAGGAGCCCTAGAAACAGTAGCAGAAGGCCTAACCCCCTTAGGCAAAGAAGGGGGAATAGTAACCTGAGAGGCCCCTTCAGCCTGACCTGACTCCTGTGATGCCACATCCTGTAAAATCAAGGTTTCCCCCTGAGACTCAAAAGAAACTTCAGCCGGATCCACCTGTTCCACTGCAGTCTCTAAAAGACCGGCATCCGAAATGGACGAATCATCCTGTCTAGGCTTTACAGATTTGTCTTTACGCTTCTTCGTGGAAGCGGGCGTCGGAGGATCCGACGGCATATTATAATTACACCGTTTGCCAAAAACTAACCTAGCGCAATCTAGCCTTCTCTTAATAGTGCGCTTATTAAACCTAGCACAAAACCGACACCCAACTACGTCGTGCTCCGGTCCCAAGCAAGGGATACAAAGCGAGTGGTAGTCCCTATGCGGTATCTGCTTCCCACAAGAAATACAATTATTTACTTTTTCTGACATCCGGTAAACTGAGGCAAGAAAAAACAAAAATGCTCCCCAACGGGGTACTTAGCCCAACTTGGTATGTCTGAAACTCCGAAAACGAAAAATTTCAGAAAGCCGAACGGCACTTGCAACGCTGCTTCTGCATCGGACCATGCGGCAAAAAAGACTGAGGATATGACGTCGGTCATGCGCTTTTATACCCTGACGCTCTGATGTCAGGGCTGTGCGCCCATGACCGACGTCAGCCTAATACTTTGGTATTCGGGCCGACCGAGGACAGCGGACTACCCATAAGTAAGGACTGCAGCAATGTGAGATGAAGAACATCTAAGAATAACACAGACAGCACCAGACAAACTAAGGATAACACCGACAGCACCAGACAAACTAAGGATAACACCGACAGCACCAGACTGGCCACGCCGACACTGGTACCCCCTCTTGCGCAGTATGTCACTGCTGGATTCATGGCACCTGCCTCAGACCCCTTCCCTGCTGTCCCCAGCAGGAGGGCCAGGTTCTGCACTCCCAGATTCAAACCCTGAACCTTCCAGCCTGGCTAATTCCCTGACCTCTCCAATAGCATCCCTCAGTAAGCAGGTGCTAGATGTCATTCTGGAGGCCAGGAGACCTAGTACTAGAAAATCCTATGTGGAAAAGTGGAAAAGATACTGTTCCTGGAGCCAGACCCAAGGGATGGGCACAACCGTGCCCAGCTTACCGCATATCTTTCAATACTTAACAGATGCTCCACAAGGGCCTTTCCTTCTCATCAGCTAATATTCATGCCTCAGCCATTTCAGCACATAATACAGAGCCTTCCCTCTTCTCTCACCCCCTGCTGAAACAATTCCTCAGAGGGGCCAAAAATTCAAGACCACCCAGGAGAGCCCCTACTCCAGCCTGAGACCTTAACTTTGTATTGGAAAAGCTCACTCTACCTCCTTTTGAGCTATCTGCAACTGCAGAGTTGAAATTCCTTTCTTGGAAAACTGCTTTCCTTCTAGTCATCACTTCAGCAAGAAGAAGGTCTGAACTTCAGGCCCTCATGGCAGTGGAGTTCATCATCTTCCATGCTGACAGGGTGTCCCTCAGGACCAATCTTTCCTTTATGCCCAAGGTGGTATCCAGTGTGGCTCTTAATCAGTCCATTCATTTACCTACCTTTTTTTCCTAATCCACAGAACACAGGAGAACGAATACTGCACTCTTTGGTCATGCACAGGCAACTAAGATTTTATTTGGACAGGACTAACCCTTTCAGAAAAACTGAACAGCTACTAGTTGCCTTTGCTGCAAGGGCAGAGGGGAAGGCCATTTCAAAGCAAACCATTTCTAAGTGGATAGGCCATTGCATTCTTTTCTGCTATAAGCAACATGGAAAACCTACCTCTCAGGGGATAAGATCACATTCCACCAGGGCTGCATCTACCTCTACAGCCTTTCTCAGAGGTGTCCCTACCAGGGACATCCTAGAAGCTGCTACCTGGAGTTCTGTACATACCTTCACCAAGCATTACCACTTACCTAGGTTTTCTAAATCCAGAGCTGGTTTTGCCACTGCAGTCTTGCAGGGCTTAATAGCTGGTCCTAATGCTCTAACTTCCTCCTCCCTGCCTTAGCTTTGGGAATCTACCCAAATATAATGACTGCAACAGTGAAATATGAAGAACACAGTACAGTTGTGTACACTTACCATAAATGTAGATGTTAGAGTGTATTCACTGCTGCAGTCCTGGTTACCCTCCCTCCAGTCCAGTCTTCTCTTGGCACCTTTCTTCTGGATTAGTGTATTTCAGCTTTCTGGTGCATTTGCTTTTTGTTGGAGGTGTAACATAGGTTCATAGATTAGTACTAAGCTAACTGCCCTTGTGAGCCATTTTAAGCCTAGCCAATTATTCCTTGTGAGACTCAAACCCTACACCTTGTGTTTGTAAGGCAAACACCTTAACCATTAGGCTACCCTCCCAACCTTTATAGACCTATATATATTATATATATATATATATATATATATATATATATATATATATATATATATATATATATATATATATATATATACGCGGAATACACTCGAACATCTGCATTTATGGTAAGTGTACACGACTGTACTTTTCCTCATATGAGTCTGGCATATGGAACGAGTAGAATGCAAGAGGCCATGAACCCTACAGCTTGCAGGATTTTCCTTGCGGATAACTGGTGTTTTGTGGCCAATAGTTTGAAGTAGGTTGTTAAATCCACTTGTTTCTCTGGAGTGAGGAATGCCATCTGGGAAGTGGTGTTCAAGCTTGCTCCCAGGAATACAATCTGTTGGCAGGGTACTAGGTGAGAATTATTTTCGTTGATGGTGTACCCCAGTGAGGTTAGAAGTTTCTTTACGATTGCCAGGTGTTGTAATCGCAAGTCTTGCGTTTCTGCCTGAATCAGACAATCGTCTAAGTATGGGTAAATTTGAATATTTCTCTGCCTGCAAAATGCAATGGCTGGAGCTAGGCACTTTGTGAATACCCTGGGCGCGGTAGATAAGCCAAAGGGCAGTGCAGAGAACTGATAGTGCATCTAGCCTGCTTTGAAGCGTAGGTATCTTCTGCAAGATTCCCTGTTTGGGATGTGCAGGTAGGCTTCCTTTAAATCCAGTGTTGTCAACCAGGCATCCTTGCCTAGCATAGGAAGCAACTGGTGAAGAGAGTTAGCATCTTGAATTTTGGGATCACCAAAAAAAAGTGTTTAGTAAAGAAAGGTCCAGGATAGGATGCCATGAGTTGTGTTTTCTGGGAACCACGAAAAGTCTTGAATAGAAGCCTTGTCCCTTTTCCTCTTCTGGTACAGTTTGAATAGCCCTTATGCTTGACAGAATACTTGCTTTTGAGCCTCTGCCCACTGATTTGGGGGTAGATCTCACCAACCGTTTGGGGTTGGTAATGTATGGAAGTGAAATCTGTATCCTTGGGAAACTATTTAAAACCCATTTGTCCTGGGTAATGAGTTTCCAGTTTTTTCCCTGCAGAGCAATCTTTCCCCCTAAAGGAGCAGTCAGTTGAGAAGTGCTTGGAAGTTTTAAAGTTAAGTCACTGAGACAGCTTGCTATAGGGAGGAGTCTTACTACTCCCCGATTTGGAAGTTGGAACCCCACAATTAGTCCTGTGCGTACCCTGGGACTGAAGCCTGGGTGTTCTGCTGGTTCTGGGTTTGGACTGAAGGCCTGGAAGAGGCAGGAAAGGACCAATTCTTAGAGGGCCAATGCCTACTAAATCTTGGAGGCTGTACTTGTAGCCTCTTTAACAGTTTGCATAGATTTAGCTTTTTCCTCCATCTTTTTAAGTACTTCTTCTGCTTTGTTGCCAAACAGGCGGTCCTGATTTAAGGGAGCATCCAGCAATTTAGCTTTAACATGATCTGGCAAGAATTGCTCCTTAAGCCAAGCATGCCTTTTAAGTACAGACCCAGTGACAGCAGTCCTGCAAGATGCCTCTAGTGAATCAAAACCACACTGCAAAGTATGTTTTCCAACTTGTTCAGCAGAATGCATTAAATCCTGTAAATCCTTATGTTCAGCAGAGTCAGGAAGCAACATCATTTTTTGTTTAAGCAATCCAATAATATGCTGCTGATACTTTAACATATGAAACTGGCAGTTTAAGGCCCTAATGACCAAGGCTGCTGAAGTGTATACCTTCTTACCCTATATATCCAGCTCCCTGGAATCTCTATCAGAGGGGGTAGGATTTTTGGCAGCAGTAGCCTTAATGCCCTTGGGTCCCTGTGAAATGGTCTCAGGATCCACAGTAGGATTTTTAAAAAGGAACTTGAGAGTCAGGAACCCTGTAATATCTATCAGGTTTTCTGGGAGCATGAGGTAAAGAGTCAGGGGCCAAGCTAGATTCCAAAAAGGCATCAGCAATGTCTAGTACAGGAGGGATAGTTAAAGGCCTGTGTTGGGGCAGACATAAGAAATCCCTGAGCCTATTTTTAGAATCAGAGTAATCCTGACTTTCCTAATGAAAATGCTCTTTAAGACTATGCAAGGTTTCACCAAGAGAGAAATCCTCTTGGGGGGGGGGGGGAGATGGGGGGGGGGCAGGGATAGAGTCCTCTGCAACAGAATCCTCATAGGTAGATGAGGGTAAATTCTGGTCATCAGAGGAAACAGAAATTTCAGAATCCTGATCAGAAGTACCATAAGCAAATTCAGTCCTAGGTCTCTTAGAGGGGGAAGGCTGGCTTCTCCTGATTAATGTAATTAGGTCTTCAGCCATTCTTATTTGTTTTTTAGGCATAGAGGCCTGACCATGCGGTCTGGGCGTCGGTTTTCTAGGCATAGTTCGAGTTTTAGGCCTTGAAGAAGATGGCATTGGTTTAATATGCAAGTCAGTAGGCCTGAATTCACCCTCAGAAGCTGGTGCCTGCATAGCAGCTCCGGACCCATCCAAGGTAGAGACATCCGCAGGTTCCACAACTGAAGCATCTCGCGGCATACCGGACTCTGAATAGGTCTCAGTAGAGGCCTGCGAATCTGAAGTAGTGGGTATCATGGGCTGCGAAAGCACCTCACTGAGTACTGGCAATCTGGTGACTATCTTAGAAGCGTCCATCGGCTGTTTTGGACCTAGGTGGCCTCTCTCTTTATCTTTGTGTTTTTTCGGAATGTCGGTAGTCGGGTGGCTTATCGAAGACATCTGGTTAATTGAACAGATACTTGAACAGAGTACCAAAATATTTAGAGGCATAAATATACCGATGACGAATAGTTTGCTGTTTAAATATGGCACTAACCGACAGCGAGGTACGTCATGGTCAGGGCCTAGGCAAGGAATACAGTACGATTGAAAATCTGAGGTATTTGCTTTCCATAAGAAATATAAATTATTGACTTTTACTGACATCGGTTTAGAGAAAGAAAAAGTTTCCCCAACGGGGTACTTATCTTTAGCTGAAGACTTTGGTTCTGAAACTCAAACAAAAATTTCAGGAGTCTGTCAACCAGCACTTGCGAACTGCTTCTGCTTCGGGCACCGCATGGCAAGAAAGACTGATGTAATGGCATTGGCTGCATGCTTTATACCCCTGACTACCTGACGTCACGGAAGATGAGACAGCAACCGATGCAGGACCCAAGACTGATAATCAGGCCGACTGAGGGCTACTGCAAGCAGATAACCCAAATGTGATGACTGCAACAGTGAAAGACGAAGAACATAACGGCTAACAAGTCTTGCTGAGAGTTAGAAACAAGATCTGAGGTAGTAGAGAGAACCATTGTGGGTAGAGACTTAACTTGAGAGTTTTTTTGGCTGGCGCAAGCTGTATGTCAGCCGAGCTGGTTCAGATAATTAGAACGGTGTCCCAACTGTCAAGAATTCATGAAAACTGACATTATATCGAATATTTTTCCTCAGCTGTTTCCCCAAACTCAAAGACAAATCTGCAACTTTGCTAGCACAAGTACCAAACAGCTGTCTGCAAATCTATTAAATGCACTATTCCCAATGTAGCACTTAAGAAGCTGGTGATGAAAACAAGTATCTAAGGGTCTCAGTGCTTCCTACAGTCTCTCACCACCAGTACATTATCCATCACATTAACATCACAATTTCTGACCCTTAAATTACTACAAACTGGCTTACAGACGACTAGTAAAGCTTTAATCTAGGCAGGTAACATTAAGCTTTCATACTACAATCACCTTGATGTCAGCTGCACAAATGAACACTGCAGAGGCCAGTAAGTTGCAAATTTGTAGTTATCCATTACTTCTGGTATGAACAGTTGATCTTGTACTCAAAGGAATCATTCATTGCCCATTTCTGAAATTTTGTAAGGGGAATTTTCTCTAACATTTATTTTGCCTAATCACCTCTAGTGCAGCCAGTTACATAGCAAATCCTAGCTAATTTCATTACCACTATGGCTGACTTGATTTGTTGCAAATGCCATTAAGTTAAGTACAATCTGCGAGAATGGACAATGTGTCGGCTTCTTTCAGGAAGCATCATTTTTTTCTATGGTGAATTCCATTAATTATATATACTTTCTGCAGTGAATGGCTTGATAAGCACTTGCAGATTAAGACACATCTGACACCACTTCCAAGACGGATACACATTGAGTAACAGCTTAACTCTGGCTCTCCCAGTGTGAAAACTGGAACTTGGCTGAGAAAGCCAGTGAACCTAGATTTTTGGATACATTTCAGTACCTGGCTATTAAGTGCACTTGGATACAGGAAGAAATAGAGAGCGTGAAGGAAAATCAGTTACAAAAATTGACAAACACTGACTGGGAAAAGTACTGTAGTTCTTCAACAAAAAGCAGTGTATGACTTTCAGTAACCTAGAGGAAAGTATAAAACAACTGCACACAGACCCTTCTAAAATAAATGAAACACTGATGGAGTATATCAACTCAAACAATAAAAGGCTGGAAGTGGAAGACTTAAACAGATATTCAGATCATCTTCTTTCTTTCGGCTTTTCCCGGTTAGGGGTCGCCACAGCGGAACTCCGGTCCGCTAATGTTTGGTAGTGGATTTTTAGATGCAGAGTTACCAGCCCTGACGCACAACCTTCAACGAAGGCACGCCCATTCACGCACGTCTCCACACAGAAGACGCTCTAGCTGAGAATCAAATGCGACGTCTTGCTGTGAGACGATTCAGATAAGGTGTTAAAATTGCAAAACTTAAGAGGTCGAAATGAAGAAAAGGCTGGCTAAACAGGAGACTGCACAAGGAGAGATGTTTCAAAAAATAATTGAATTAGAGGACAGAGTATGTAGGGAAAACCTGAGATTTTCTCCTATGCTCCTTCCAGCTTCTTGGGTAGACTGTTAATTTTATGAAAGCACAAATAAGCAAGCTGGGCTGGTATTCCACAGCAGGAGTTTAGTTGAAACGGCACATTGTGTGCTATGGGAACGCAACCTAGACCTTTAACAGTAAAGATGCAATCCTACCAGCAGAAGGAGCCGACTTTTACAAAACTGTGGCAGAAGGGCAAAGTACTAAAAGTGAGAGACAGCAGTGTTTGTGGAGAATGATTACTCATTGCATACCAGGCAGAAGAGAAGATAATTTATTCCACTATTCAGGAAATGTCTAGATGCAGGTGTGAGATTCAAACTGCCGTACCCAGCTGTCTTCGAAGTATTCTTACCAGGAGTGACAAAATCATTTTTTGATGAAGTACATACTAAGGAGGAAATGCAAACTTTTGTCCAACAAAATGTGTGAGCTGTAAAACAAAGATTCTGCTTCTTGTTCTTCTGGTAATAAAAGACCACAGAGAGACTGTACCTGTGAAACATTTTCTAATGTTTCGTCAGAAAATGGAGTAAAGGGAGCATGAGAGTAGAACTGCGAGTTACATTGGAAATGAAGCAGGGACAGGACCTTGGGATGGAGATGAACAGTAATGAAACCAGTACATTAATGTGGGATTATGATGCAATACTTACATGTGTGAAATATGACAGAACTAGAAAATCGGAAAATATCAGACTTTTTCAGAAATTTCTTCGACTTGTGGGGGAGTCTAAACAATATGCCCTACTTCATGTCACTAATGTTCAAAAATGCTTTGGAGAGGGGAAGAGGAGGGAGAAAGTTACTTGTAAGTAATGATTTTTTTCTTTCTTATTAGCACTATTTTTGTGGTGCGTGGTTTTCATTTTATGCTATAAAGTAAAGTTTTCCAAGTTAAAATCTAAGTGTAGTGGGGACTGCAAACAGGTGCTGTTTTATTTCCTTTCTCCATTCTCTCTTTCTTCTTCTTCAGTTTTTACAAATGTAGGCGATGCAATAAAAAAAAAAGCCTGCATAAAACAGCATCACAAAAGAAAAAATTAATGTGCCTCTTCTCATTCTTGCATGAGGAAATGAAAATATTAAGGATGTTGGATTTATTTAGTAACAAGTTTTAAGAGTACGCAAGTCAATAAAAATTATTGAATATTATGAGGCTTTTTTCTAGAAAATACATGTATGCTCAGTAGCAATTCTGCAGCTGATAGGCTACAGGCTGGTGGAGAGAGAGAATGGCTGAAGAAAAAAAACGAAAAGAGAAATTAGCAAGGACATAAATGTTCTCTGAAAGCATTCAGGGGCTTTTCTCAGCTGGGAGAGCTAGAAAGAAAAGACAAACTCAATTAGCACTTAGAAACACAGGCTGCACCGTGCATCTTAGCATGTTTAACCTTTGTTTTAGGTTAACCCAAGTCTCAGAGTATGGCTGCCAGTTTGGGACTTGTTATTAGGGGAGTAAAACTTCAGTATTTGAAGATGTGCATAGTTTTGTCCATTAGTATTAATGGAATAGGTTTGGGGGTGTGCTTTTTTTGTTTGAGGGTTTTCAATAAAACAAAAGTTTTATAAGGTGCGACATAGCCTTAATGGATACAAGAAACAACTGTATAAAAGTTTGACCTGTCAAACAGTGTATGCATGTAACAAAACAGCTGGAACTAAACATTTAACAAAAAAATGTGCAATACATAAAACATGGGAATAATAACTTTTTAATGCAATGATACTTTCTGTAATGACTTTAAATGTCAATAGCCTCACAGATCACTACTCTCTCTTTTTAGTATTTAACTAGATTACAAAATGTATAGTGCAGCTAGTTATGTTAAACTTAAAAAGAAACGAACATGTGGCTTTGATGAAGAAAGGTTTTCAGGATGGTTATTCAGCAGAATATCTGGGACAAAGGAAAAGAAAAGAAAACCCACGGTAGTGGTGCTGCGGTAGCGTTGTCTCCTCACAGCAAGATGTTGTCCCATTCGGTTCTCAGCTAGAGCGTCTTCTGTGTGGAGGCATACGTGAATGGGCGTGCCTTCATTGAAGGTTGTGTGTCAGGGCTGGTAACTCGGCATGTAAAAATCCACTACCAAAACATTAGCGGACCGGAGTTCCGCTGTGGCAACCCCTAACCGGGATAAGCCGAAAAACAACTTAAAAGAACCACAGGCTATACACCATGCATCTTAGCATGGATAACATTTCTTTAGGTTAGCTCGAGTCTGTGTGTGGCTATCAGTTTGGAACATTTGTTACTATGAGAAGTGTAAAACAGGTAGTTATGTACTCACCATAACGATCGATGTATGTGGTCCATCTCGCCTCACATTCTTTACTCACGGGTTGGAGCCAGAGAATCGGCTCAGACTCTGCCAACTTACTTCTCTAGCACGAAGTCTCTAATTGGCTGGGCTAACCCGGTATCCCAAGATGCACCTCGCCCTAGCCCCAGATCTAGTTTGCAGCCATTCCAGTCACACCCCACACACAACCGCCACTGGAAGGAGCGCCAGAAAGAAAAAACAACTGACATTGAAGGGTTCTCAGAGCCAATTTTCCTCCAAATCCTATAGGAAGGGGGCAGGTGGGAGGGTACGTAAGAATGTGAGGAGAGATGGACCACATGCATCGATTATGGTGAGTACATAACTACCTGATGCTATGTGGTCCTATCTCGCCTACATTCTTTACTCATGGGACAGCGTCCCCAGCACCTCTATCCTGGGCGGCTCATAGGAAAATACTCCTGATAACCATGGAACCAAAGGAAGCCCAGCCCCTAGAAGCCACGTCCAACTTGCAATGAGTAATAAAGGTGTGCGGACAGGCCCAGGTGGCCGCAGCACAAATATCATCCAATGAAAGCCTGGCATGGTAAGCTATTGATGTAGACACTGCCCTGGTAGAATGAGCTTCATAGGTTCATACTAGGGTATCTGCCCTAGGACATTTGTAAGCCTAGACAGAGTGTGTTTGGCTTTCACCACCCATTTTAAATTAATTTTGCTATGCCCTTTTTCGAGGTTAGTATACTGTGCCTCTGTAACAGTTACACAGAAGTGATACCCGGGGTAAACCTATGATCTCCCATCCACTCAAGATTCCTCTTGAAGAGAGTCAATGAGGGACTCTGCCTAACCTGGACTGGGATTTTATTACAGAGTGAAGGGAGCCTATGGGTTATGAATCTGTCCCTCCAGCATGTCCTATTTATTTCAGTGCTGAGGTTCAAGTCTCTTGAGCACGTGGCTCGATGGGATTTGGATTTTCTGAGGTGCAGCATGTTCATTAATTCTGGGTTGGACATGGCTTTATACGTCAGGCACAGATCGCCTCTGAGCAGGCGGTATGCCACTGAGTAGAGCTGGAGTTTCTTAAACCGGGCAGCATATGTCATCTGCTTGAACCCTTTGATCCTCTTGGTGAGGTACTTTTGGGGTCTTTCCAGTTACTGCAGGTGTCTGGTAAGGTACATCCCAAAAGGGCATTGTACTCAATTATGGGCCGGATGAGGGATGAGTAAAGAGGCACGATGACCTCCCCTGATCTAGATGTGAATCCCTTCATGATTAGGTGGGCTATATAAAATGTTTTTCTAACCACTTTGGCCACGTGGTTGTCAAATGAGAGATTGCTATCAACTTGGGTCCCCAGGTCCCTAATTACTTCTGTACTTAATGGATTACCACCTATGTGGTAATTTGTGGGCACTTTGTTTCTGCCAAAGGGGATGGCTATACACTTTTTGGCGTTTAGCTTGAGGCCATGGCTCTGGCACCAGTTGTCTGTTTCTATAAGGCCCTTTTGGAGGATGCTTGTGTCGGCTGGAGAGTCTATTATGGCACCCAGTTTGCAGTCATCTGCAAACTTGGTCAGCCACAGTCCTTCCGTGTTGGCCTGTACCTCCGAGAAATATATATCGAACAAGAGAGGTCCCAGGACTGAGCCTTGTGGGACGCCACTTGTAACTGGTTTGGAGTCTGACATGGCTCCAGCAATTCTAACCATGTGGTTCTGTCCTTGAGCCAGTTTGCAACCCATCTAGTGACATAGGGGTTTATATTTAAGCTTTGACGGGAAAGGGTAAATTTCTGCCTGCTGATGAATAGATAAAGGAAATACAACCTTTGATCCATTTAGAAATTGTGCTCTTGGAAATAGGACAACCTGTTCCGTTTTCTGAGAAGGACACAAACAGTTGATCAGACTTCCTAATATGCTTAGTCCTGTGCAAGTAGAATCTTAGTTGTCTATGCACATCCAACTGGTGAAATCTAAACTCTGCTTTATTGGAATAGTTTGGAAAGAACACTGGTAACTCAATAGACTGATGAAGATTAACGGTGGATGACACCTTCGGAAGGAAGGACTGGTTAAATCTCAGGGAAACTCTGTCTTTATGAAAGGTCAGATACGGGGGATTAATGGACAAAGCTTGAATCTCTGATACTCTTCTGGCCGATGTAATGGCTATTAGGAAGGCCGTCTTCCAAGATAGAAATTTTAATTCACAGGTGGCAGCCGGTTCAAAGGCCAGTGAAGTGATGGCTTGTAACACAAGGTTTAGATCCCATGGCATGACAGGTTCTAAAACAGGAGGGCGAAGTAACCAGGTGCCTTTTAAGGCGGCCTTACGAAGTTTATGGCCCATAAGAGAAGGCTCGTAAGATGTATGAAAATTGGAAATTGCAGCCAGCTGCACCTTAATGGTAGCAGGAGCGGAGCCCTGTCGGAAAAGCATGGCTAAAAAATCCAAGACCGACGGAATTGGGGCTGTGAAGGGGTCCAAACCTTGGGCCTGAGCCCAAATGGAGAATTGCTTCCATTTGCTGGCATAAATTCTTCTGGTGGAAGACTTACGAGACGAAGACAAGATGTGTACCACCTCAGGTACAAAGGAATGTCATCCAACTAGTGATGGAAGTGGAGTAGCCAGGCTGTCAACCTGACGGTTTGCAGGGAGGGATGGAGCTGTCCTGACATGTGAATCAGTAGGTCTGGCACTGGGTCCAGGGTCCAAGTGCTGTCCACTGCGTACTGCTGAAGAAAAGGGAACCATACTTGTCGAGGCCAGTGCGGAGCAATTAGAAACATCCTGCTTCCCAAGGATATGGCTTTCTGAATCACTCTTGGTAATAGAGGAAACGAAGGGAAAGCATAGATCAGACCGGAGGGCCAATCGTGGACTAGATCATCCCTGGGGGGACTCCCCCTGTGGGGGGATCAGTGTGAAGTACTTGCTGCATTTGACATTGAGAGGGCTGGCGAAGAGATCGCAGCAAGGCTGACCGCACCTGTTGAAAATTTGAACCGCCACTCGGTTGTTCAGGGACCACTCGTAAGGCATCAGAATAGCTCTGCTCAGCCTGTCCGCTATCACGTTGGTCTTTCCCGGAATGTGCGTTGCCACTAAAAAACGTTGGGAAGAGACTGCCCAATGCCACACTCGCATGGCCTCTCTGCAGAGGAGGTAAGACTTGGTTCCTCCCTGCTTGTTCAGGTACCACACCACGGACATGCTGTCCAAGTGAATTGCAATCGTTCCCAGAGGAAGAGCTTTGGAGTGCCCGCAACCCTAGTAACACAGCTCTCATCTCTAGAACACTGATGTGCAGGTGTACCTCGTGATCGTGCCACATGCCTTGGACTGTCCTGCCAAGATAATGCCCCCCACCCCATCTGGGAGGCGTCCATGGTCACCGTGGCCACTGGAGACATAGGAATCAAGCTCCTCCCCTTGTCCAGATTGGTGGAACATAGCCACTAGTGGAGGTCCTGTTTGCACCGTTCCGTGAGAAATATCAAGTGGGAAAGAGGAAGTTTCTGAAAGGACCATTGGGCCGAAAGGAGCCACTGTAGGATCCGCATGTGTAACCTGGCTAGAGGCACCAGCATGATGGTGGCAGCCATGGATCCCAGGAGCTGGAGAACTAACCTGGCCTGAACTCTGAGGGGCAACAATGCGTGAATCTGAGACTGCAGCTCTCTTATCCTCTTGTGGCAGAAAGGCCCGCATTTGAATAGAGTCTAGTTCTGCCCTATAAAAACACGCTGTGAGGGCAGCAAGGCAGACTTTTCCCAGTTCAAGGTAATTCCTAGTTGTTGACAAAGTGTAATGGTAGCCTCCCTGGCTTGAATGAGGAGATGCCTGGTGGGGGCGGTGAGAAGCCAGTCGTCCAGATATGGAAACACCTGGAATCCCAGACGTCTCAGGTGAGCAGTCACCACTGCCAAACACTTGGTAAACACCCTGGGGGCTGTGGTGAGAGACCAAAGGGCAGGGCACGAAACTGGAAGTGACTGGCTCCCAGCCAGAAGCTTAAGTGACTCCTGGATGCCTTGTCCATCTTGATGTGGTAGTAGGCATCCTTGAGATCAGTGGAGCACATCCATACTCCTTTTTCCAGCAAGGGAAAAATGGACTGAAAAGTGACCATTCAGAACTTGGACTTCAGAACGTAGTGATTCAATCGGCTGAGATCCAGAATGGGCCTCAGGTCCCCTGTGCTTTTCGGCACCAAAGAGAGTCTCGAGTAAGTTCCTGATCAGATATGCTCTGAGGGGACTGGTTGGATGACTCCTTTTTTTAGCAGCTTTGAAACTTCTAGTGCTGCTTGATCCCACTGACTGGGTGGAACGTCCGGGATTCTTTTGACCGGAGGGGGTGTTTATAAAAAGGGGATAGTGTGACCTCCGGTAACTATTCGAAGCACCCAACGATCCTGGGTGATGCTTTCCCAGGCTTCCAGATGCAACGAAATTCAGCCCACGGCTGGCTCAGGAACAGCACAGTCAGGCAATGCCTCAGAAACGCTGAAAGGAAGACCCGCGAAAGGAATAGTGGTCTCCTAAGTTGCGGGGGCCTCCTCTGCCTCTAGGACAGCGTCTTCCAGAATAACTTCCCCCTCCTCTGCCTCTGGAAGGGGACTCACCTTGAGCGGAAGGGAAAGATTTCTGTGACTTCTTGAACCACATTTTCCCTCCACTCTGAGCCTTGGGGTAAGGCCTAAAAGGAAGAGAGAAACGGGCCCCTATGGCAGATAGGGTCTTCCCCTCTTGTCCGCATCTGGTGAGGGTATCTTTCACTTTGGTCCCGAAGAGTGAGGACCCATCAAAGGGGGAGTCAGTGAAGGAAGACTTAAAGGCCTCCGCAAAATGACACAGGCGTATCCAGGCTTGCCTTCTGAGAGCTACACCTGAGCTAGCTGCCCTACTCGCCCCTTCGGCTGCATAGGATATGAGCCTCATGGACGAGTTGACAATGGAACCAAGGGTAGATAACTGGGCGTTAACAGTCTGCGCTACCGCCTCAGGCATGTTACTCGTCAGAGTGTCTCCTAGCTCCTTAAGGAGATCTCTCTGGAGCAGAGTAAAATATCAAAGATAATTCAGCGGCCGCAAGGTAAAGGTTGCTGAAGACAGGGTACGCTTCCCGTACAGGTCTATACTCCTGGACTCCTTGTTAGGAGGATGGACGGAAGAAGCCTCTGCAACTTCCTGCTGAGTGGCTGCCGCCACCACCAAGGCATGTACGGAAACCCCTTTGGTCAGGAACTCTTTGCCCGGGGGAGCAGAAAGAAACTTATTTGGATGTCTGGGCACCGGTTCCAAGGAATCAGGGGTCTCCCGTACCCTTCAACAAATCAAATCCAGGAGTTTATCGAAGGGTGGAGACACCCAGGAGGTGGAGGGTTGAGCTCCGAAGGCCTTGAGGAATACAGACTCCTCCTCAGAGGGGGGTCTTGGACGACCAGTCGCCTCTCTGCCTCAAGATCTCCAGGATATCGGAGAAAGAGACATCGAAGGATGACTTAGGGGACCCCTCTGACTCCTCGAGGTTAGTATCGGAAGTGAGGGACTCATCCTGGGAGTCCTATGTGCTTCCTCTTGCACAACTTCTTTCTAGGGGGCTCCTCAGGCACCGACACTGAGGGGCCCTCAGAAAGTTGGGGACCGCTCATGGGGGTATCCTCAGACCTACGGGCTCTGCCATCCACGGCTAGGGGGGGCGTCAGAGGCTCTAGCCGGGGTGTAGGGGGAAGGAGTGACCGATCAAGGTGATGTAACTGACTATCTGGCCAGTGCGCTCCTCATGGCCTCGAAGGCAGGTCCACCCGAATCAGAGGACCGACCCTTCTCCGAGACCACAACCGGAGTCAGGGTTCCCCCGAGCCGATGCCCCGACAGGGAGGCTCGGAACCGACAAGAGTCCCGAGGTATCCCCCTCGGGTTCGACTGAGGAAACCAGAGTACCGAAACCAGAGAACGGAACAGACATGGTTGGAGCAGACATGGGCTCCGATAAACTCTCAAGGGGTATCGGAGCCGACACAAGAACATCACTCGGCGCGGAGCACTCCGGCTCCGACAACACAGGGGTGCTCAGAGGAGGAATCGGTACAACAGGGACTGGCTCCGGAGCCGAGAACAATTTTGCTAACACCGGCGACTGCTAGAGCCACTGGACCATCCTATCCACATCCAAATCAGACAGCCTAGAGGATTTGGAGGAAATAGGAGATCGGGATCTCCTACCCGGAGACTCAGGCCTAACACTGGGTGACCGGCTCCGAATAGGCTCCAATAATATCTGGGCAGAGGTAGACTCCAGTACAACAGATACCTCCTGCGGCCCCGAGGACAAGGGAGCAGAGGAGGCAGTATCCACTTTCGAAACCTTCTCTGGGGGCTCTGATGAGACAGATTGAGCCAGAGATCTATTCTTGGCCTTGGAAGTCAGACTTAGTACTAGAAGAGGAGTCTACGAACTCCTCAAAAGAAGGCTTAACCAGGCCCTTCAAAATCAACTTATTTTTCTTTCCTGCAGTACCCTTGGGCTGAAAGCGTGGCAAAAACTGCAGGACTCTTGCAGGTGAATAGCACCAAGACCATAAACGCAGATAGAATGCACATCTGTAATGGACATCTTGTAGCAACATTTTGAGCGTTTTTTAAACCCAGAGGGTTTATGCTCTTTCTGCTCTTTAGACATAGTAGTTCACAGCACCCACTCAACCGACGACAGACACAAGAGAAAGGCGGAAAAAAAACAAACTACGAACAAGCAAGGAAACTAATTTGAACGTTTCTTTGGTGCAGCAAGGAAATTAACTACCGACCAAACAAAACACAAGTTTACACAAAAACAACACAGGAGAGGACTAGGTCCTCTAATTTAAACTGGCCTAGCCCACCAAAACAGAGGGATACCACAAAAAAACACTACTCACTTACACAGTACACTCGCAATGAAAAACTAGCTATTAAAATAGCTTTTTACAAGAAACAGACTGCTAAAGACTTATGAAAAGTTTTGAAAAAGGGTGCTTAGCCACAGCCAAGCGAGACCACGTCCTAACTCTATGAGCGGCAAACGAGATGGGGCTAGGGTGAGGTGCATCTTGGGATACCGGGTCAGCCCAGCCAATTAGAGACTTCGTGCTAGAGAAATAAGTTGGCAGAGTCTGAGCCGATTCTCGGCTCCGAACCAGTGAGTAAAAATGTAGGCGAGATAGGACCACATAACATCATTAACATTTGAAGATTTAGATAGTTCCATGTGCCATAGGTTTTAGGGGGTATTGTGTGCATGTGTATTGTTTGAGGGTTTTCAATAAAACAAAGTTCTGTAAGATGTGACAGGCTCAAATGGAGGTGACAAGAAACAACTGTATGAAAGATTAACCTGCCAAACAGTACACTTATGCACCACAAAAGCTAAAACTAGACATTTAAGAAAAAAGTTGTTATACATAAAAGGTGGGAATAATCTTTCAAGAATGATGCTTTCTATAATGTCTTTAAACATTAATGGTCACACAGATATACAAAAACAGACTAGAGAGCTACATTAAAAATACAGACTGCAAATAGCAATGCAACAGGATACAGACTTGGAAAGAACTGAACATGTAACTTTGATAAAGGTTTTTAGGATGATTATTCAGAATACCTGGGGCAAAGGGAAGTACAGTTGTGTACGCTTACCATAAATGTAGATGTTAGAGTGTATTCACTGTTGCAGTCATTACATTTGGGTAATCTGCTTGCAGGTAGCCCTGTCAGTCAGTCTGATTAACAGTCTTTGGTTCTGCATCGGCTGCTGTCCCTTTTCCATAATGTCAGGTCATCAGGGGTATAAAACATGCAGCCGACGCCATTACATCAGTTTTTCTTGCCCTAGATCCAGGTGCCCCCCTAATGGGGAGCAATTAATTATAAAAGTACAATGATATACCTCCAACAAAAAAGCAAATAACCACCAAAAAGGCTTTTAAGCATAGTAAAGAAAAGTAGAGGTACAGCCAAAAGAAGTTAGGGGGCTGGAGGGAGGGTAACCAGGACTGTTACAGTGAATACACTCTAACATCTACATTCATGGTAAGTGTACACAACTGTACTATGTTCTTCATGTTTCACTGTTGCAGTCATTATATTTGGGTAGATTCCCACAGCTATGGTTGGGAGGAGGAATTTAGATAACATTAGGACCAGCTATAAGGCCCTGCAAAAATGCAGTGGCAAAGCCAGCTCTGGATTTAGAGAAAATTGGCAAATAATGCTTGGTGAAAGGATGCACAGAACTCCAGGTAGCAGCTTCTGGGATGTCCCTGGTAGGGATGCCGCTGAAAAAGGCTGTAGAGGTAGATGCAGCCCTGGTGGAGTGAGGTCTGATCCCCTGGGGGATAGGTTTTCCATGGTGCTTATAGCAGAAATGAATGCAATGGCCTATGCATTCAGAAATGGTTTGTTTGAAATAGCCCTCCCCTCTGCAGCAAATGCCACCAGCAGTTCAGATTTCCTTTGAGGTTTAGTCCTGTCCAAGTACAATCTAAGCTGTCTGTGCACATCTAAGGAGTGCAGTATCCCTTCCCCTTTGCTCTGTGGATTGGGAAAGGTTGGAAATGAATACACTGATTAAGAGCCACACTGGATACCACCTTGGGCATGAAGGATAGATGGATTCTGAGGGACACCCTGTCTGCATGAAAGATGATGAAAGGCTCCACTGCCATAAGTGCCTGTAATTCAGATACCCTTCTAGCTGAAGTGATTGCTAAAAGGAAAGCCGTTTTCCAAGAAAGAAAATTTAAGTCTGTAGTAGCAGCTGGCTCGAAAGAAGGTAGAGAGAGTTTCTCTAAAACAAGGTTAAGGTCCCAGGCTGGGGTTGGAGCTCTCCTAGGTGGTCTTAAATTTTTGGCCCTTCTGAGGAACTGCTTGAGCAGTGGATGAGAGAAGAGGGGAGCTGAAATGGCTGAGGCATGGATTTTAATGGAGAAAAAAGACAGGCCCTTGTGATGCATCTCAGTTAGGTATTGCAAAATCTGAGGTAAATTGGGCACTGCTGTGCTCATCCCTTGAGACTGGTTCCAGGCACAGAATCTTTTCCATTTTTCAGCATAAGATTTTCTAGTACTAGGCCTCCTTGCCTCTAAAATGATATCCACCACCGGTTTACTGAGGGATGGTAGAGGAGAGATTATGTAATTAGCCAGGCTGCAAGGTTCAGTGTTAGAAGCTGAGGGTGCAGAATCTGGTTCTCCTGCTGAGACAACAGGGAAGGAGTCTGAGGTAGGTGCCATGGGGATAACAGTGACACTTCGCAGGAGGGGGGTACCAGTGTTGGCGTGGCCAGTCTGGAGCAATCAAAATCATCCTTGGTTTGTCCAGTTTAATTTTTAGTAGTACTTTGGAAAGCAGAGGTAGAGGGGGGAAGGCATAGACAGAGACAGAGCATCCACTTTCCTGGCTTGCTTGTGCGGAGTCCTTGTGCAAAATTTGTCCAATTGGTAGTTCTGGGGAGAGGCAAACCGGTCTATATCTGGGCTCCCCCATTTGCTTGTCAACATGTTGAAAATCCTTGGTTCCAGTTTCCACTCGTGTGGGTTTGTGCTTAGTCCATCTGCCAGTGTATTTAATTTTCCTGGCAGGAATTGAGCTTGAAGGTGCACTTGGTAACTCAAGGCTGTGTTCCACAATGCCATGGCTAGTCTGCAGAGGGGTAAGTTGCCCTGGGAGAATGTGGTCCTTGAAGGCTGTCAGAGCATTCTGTACAGATTGATATGCAGGTGCATTTGACTTGGGTTCCATTTGCCCTGAATGCACTTACCTGCCAGGCAAGCCCCCCCCTCATGCATAGTTTGATGCATCTGTTAGGGTTTAGGCGGCAGGAGGTGGTGTGAAAGGTAGTCCCTTGTTTTGGTGGCAGACCTCTGCCCACCAAAGGAATTCTAGGCGTAGGCAAGGTATGATAGGAATCATTGCTTCCAGATACTGAGAATGTTGACACCATAGGCTTTTTAGATACTCCTGTAGTTTCCTCATATGCAGTCTTGCATATGGAAGTAGAAGAATGCAGGAGGCCATGAACCCCAAGCTTGCAGTATTTGTCTTGCATATAGCAGGGTTTTTGTGGCCACTTGTTTGAAGTAGGTTGTCAAATGAATTTGTTTCTCTGGCATGAGGTAAGCCATCTGGGAAGTTGTATTCAAGCTTGCTCCCAGGAATATAATTTGACAGGGTACCAGGTGTGATTTCTTTTTATTTATGGTGTACCCCTGACAAGTTAGAACCCTTTGTACAAAGGCCAGATGATTCAAAAGTATGTCCTGGCTTTCTGCCTGAATTAGACAATTGTCCAGGTATGGGTATATTTGAATATTTCTTAGCCTGCAAAATGCAATAACTGGAGCTAGGCACTTTGTCAATACCCTGGGCGCAGTAGATAAGCCAAAGGGCAGTGCAGAGAACTGAGAGTGCGTGTAGCCTGCTTTGAAGCGTAGGTATCTTCTGCAAGATTCCCTAATTGGGATGTGCAGGTATGCTTCTTTTAAATCTAGTGTTGCCAACCAGGCATCTTTGTCTAGCATAGGAAGTAACTGGTGAAGAGTCAGCATCTTGAATTTTGGAATTTCCAAAAAAGTGTTTAGAGTAAACAGGTCCAGGATAGGACACCATGAATCATCTTTTCTGGGTACCAGGAAAAGCCTCGAGTAGAAACCTTGTCCCTTTTCCTCTTCCGGTACCAGTTGAATAGCCCCCATGCTTGAGAGAGAAAGTACTTGTTTTTGGGCCTCTGCCCACTGATTTGGGGGTAGGTCCAGCACCTGCTTGGTGTTGGCAATGTGTGGAAGTGAAGTCTGTACCCCTGGGACACTATTTAAAACCCATCTGTCCTGGGTAATGAGTTCCCAGTTCTTTGCATGAAGTGCTTGGAAATTTGAAACTGAAGTTATTAAGACAGTTTACCCTATGGGGGGGGAGTCTTATTACTCCCAGATTTGGAAGTTGAGGCCCCCCACTGCTTAGTCCTGTGTGTCCCCTGGGACCGAAACCTGGAGCTTTTGCTGTGTCTGGGTTTGGCTTGAGAAGACCTGGAAGGGGCTGGAAAGGACCAATTCTTGAAAGGACCAATTCTTAAGAGGACCAGTGCCTACTAAATCTAGGAGGCTGAACTTGTAAGAAATCTTTAACAGTTTGCATAGATTTAGCTTTATCTTCCATCTTAACAGGCAGTCCTGATTTAAGGGATCATCTAACAATTTAGCTTTAACATTATCAGGCAAGGATTGCTCCTTTAGCCAAGCATGCCTTCTGAGCACAGACCCAGTAACAGCAGCCCTGCAACAGGCCTCTAATGAATCAAAACCACATTGCAAAGTATGTTTTCCAACTTGTTCAGCAGAATGCATTAAATCCTGCAATTCTTTATTTTCCACACAGTCAGGAATCATCATTTTCTGTTTAATCAATCCAATAACATGTTGCTGATACTTTAATATATGAAACTGGCAGTTTAAAGCCCTAATGGCCAAGGTTGCAGAAGTGTAAACCTTCTTACCCCATCTATCCAGCGCCCTGGAGTCTCTATCAGAAGGGGTAGGATTTTTAGCAGTAGAAGCCTTAATGCCCTCGGGCCCCTGTGAAATAGTCTCTGGATCTGCAATAGGATTTTTAAAAATGAAATTGTGTGACTCGTGGAACCTGTAGTATCTGTCAGGTTTTCTGGGAGCAGGAGGCAAGGAATCAGAGGCCAAACTAAATTCCGAAAAAGCATCATCAACAATGTCTAGTACAGGAGGAATAGCTAAAAGCCTATGCTGAGGTAGGAGTAAGAAATCCCTAAGCCTCTTTTGATTCAGAAAAATCCTGGCTTTCCCAGTGGAAATGCTCCCTCAGAGCATGCAAGGTTTCCCCAAAAGAAAAATCCCCTGCAGGGGAAGCAGAAGGAATGGAGTCCTCTGCATCAGAATCCTCATAAGTAGATAAGGGCAAATCCAGATCAGAAGAATCAGAACAAACAGAATCCTAGTCAGAAGATTCATAAACTTAGGTCCTAGGCCTCTTAGAAAGGTGTGTGTGTGTGTGTGTGTGTGTGTGTGTGTGGGGGGGGGGGGGGGTTGGCTACCCCTGATTAGAGTTATTAAATCTTCAGCCATTTTTTATCATTTGTTTTTTAGGCATAGAGGCCTGAGCATGTGGCCTGGGCATCGTTTTTTTAGGCATAGTTCAAGATTTAGCCCTAAGTGAAGGAGGCGTCAGTTTAATACGCAGGTCTGTAGGCCTGAATACACCCTCAGAAGCATGTGCCTGCACAGCGTCTCCGGACCCATCCAAGGTAGAGACATCCGCGGGTTCCATAGTTGAAGCATCTCGCAGCATACTGGACTCCAAATGAGTCTCAGTAGAGGCCTGCGAATCAGAAGTAGCGGGTATCAGGGGCTGCGAAAGTGCCTCACTGAGTACCGGCGAACTGACGACTGGCTTAGGAGAAGCATAGTCAGCAGTTTTGGACCCCGCTGGCCTGTCTGTCTTTATCTTTGCATTTTTTTGGAATCCCGGTAGTCGGAATGCGAATAGACATTTCTGGATAATTAAATAGAGAACCGAAATATTTAGAGGTGAAAATATATCAACGACTGATAGTGCGCTGATTAAATAAAGCACAAAACAGACAGCAAGGTACGTCGTGGTCAGGGCCTAGGCAAGGAATACAGCACGAATGAAAATCTTTGAGGTATTTGCTTTCCACAAGTAATGCAATTATTAACTTTCACTGACATCGGTAAGGAGCAAGAAAAAGTTTCCCCAACGGGGTACTTAGCTTTAGTTGAAGACTTTGGTTCTGAAACTCGAAAATGAAAATTTCAGGAGTCGGCCGACCGGCATTTGCCAACTGCTTCTGCTTTGGGCACCGTACGGCAAGAAAGACTGGTGTAATGGCATCGGCTGCATGTTTTATACCCCTGACGACCCAACGTCATGGAAGAAGGGACAGCAACCGATGCAGGACCAAAGACTTTGTTAATCAGGCCGACTGAGGGCTACCTGCAAGCAGATAAACCAAATGTAATGACTGCAACAGTGAAACACTAAGAACATCAGAGGAGTACTTATATTAACTGCAAGAGGAGTTCCAATAGTAATAGAACAGTATAAGAAAAACTAGAATGGTAAATTTGTAGCACTAAGGGGCTACCGGCAAGACAGGAGGATTACACTGGCATGTATTTAATATTCCACCAAAAACTGCTATAATGTAGGGTTAAGAAAATTCTGGGAGAAATAATCAGCTTTCAGCAAGGAATATTACTTATAGGTGGGTACTGGAATTTGATTTGCAACAGTGAAGATGTGTCTGGGAGTCCCAAAAGGGAAAATATATAAAAAGGGTAGAATTTAAAAAAAAATTATGAAAATATTTAGCATGGAAGATGTGAATTCACTACTAGGAGTTCAGAGTGAATTTACATATTATTCCCCAAGACACAAACTGTGCTAGGCTAGACAGAAATTACATTTCACAGGAGCATGTGCATGTAATTGAAGGTCTTGATATGCACCTAATAACTATTTCAGAGTTTGTATTGAGATAATTTTGTATCCCTAAAGATTTGAAACTAATGAAGCTAACACAAATGTAATAGCCGTAAACTATGTACCCACATACAAAATGGTTCAGCAATATCCATTCTTAGGGGGACATGATAAAATGAAGTATTTAGAACTGTGGACTGAAAATTATTCTGGTGTGTAAGCTAAGGATATGTGGGGGAAAAGATTTGACAAAAAAGAATACAAAAAACAAGAAAACGGAAGCTCTGCTATATGGATGAGCAGTGCAGTGGTTAATGTTGTCACCTCACAGGAAGAGGTTGTCCGGTTTGATTCTTGGCTGAGGTGCCTTCCGTGTGGAGTCTGTGTGGAGTCTGCATGTCCTCCCAGTGTTTGTGTTGGTTTCCTCCCACATTCCAAAGACATGCATCTGGAGCATTTCTCCCCAGGCCTCAGGTGAAAATTAGGCTTTCCCCAATCAACAAATTTTAAATATATAAATAATATTTATCGATAGTAAGATACATGCAGTTAAAATGATTTGTCCCTTTAATCTTACACAAGTCAGGCATATTTTTAACCAACCACAGGAGAAGCTGAGGACAGCAATTAATAACGAGCTGAAGGATTTTATCTGGGAGGGGGAGACTGCAAGAGTCAACTGGGATAAGCTTATTCTTCCAATGAAGAGGGAGGATTGGGATTACTTGTATTTCAGACCAACACAGTTGAGGCTTCTATAAGTAGCAGAAGCAGAAAACTATAATTCAAAGTGAAAAGAGATGAAGAAATGGGGGGGGGGTCAAGAAACAATGAGACACTTGGATTTTGGATGCAGACCTTTGAGAATAATCATACAGAATATTATATTCATAAAGTAGCAGAAAGCATACCAAGAGTTAAGCCAACATGGGAATGGAGAAAGGAGATTGTCAATAGGGATGTAGGGATGACTGCAATTCGGGATACAGACAACAGGTAAGAGGGGGTGGAATTTACTGGAGAAAACTGGCAAAAGAACCAAGGTATTGGGAGAAAACGAGAGGGAAAGGTAACAGAATGGGAAGATGCCAAGAACTTATTTATACTGCAGGTTAGAGATAGTCTTCCCTCTATCAAGGATTGATAGAGTATAGGCAAAGAAATAGGGGGTCCTACATGAAAGACCAGCACTGGTAGAGGTTTTTAGTAGAATCAAGAACAGAAGTTACCATTAAGAAAGGAACTGTGTATAACTGTGGACCTATGTAAATAGTTTGTTCATTTTATAATTGAATCATTTATTTTAAAACCAAATAAAAAAATTAAAAAGGAAAGGAATTAGCAGAGCATGAAAAAATACTGCACAACAACCAAGAATCAGTGGAGTTGAAAAAAAGGACTGGGAAACTAACACAGATTAGATCAGTAATTCACAAAGAACCAATGGGGGGAAATATGGAGGTCTCCCAAATACGCAACCAAGTCTAGAAGATTTCGGATCTTTGCATGGAAGTGTTTACATAGGTATTTTTAAATCACAAGTAAACTGCAAAGAATTTTTCCTCGGGTAGACCGCAAATGTTGGAGGTGTGATGGGGAAAAAAAAGCAGTAACTGGGAACATATTTTCTGGGAGTGTAATGAGTTGGCAGGCTTTAAACATTCCCTGCAGACTGCTCTGTTGGACATGCTGGGAGAGAAAACTGGTGTAATTAATGAAATTATTTTTTGAGCTATGATACAGAATCAGAATTGCTAGGCATAGCAAGTCCTTGCCGAGTCTAATTATGATGGCTGCCAAAACAATTAGTAGAAAATAGAAATCAAAGTCTAAACTTTTAGTTATGTACTTACCATAACTTTAGATGTTTAGGGTTCTGCACCTTTGGATGTAGGGGATGAACATGACTCCTTCTCTAACAACTACGAGCAGGATTTTTTATCTCAACAGAAAAGCAGGCCCCAGAGGAATTGGAGGCATGTGGGCAATTGGAGGAAGAAAAATTAAATATTATTTCTTCTGAGCATGCCTCATGTGAACAGAAGGTCCATTCAAACAATACGGATATTGTGATCACTGATAATGTTATTAGTGAGTATAAGAATTTCAAGATTTATAATTATAGTAATGTCCGATTAAACACCTCACATTTCAGTTTATTTTCGAAGGGACTTAAATTCATACCTACCCCTTCATTTCGGGTAGTGGATTCTATACTTGAATTCAAGAAATATACTAGAAAATTAAATCTAGCCATTACATTCAATAATTCTATCTCCTACAAGAATGATGTTAGTAATGAGCCAGGACATATTAGGCTCAAAAAGAAAAGTACGTTCATACCCAATAACAATCCTTGCATTTCAGTTTTGGAAAATAAAGTTATTAATGAGATATACAAACTCAATAAGGCTATAGGTCACAAAAAGAAATGCAAGGCTTTTTCTAACTTGACTGAGGAAGAAGCCCTCATTCTTAGAGATCTATGTACTGATCACAGTCATAGAATTATGAAGCCAGACAAAGGTGGAGGGATTGTCATTTTTGACACCTTGACCTACAGTTCTAAAATAAACAACATATTACATTTGTCTGGTAACTACACAGAGGCTTCCCTAAACGAGTTGAATATAATGTATCGTAGAATTGATATGTTCTTGGAAGAATACATGTTAGAACAAAGAATTACAGAAGAACAATATAATTTCATGTCAGTTGAATTTCCAGTTTTAGCTACCATCGTAGGTATCCCGAAGGTGCATAAGGACCACCTTAACCCCCCTTTAAGACCGATAATCTCTGGAAGCAAAGCTAAAACTTTTCCTATTGGAGTAGTTATTGACACTATGTTGAAATTTATATACGACAAGGTTAAACACCTTGTCAAAGACTCCTGGGAATTTTTGAAAAACTTTCCTACTCATATTGATGCCAACAACTTATTATTTTGCTCCATAGATGTGATTGATCTGTTCAGTAGTATTCCAATTGAGGATGGCTTAGAGGCCTTTACTAGGAGCTTGAGAAAACATACTGAATTTAGCTGGGACAAAATTTCTATTTTGGTTGAACTTATGAGTATTGTCTTGGAATACAATTTCATTTATTTCGAGGGAGAAATTTTTCGGCAAACCAAAGGCGTAGCGATGGGTGCCGCTTGTGCACCCATCTTCGCCAATTTGGTAATGCTCGATTGGGAGGAGAATTATGTTTTCAAGAGTGCATTTTTTGATAATGTACTGTATTATTCTCGTTACCTTGACGACATCTACATATTATGGAAGGGTAATAGTAGTACTTTTGAGAACTTTATTGGGTATTTAAACAATTGTTGTGAATTTCTTAGGTTCACTTACACTTATAGTACTAGTGGGGTCCCCTATTTAGATACGCTGATTTCTATTGATGGTGAAGGCTTCAAATCTTCAGTATACAGGAAAGCTACATTTTCCAACTCCTATTTGGACTACAACAGCTTCCATCCATACAAACTCAAAAGAAATATTTTTAAGGGTCAGTGCATTAGGGCTATTAGAATGACATCTAGATATCAAGATACGATTAATGAATTGAACTATATTATTAGTCTCTTCATTGAGAGGGGATATGACCCTGGTATGTTGAAGGATGTTTCTTCATATGTTTTGGGTCTAAGGGGGACTAGATTTTCCCCGCTTTTGGGGATGACTACAGGTTCTAGCACTGATGATCTTGTTCCAATTAATGCTACTGGACAGAGTATGTTACCTACCAATTGTTTTAACAAGGCACTAATAGTTGAACACAATCCCTTTAGTCAAGTGCTTAAAAATATAGTACGTAAAAATTGGTATATTTTATCATCCACACAGGATGTGGTTAATATTGTGGGACATGAACCTTTGTTTGTTGGAAAAATGGGTAAAAATCTTAAATGTTTTTTTGAAAATGTAAGTACACCCAAACATTTGGACAAGTCTCACACCACTAAATGTGGTACATGCAATCAGTGCAGTTATATATTGGAGTCTAATAGTGTTGGTCTAAACAATATATGCAATACAATTTTACATTTATCTAGAGGCAATTGTAGATCAACTATGTTGGTTTACATTGCTATTTGCTCAGCCTGCCAGTATTTTTACATAGGCAAGACTGAGAGGCAACTAAGGCAGAGGATATATTCTCATTTGTACTCTATTAGAAAATTAGATACAAAGAATGCCTTATGTAGACATATTTTAAATCTTGGGCCTGAACATTCCTTCAAATTTGGTATATTAGAAACTGTCAGATGTAAACCTAGGGGAGGAA
The DNA here is from genome assembly GCF_019279795.1 of Protopterus annectens. Taxonomy (NCBI): domain Eukaryota; kingdom Metazoa; phylum Chordata; order Ceratodontiformes; family Protopteridae; genus Protopterus; species Protopterus annectens. The sequence continues at coordinate 1,483,271,273 of NC_056745.1, read as the reverse complement.
ATCTCAAAAACTATCTGGCTTACAGAGAGCTATGGTGGCAGATTTATACTGACGCCACCACAGAGCCGGGGATAAATGACAGTTTGACTATTAAACCATTATTATTGTTGGAATGAATAATTATGCATTTTACTTTTACATTTTAACATCAATTGTTATGTATACAGTTTCATTCATTTTAGAATTTAATATTGTGGCACTGTTTTGACCTGTATTAGGTTATTATTCAATTAGTAATTTGCATTTTTCTATTTGGATTGGCGTTTTTTGGCGCCTTTTTTACTATTTAGTCAACTGACTTTTTATGTATAATTGTTCTGATGAAACTCGCTGTTTTGCGAGTGAAAGCGCTCAACATTTGGCTTGTGCAATAAAGCTGTATTGATTTTACTACATCTTGCTCATTGGACTAGCTGATTATTTACTGTGAGCTGGCAGCAAGCAGATTGTTTGTCGGCTGCCGGGCTGGTTGGTGATAACTTTAGATGTATGGGATCCATCTCGCCTACATTCTCTACAGATGGGTTCGGAGCCGATCCTCGGCTCCGACTTGGCACGCTATACAATAGAACGAAGTCTCTTATTGGCTGAGTTACCTCATATCCCAGGATGCACCACTACTGCTTCCCCAGATCTTGTTTGTCCGCACACATGCACACACACAGACTGTTGTTATAACCTTGCCCGGTGTTTCAAGAGAGGAAACCGCTGACTACGGACCGTCCGGTCTCTTCTGGCCTCCAAGGCAGGGGGAAGGAGGGTGGGTTATTAGGAATGTAGGCGAGATGGATCCCATACATCTAAAGTTATGGTAAGTACATAACTAAAAGATGTAATGTGATCCTATCTCGCCTACATTCTCTACAGATGGGACAGCGTCCCTAGCACCTAATTCCTGGGTGGCTCACTGGAAAACGGTCCGGAGAACCGTGGAACCGAAGGAAGCTCGACCCCTAGATGCCACATCCAATTTGTAGTGAGAAATAAAGGTGTGTAGAGAAGACCACGTAGCAGCCGCACAGATGTTTAATAGAGAGCTTGGAATGAAAGGCTGCCGAAGTGGCCATAGCCCTGGTAGAATGAGCTTTCACTGGAACTGCAAGCTCCTTATTTGAAATGCGATAAATATGACTGATAGACCCACTTGGCAATAGTGAGTTTCGTGACAGCTTTGCCCAATTTACTGTCCGAAAAGGACACAAACAGTTGATCTGATTTTCGTGCTTGTTGTGTCCTATCCAAATAGAAACGTAACTGTCTGTGCACATCTAAGGTGTGAAATGTATACTCAGCCCTGTCTGTATACTTAGGGAAAAAAAACTGGTAATTCCAGTGATTGTTGCAAACAAAAGTTAGAACAAACCTTAGGTATAAAGGATGGGTTTGGTCTAAGAGATACTCTATCTTTGTGAAATACCAGGTATGGTGGATTGACACATAAGGCTTGAAGTTCTGAAACTCGCCTGGCTGATGTAATAGCAACTAGAAGGGCAGTGTTCCACTAAAGAAATGTTAAGTCACAGGTTGCTGCCGGCTCAAAGGGAGGTGCAGTTAATGCACCTAGCACTACGTTGAGGTCCCACGGTGGTGCGGGATGAGATATAGGGGGCCGTAGAAGACAAGCTCCTTTAATAAAAGCTTTGCACAACTTGTTGCTCATTAAAGGTGGTTCTACGTTTTCGTGAAAATTGGAAATAGCTGCTAATTGAACTTTGATGGTAGACACTGAACAACCCTGGTTGAACAGGGAAGTTAAAAACTTCAGAACCTTTGACACCGAGGCTTGTCATAGGGTCTAATCCTCGGAGTTGGGCCCAAATAGCAAACCTCTTCCATTTACTGCTATAAATCTTTTTAGTAGAAGTCTTGTGGGCTGAGGACAAAATATGCATGACTTCAGGGTCGAAAGAATGGCTCCTAACTATGGTCGGAAGAGGAGTAGCCAAGCTGCTAGCTTCAATGACTGGAGGGACTGATGGAGCTGTCCTGACTGATGTGTCAAGAGGTCCGGAACTTGGTCCAGGAACCAAGGACCCTCCAATGCATACTTGTGAAGAAAAGGGAACCAGACTTGACGAGGCCAGTATGGGGCGATTAGAATCATTTTGCTTTCCAAGCGAATCGCCTTCTGAATCACCTTGGGGAGAAGGGGAACCGGTGGAAAGGCGTATAGCAGACTGGGGGGCCAAGCTTGGACCAGAGCATCCTTGGGGATCTCCCCCGGAACTGGAGTGAGAGAGAAGAACTGCTGGCATTTTGCGTTGAGGGGAGTTGCGAACAGATCGCAACATGGAACTCCCCATCTTGTGAAAATCTGTGTTACCACTCTGTCGTTCAAGGACCATTCGTGAGGGGAGAGAATAGTCCTGCTCAGTCTGTCGGCTATCACATTGGATGTCCCCAGAATGTGTGTCGCCACTAGAAAACGTTTGGTAGCAATTGCCCAATTCCATACCTTCATGGCCTCTCTGCAAAGGGGGTAAGACCTGGTCCCTCCTTGCTTATTCAAGTACCAGACTACCGACATGTTGTTGGATTGAATGGCAATCGTCCCCTGGGGGAGGTGGTCGTGCAGTGCTTGCAATGTTAAAAGCACCGCCCTCATTTCCAGGATATTGATGTGGAGAAGATTCTCGTCAGAGAGCCACGTGCCTTGGACCGACCTGTCCAGATAATGTCCCCCCCACCCTGTCTGAGAGGCGTCCGTAGTCAACGTGGCCGAGGGGGATGGGGGAACAAAGGGTCGCCCCTGATCCAGGTTGGAGGAAAGAAGCCACCAACGAAGATCCTGTTTGCACGTCTCTGATCAATATGCGGTGATTGAGGGGGAGGTCTTGATAAGAACACTGGACTGAGAGGAGCCACTGGAGTATCCTCATATGCAACCTTGGGGGACGAGGAGAATGGTGGCTGACATGGAACCTAACAGCTGCAGGACCATTCTCGCTGGAGCGCGGCGTCTGAGAAGTAATGCCCGAACCTGAGACTGCAATGTTGCTATCCTTTCCGCAGGAAGATAGACTCGCATCTGCCTTGATTCGATTTCTGCACCAATAAACAGAATACGCTGTGATAGCAGCAATACGGATTTTGTCCAATTGAAGGTGATTCCTAAGGAGTTGCCTAGGGAGATAGTGGCTGCTAGAGTTTTTAAGAGTAGATGCCTTGAGGTGGCAGTTAGGAGCCAGTCGTCTAGGTATGGAAACACTTGGAATCCTAGACTTCTCAGGTGAGCGGTCACCACTGTCAAACATTTGGTGAACACCCTGGGGGCTGTGGTGAGACCAAAGGGCAGTGCACAGAACTGGAAATGACTGTCTCCTAGGCTGAAGCGCAAGTGTCTCCTTGACGCCTGATCAGAATGTGATAATAGGTGTCTGAGATCTATGGAGCACATCCAAACACCCTTCTCCAAAAGCGGGAGAATGGTTTGCAAGGTGACCATCCGGAATTTGGACTTTTTAACTGATCGGTTTAACCTGCTGAGATCCAAAATGGGCCTCAAGTCCCCGGTCTTTTTTGGTGCCAAAAAGAATCTTGAGTAAGTCCCTGATCCGGCCTGATCTGCGGGGACAGGTTGGATGACTCCTTTTTGAAGCAGCTTTGAAATTTCGATGGCTGCCAGATCCCGTTGACTGGGTGGCGGGTCCGGGATTCTTTGGGATGGTGGGGGGGATGAGAGAAGGGAATGGTGTAACCGGCGATGATTCGGAGCACCCATTGGTCCTGAGTGATACTTTCCCAGGCCTTTAGGTGCCTTGAAAAATGACCCCCGAATGGCTCCGGAGCTGCACAGTCGGGCACTCCTTCAGGGATGCTGGAAGGAGGAGGAGCCACGAAAGCACTCGTGGTCTCCAGTGTTGCGGGGGTCTCTGCCGCCTCTGGGACGGCGTCTCCCTGAAAAATTTCCCCTTCCTCTGCCTCTAGAAGGGGAATCGCTCTGCTGTGATGAGTAAGGCTTTTGAGACTTACGGAACCACATTTTCCCTCCTCTTCGAGCCTTGGGATAAGGTCTGAAGGGAGTGGAAAACCGGGCCCCTACGGCAGTTAAAGTCTTACCCTCCTGTTCGCAGCGAGTCAAAGTGTTCTTTACCTTGGGTCCAAACAGGGAAGACCCATCGAAGGGGGTGTCGGCAAAGGAAGACTTAAAGGCCTCCGCAAAGTGACACAGGAGTAGCCAGGCTTGTCTTCGTTGAGCAACACCTGTGCCCGCCGCTCTGCTCACTCCTTCGGCTGCATACGAAATGAGCCTCATGGAAGAGTTGGATAGGGAGGACAGGGTAGCCAACTGGGAGTTAACCGTCTGGGCTAACTGCTCAGGTAAGTTACCGGAGAGGGTATCCGAAAGCTCCTTGACCAGATCCCTCTGCAGTCTCGTAAAATGCGTCAAGTAATTCAGAGACCTTAATGTAAAGGTTGCTGAAGCAAGGGTGCGCTTCCCATACCGATCCATGCTCCTAGACTCCTTATTAGGAGGATGGACGGACGTTGAAGCCTCTGCCACATCTTGTTGGGTGGCAGATGCCACCACCAAGGCATCTACAGCCACACCTTTGGAAAGAAAGTCCTTATCAGGGGGTGCCGAAAGGAATTTATTGGGGCGAGCTGGCACCGGTTCAGAGTTTGGGTGTTCCCACGCCCTTCGGGAGATCAAATCCAGGAGCTCATCGAAGGGTAGAGAAACCCAGGAGGCGGAGGGCTGAGCCCCGAAGGCCTTGAGGAACACCGACTCCTCAGCAGAAGGGGGTTTGGACTGCCAGTCGCCTCGTTGCTTAAGGATTTCCAAGATGTCCGCAAAGGATACATCATCAGAGGATGACTTGGGGGACCCTTCCGCCTCATCAAGGTCGGTATCCGAGGTGAGAGACTCATCAGGGGAGTCGACGTGCTTCCTCTTGCACTGTCTCTTCCTCGGGGGTTCCTCCGAAGACGTTCCGGAGGGACCTCCAGGAAGAAGGGAACCCCCGATGGGGGTAACCTCAGGCCCAAGGGCTCTGCTGTCGTGAGACAGGGGGATTGCAAAGGAACCAGTCTCCGTGCCAAGGGAAGGTGGTGGTGAGATGGTAGAAGTGGCCAGACAGGACTTGGCCAAGGCACTCCTCATGGCCTTGAAGGCGGGACCCCCAGAGTCCTGGGAAGGTTCAAACCCCAAGGCCACAACAGCAGTCGGAACTCCCGCCGCCGATGCACCGAGAGGGAGGCTCGGAACAGAAAGGATCGGTCCCGAAGCGTCCCCCCCGGGGCAGACAGAGGAGGTCCGCGTACCGAACACCGACCCGAAGGGCGGGGTTGGAGTTAGGGTCGGAACAGACCCAACAACCTCCACCGGCTCCACCAACACCGACTCCAATGGCGCTGAAGCTGTTGGAGGAGGAACCGAGATGGCAGGGTGGGAAACGGGCTCCGGAGCAGACTGGGCTGGAGCAGAGACCAACTTTTGAAAGACCGGAGACTGAAAAAGCCTTTGAAGCACCCTGTCTACATCCGAATCAGACATCCTCGAAGACAGAGAAGAGTCCGACCGGGTCCGAGTCGACTTTTCCGCCGGCTCCGAAAGACTGGGGGACCGGCTCCGTATGGTTTCGAGAAGTATCGGCGCCGAGGGAGATTCCATTACCACTGCAATTTCCCTCGGAGCCGATGTTGACTTCGGCACCGAAGGGGAAGAGTCTGAGCGGGCAACCTTCATCGGCTCTGAAGGCAGTGGAGCCGATGGAGATGACTCGCCTCTCGACGCCCGAGCTCTCGGCTCCGAAGGCAGAGGAGTCGAGGCTGGAGACATCGAGGCAGACCATTCTGCCCTCTGCTCCGAAGTCCGTGGAGCCGACAGAGAAGCCTGCCTTGACTTTTTTGCTGCCGGATCCGACGGGCTGGTCGGAGCCGAAGATTTTTTCTTCCTCGACGGGGAAGAAGAAGATGGGGCTTCCTCAAGGGAAGGAGTAATAAGCCCTTTCAAAATCAACTTATTTTTCCTCTCTTGGAGCACACAAGAGGAAAAAGCGTGGCAAATGCTACAGGATTCCTGGAGGTGCTTCGGCCCAAACAGTACACACAAAGAATGGTCATCCGTAATGGACATTTTATAATTGCATTTTGAACATTTTTTAAATCCTGATGGCCTATGTTCCTTCGACATGGCTACAGTGGCGGCTGGTGACTTCATATCACAGGGGGGCTGCAGGAGACGCTGAATGGGTGGGGTCAACGGGAAGGGGTGTGGTCAACCATAAAGGGGAGGAGCTATGCACAAAACCACAAAAAACTAACTTTAATTAAATACGCTGCCCTGGGTGGCAAACCATCATTATGAAACGTCCAATCAAGACAAAAATAAGTGTAGAAGAATAAAAATATTTCAATGCATTGGCTGCATGACAGCTTACTTAATATCTAGATGGAAAGAAAAGGTTGTGAGGCATGAAAAAATAAATTACTTTTTAAATACATTACTGGAATGCCAGTCAAAATCAAGTATAAGAAAAACCAGAAGCACTCAACTCAAACCACTTCTCCTTGCACTGCAGTTCTAATTATAATATATTCAGCTTTATTAAAGTACCAAGCAACATGCTGAAAGTAGAAATCTATGTGATGCCCCCACTTGTAAAAATGTTTCTTATCCAAAAGACCTGCTGCCTGACAACTTGTTTCATGGGGAAAACATGATAAAAGTAAAAACGAAAAGCAAACAAGAAACAAGCTCAAGATACATTGCTTAAAGGATTACTGTACAGGTTATGGACCACACATGATTGGCATTCTGTTTAGTTTACGGGTAAAGTCTGTAGAGATGACTGGAAGTCTCCAACAAGTGTAATGAGCTTTTTAAAATAATGGAATCCTGTCCTTTAATACCCAAGGCTTATACATTATCTAGTCAAGTATTCTCTGCATGGCAACAACAGAAAGGCTTTCAATGTTGGCAATTCTTTAACAGTATGCTTATTAAAGCTTACTTTCATCTTACGATGTCAGACAAGCTTACCTTATGGTCATTAAAGCATTGCTACTTAAACACAGAGCAACAGGCACTTTGAGTAATAAGCATAAATCTGAGTAATAAGCATACATCAACAGTACAAAAATATGACAGAAACCAGACCATTCTGCAAAATCAAGGACAGATGAAAAGCCACTGTAGTACTTATGCAGTGTGTCCTCCCCATCCAAGGTAGATACAACTACTCCTTGCCTTGCTTGGACACATCCAGAGTCACTACATGGGGGAGTGGGGTGCAACAAGCATGTCACAATTTGAAATCTCTCTGGCTGACTGTGATGGCCCTGACACATTTGTCATACCTCTCAACCTCAAGAGCAAGAAATCTGGACAAAGCCATACACAGAAGTGGGACAAAGGCACAACAATAAGGACAATTTTTAAATATTGCTCTAATAAACTTAGAAAGATAATAGAATAGGTCTTGCATTAGTATGAATTTTCTGAAGGTTATAAAATCTGAAACTCAAATGTCTGTCATTTTCTAACTTCAGTCTTTAGTGATTTGTCACTAATTTGCCAAAAAACACAAATTTATGAAAAATGGACCAAAAATGTGATGCAAAAATATAAAATAGACACACAATACAGCTGCTACCTGTCAAAGAAGGGACACTAATAGTACTGCTACCTTGAGCAGCTGACAAAATAAAAGACTCTACATGCATTTCAAGTAATCTATAACTTTGATTATTACAGTTATTTCTTAATTGTAAACCCTCCATGTTTTCTTCCAAAATTGCTATTTTGCGGAGGGATTATTAGGGGGAAGAGCAACATTTTGAGCCAAAAATTGGGGACAGTCGAGAGGTTGGCTATGCCTAATTCTATAAAGCAATTTATTTGCATGTACCTCTCAACCTGTTAATGCAGTAAATCTGAACAAGGCCAAATATATTGGGGGCACATATAAACAGTACTAAAAATTGCTCTTGTATAAATTGAGACAGTTGATAGAACGGCTCTTACTTTAACATGCATTTTTATGAAGGTTATGAAGTCTGAAACTTTAGTGACTTCTGGCAAATCATTTAGGAATTAAAACTACAAATTTTATGAACAACAAACCAAAAATAAGAAGCAAAAATCTATTCATTCTTTGAAAATCTGGACAGTTGGGAGGTATAGTTCAGCTGGGCCTGTCTGAGTTTGCTGCCCCCCCCCCCCCCCCCCCTGACAAAATAATGGTTGAATGGAGCCTCTGCAGCCGTTCCAATGAACCATTACTTGGCTGTTTCACTCCATTTACCATAAACACTAATGTGCATACTGCTTTACTTCAATAATGAGTTGGACTTCATTTGAAAGTTTTATTTTGTATTTTACAGCACAAACATTAAGTCATCTGTTAAACAAAGCAATGCAGTCTCACAATGAAAACTTAGCATTAAAACTTCTCTGCCCTTGAAACTCACATTCATTGAAACAGCATTGAAACCCACATTCAAAGAAAATACATTTTGCCAGTGGCAGATAAAGATTAATTTTGGGCTGTTTTCGAATCATAGGCCCCTTGCATATGAAACATACATGTGCTCTTTGATACACCTTCCTCATTGTACTAAAATTATATTCCTTGTACAATACAGTACACTTGTTAGAGGGTGTTTTAAATTTGTTTTGAACATTTTTCCAGTAAGCAATGAAACAAAACATATGCACCCATAATGGCAAAACTGCCCAGTTGAGAACATTTATCATAAAAAAGTCTACTCAGACTTCCACAGTCCACCATTATTAGTAAATATACACAATTCTACAGTCCACCATTATTAGTAAATATGCAGTCCACCATTATTAGTAAATATGCAGTCCACCATTATTAGTAAATATGCACAATTCTACAGTCCACCATTATCAGTAAATATGCACAATTCTACAGTGCACCTTTATCAGTAAATATGCACAATTCTACAGTCCATATTCAGTGAATTCAGTTCTTGCCATAGCTGTCAACCTTAGCACAAAAACCTGGACGAAGCCAATAATGGGGGAATACAGTCCTAAAAATAGGGACAAATTTAAAATATTCATCTTATAAACTTAGAAAATTGCTAGAAAAAAAGGTTGTGCTACTATGTATTCTGAGGAACATGAAGTTTGAATTCAAATGCCGGTCAATTTTACTGCGGACAGAACAAAAACAATTTTCAGCAGAGACGCAGGGATTAATACTGCAGACATGTCTTTGTAAAATGGCAGGGCACCAGAGCAAATCCACACAAACACAGGGAGGAGATGCAGACTCCACACAGGAGCCACCCCAACCAAGAATCAAACCAGAAAACCTATAGCTGTGAGGCAACAATACTACCACTGCACCATCAAATCTGCAAGGAATTAAACATTCAGAAACCTGAAGTCTGAAATTCAAATGCCGGTCAATTTTACTGCGGACAGAACAAAAACAATTTTCAGCAGAGACGCAGGGATTAATACTGCAGACACGTCTTTGTAAAATGGCAGGGCACCAGAGCAAATCCACACAAACACAGGGAGGAGATGCAGACTCCACACAGAAGCCACCCCAACCAAGAATCAAACCAGAAAACCTATAGCTGTGAGGCAACAATACTACCACTGCACCATCAAATCTACAAGGAATTAAACATTCAGAAACCTGAAGTCTGAAATTCAAATGCCTGTCAATTTTATTTAACATTTGTTAATCAGGACAGTCTGACTTGGAACAAAAAAACAATTTTCAGCAGAGGCCCAGGAAGAAATAATGCAGACATGTCTTTGTAACATGGGAGGCCACAAAAGCAAACCCACACAAACAAAGGGAGAAGATACGGACCCCACAAAAAAGGAACCCCAGCCAAGAATCAAACCTGAGAACCTGCAGCTATGAGGCAACAATGCTACTACTACACCATCAAATATCAAGCATTGCAACATTTACAAATCACAGATATTATGAGGAACAGATCAGATCAAATATGAGGCAAAAATCTGCAATTTTTTTACAAATGGTGGTGGGTAGGGAACTCAAGTCTTTAACACCTGCATACAGGGTACAGGGTTCAAGCCTGAGGTATTCCCTACCACACCACCATGAGCACCTGGGGCACACACACACACACACACACACACACACACACACACACACACACACACACACACACACACACACCTCTATCCAGTTAAAAGCACCAGCTAACACACACAACTCTATCCAGTTAAAAGCACCAGCTAACACACACACAACTCTATCCAGTTAAAAGCACCAGCTAACACACACACACAACTCTATCCAGTTAAAAGCACCAGCTAACACACACACAACTCTATCCAGTTAAAAGCACCAACACAAAGTAAAATGCACCATACACTTACCTGTCTGTTCTCCATACCATATCCTGCCCGCGCAATACTCACAAAGACCCGCGAGATCCCAAGCTCCCTCCCGAGACTGTTCTGACTGCTGCTGTTGCAGTCCGGACGCGATATATCCTCCCAGCGTGTCTGTGCACTTTAAAAGTGCACAGACGTCTCCTTGTGTCCCTCTATGGGTCCTGCCGGACTGCCTTGAGCATGCGCATAGACAGACGGTAGTCGGGACTACTGCGCATGCGCGAAGTCCGCGAAATTTAAAAAAATAATTTTTTTTTTTTTTCTTTTTTAATTTTTAGTTTGAGGGGGCTGCAGTCCGGCAGCCCGATGCCACGCGCCGCCCCTGCATGGCTATCTACTTCAACTGAACTTTAAAGAGAAAAAAACTAAACACGTAGGCTAGGGCAAGGTCCCTCTAACTTAATCGGAATCACTTGCTACCAAAAATAACACAATTTTACCTCACAATTTTGAACTACACAGTCACCAATAAGTAGCTGTTAAACAGCTCTAAGTAAGGCGCGTGGGCTAGGGCAAGGCCCCTCTAACTTAAACGGGATCCTTTACCTTCGAAAAATATACAATTTTACCACAGAATTTTTAAAATACACAATCACACAACAATAAGAAGCTGTTAAAACAGCTTTTGGGTAAGTTTTAGCGAAATTTCTGACAGAAAATAAACACTAAGAGGCACTTAGCTCAGCCAAATCCGAGACCACGTATATTCTGTAGAAGCGGCAAACGAGATCTGGGGAAGCAGTAGTGGTGCATCCTGGGATATGAGGCAACTCAGCCAATAAGAGACTTTGTTCTATTGTATAGCGTGCCGAGTCGGAGCCGAGGATCGGCTCCGAACCCATCTGTAGAGAATGTAGGCGAGATAGGATCACATTACATCCATGTTTACCAGAAGTAGCGAAGATAGTAACCGAAATAAAACCGGAACTGGGATCTTTAGAACAGGGTAGGAGCATATTACATACGAAAAATGGGAAGTGTGGGATCAATACATGCAGAGCAGGAACGAGGTTTAAAAGAACGCAGGAACTGAAGGAGCTATCATGGTTGACTGACATTGACTGGATATATAGGTTCATAGGTTGGTACTAGGCTATCGGCCCTAGGGCCTATACAAGCCTAGCCATAACAATTCTCTGGATATTTCTTCCCACAATATTTACTTCCCTGAGCCCCTGTCTAGCAGGGTGAGTGACGTGATCCCTGGGGTGAATTTCCCCATCTCCCATCCAATCGTCAAGGTTCTTTTTGAAGACGGCCAAGGAGGCGTTCTGCTTTACATGTATGGGCAGTCTATTCCAGAGTATAGGGAGTCTCTGGGTCAGGAACTCATCCCTCCAGCATGTTTTGTTCATTGTGATGACCAGGTTTAGATCCCTGGAGTGTATGGCTCTGAGGGAATGGGATTTCTTTAAGTGGAGCATGTTCAACAGCTCAGGGTTTGACATGGCCTTGTATGTTAAGCAGAGATCGCCTCTAAGTAGACAATATGCCACAAGTATAGCTGGAGTTTTTTTAGAAGGTCAGCATAAAGCATCTGCTTTAGGCCTGTGATTCTTTTAGTGAGGTATTTCAGCAGCCTTTCCAGCTGTTGCAGATGTCTTGTGAGGTACATATACGGGGTGTTGTACTCTATAATGGGTCTAATGAGGGATGAGTACAGTGGGACAATGACCTCCTTTTTTCAGGATGAAAAGCCCTTAGTGATGAGGTGTGCCACATAGGATTTCCTGACTGTTGTGGTAGTCCCTAAGTCTCTCATCACACTTTTGGCATTTAGTGTACTGCCACCTATGTGGCATATTAAAGGTGATGTAGGTTTGCCGCTACAGTTGCGACAGTATGGTTTGTAAGGTATAACATTTGCAACCGAGATTGGGTCGGTATGGTTTATTTTCATTTATATAAATGTAAGATTGCCTATGTCATACAACAGGTTCATATGTCATACAACAGGTTCATAGGTTCGTAGGTGTGTACTAGGCTAATGGCCCTGGGCCTTTACAAGCCTATCCATAGGATTACCCTGGCATCGTGCCACCCGACCTTAGTTCCCAGTGCCTCTGTCGAGTAGAGCCACTGGAGTTTATCCTCGGGGTGAATCTTCTATTTCCCATCCACTCATCAAGATTTCTCTTAGAGGGTCAGCGAGGTGCTCTGTTTGACATATATGGGAAGTCTATTCCATAGCATGGGCAGTCTCTGGGTTATGAACCAGTCCCTCCAGTACATTCTGTTGATTGTGCTAATGAGGATGAGGTCTCTGGAGCATGTGGTGTGGAGGGATTGGGATTTCTTTAGATGTAGCTTTTCTAACAGAGCTGGGTCAGACATGGCTTTGTAAGTCAAGCAGAAGTCGCCTCTAAGTAGGCGATATGAGACAGAGAATAGTTGGGAGTTTTTTGAGTCTATCCATATAGGACAAGTGTTTAAGGCCTAGGATTCTCTTTGTCAGGTACTTCTGCGGCCACTCCAGTTGTTGCAGGTGTCAAGTGAGGTACATGCCAAATGGGGCACTGTACTCTATGACTGGCCTAATGAGGGAGGAGTAGAAGGAGACAATTACCTCCTTCCTGGATGCAAAACCCTTAGTAAAGAGATGTGCCACATAGGACTTTCTAACCACAGTGGCAATGTGGTGATCAAGAGAGAGGCTGCTGTCAGCCTGTGCTCTCAGATCTCTTATAACACCTTCTGTGTTCAGTGGACTACCGTTGATATGTTAATTCATGGGAACCGGGTTTTTCCCAAAGGGGATGACATTTTTTGGCATTGAACTTAAGGCCATGGTTCTGACACCAGTCATTGGTCTCAGTGAGGCCATCCTGCAGGATGTCAACATCGCTTGGGAAGATAATGGCTCCCAACTTGCAACTGTCTGCGAACTTTGTCAGACAGAGTCCCTTTGTGTTGGCCTGGACGTCAGAGAAGTAGATACCAAACAGGAGAGGACCCATAACTGAACCCTGTGGGACTCCACTCATGAGTAGTCAGCAGTCTCACTTGGAGTCATCTACTTTCACACAGAGTTCTATCTGAGCCAGTTTGCAAACCCCCTAGTGATATAGGGGTTGATGCCTAGCTTAGTGAGTTTTTCTAGAATTCCTGAGTGGGGAATGGTACCAAAGGCCTTGGCAAGATCAAGGTAGGCTGTATGAACCAACTTGCCTTCATCCACAGCTCTGGTGACTGACTCAAAGAAGTCGACCAAGTTGAGCAGGCATGATCCCACCCTTCACAAAACCAAACTGTGTGGGATCGAGTTTGGAGATTCCCTATATCCTTGTTTATTAGGTCCATGATGATGCATTCCACAGCTTTGCATATCAGACTCGTCAGATTAATGGGGCAATAGTTCCCAGGGTCTGTAGTCGCTCCTCCTTTGTGGAGAGGGATAACTGTAGCAGTGCGCCATTCGGTAGGGACAAAGCCTGAGGTAAGGGTGTCATTGAACAGGCCACACAGGTGAGGTGCCAGTTCACTCTGTAGTTCATGTAGAGCACAGCCAGGGATATTGTCAGGTCCCATAGAAGCAGTATTCTTGGCCTTGGGCAGTGCTGGTTTAACCTGTGCAGCAGTAATACTGGGTGTCTGGGTAATCTACTGGTATTGTGATTGGTCCTGGGGGGGTACAGTTGGCACTGAATCTGTCGGCCAGTATATTGGCAATATCTACTGGCTTGGTATAGGAGGTACCATTGTGCAGTAGCTCAGAGCAAATCTAGATATTGCCGTGGAGGTTCTTTACATAACTATAGAAGACCTTGTGGTTGTCTACTATCTGCTGCAATTCTGTTTTCATAGCTAGCTTTAGAGGATTTGACGAGGGATCTCAACTTTTTGTTGAGGCTGATAAGGGAGTTTTTCCAGTCTTGGGACTTCACCTTATTCCGCATCAATTTCCTCCTCCTGTTGTAGACTTGGTTTATGACAGGGGACCATCAGATTTGGCTTTTTCTTTTTGAGGACAGTGTCTTGGTGCTATTGGGTATGGCGAGATCCATGCATTTGTGTACGTGTTCTTACAGTGCATTGGTGTATGATTCGGCGGTCATCCAACTATTCTCTAATTGCATGGGTGCCATGAAGTTAGCCACCTCTGTTTTTAAAAGGCAAATTAGCTTTGGAGGATGGTGGTTGCCTTTGCGGGGTGGGGTGGGAGGTATGTGGATTTCCAAGGTGATTAGTCTGTGGTCAGATCTAACCAGGGAGGAGTTGACTATTGGTGTAGAGCAATGGTCGCCCATGTTAGTAATAACCAGGTCAAGGATGTTGCTACCTCTAGTGGGGGTAAGAAAGTACAGTTGTGTGCACTTAACCATAAATGTAGATGTTAGAGTGTATTCACTGTTGCAGTCATCACATTTGGGTTATCTGCTTGTTTATGTACCACATGACTGTAGTATTGTCAGTCTTTATTAGTAGTTGTCCTGGATGAAGTTGATCCTTGAAGGCTGTTAGGGCATTCTGAACAGCTAGCATCTCTTTTTGATTGATATGTAGATGCATTTGACTTGCGGACCATGTGCCCTGAATATATCTTCCTGCCATACGGGCCCCCCAGGCGTAATCTGATGCATCTGTTGTCAATGTCTGCCTGGCTATGGGTAAGGTGAATGGCTGTCCCATGTTGTGGTGACAGGCTTTTGCCCACCATCGAAACTCCTGTTGCAGGCAGGGAATGAGGGTAATTGTTTCCAGGCTGTGGCAATGTAGAGTCCAAACACTTTAGATACCACTGAAGTTTCCTCATATGCAGTCTTGCATATGGAATTAGCAGAATGCAGGATGCCATGAAACCCAAGGCCTGCAGAATTTTTCTTGCAGATAACTGGGTCTTTGTTGCCAACATTTTGAAGTAGTCAGTTGTTTGTGTTTGTCTGGCGTGAGATAAGCCATCTGGGCAGTTGTATTTAAGCTTGCACCCAGGAATATTATCTCTTGAGAGGGTACGAGTTTTGATTTTTCGTTTACTGTGTACCCCAGACTTGTCAGTAATCTTTTTACAAACGCCATATGCTGTAGTAGAATGTCCTTGTTCTCTGCTTGAATAAGGCAGTCGTCCAAGTAAGGATATATTTGTATTCCTCTGTCTGCAAAATGCAATTACTGGTGCCAGGCACTTTGTGAAAACCCTGGGTGCAGTAGATAAGCCAAAGGGCAGTGCAGAGAATTGGTAGTGTATTGAGCCAGCTTTGAATCAGAGGTATCTTCTGCATGTTTGTCTGATTGGGACATGCAGGTATGCCTCTTTTAGATCTAAAGTCACAAGCCAAGCCTTCTTGCCAAACATGGGCAGATGCTGCTGCAGAATCAACATTTTGAATTTTGGAATATCCAGATGTGTTTAGAATAGATAGGTCCAGAATTGGTTGGTCTCCAGGCTTTGTCCCTTCTGGGTACTAAGAACAGTCTTGAACAGAATCCATGACCCTGCTGTTGTTCTGGAACTTGTTGAATGGCCCTCATGTCCGTGACGGATGAAACTTGTTTTTGTGCCTCTGCCCATTGATTGCGTGGCAGGTCTGTCATACAGTTTTGCCTTGGCAGGGTGTGAAAGTGGAACCTGTAGCCTTGTGAAACTATATTTAGAATCCATTTGTCCTGGGTGATCCTGTGCCAATTTTGTGAAAAAAGTGCTAGCTTTCCCCCCAAAGGGGTTGCCAAAAGGTAAGTGCTTGGTGCTGGAAGTGGAAAGTCATTGAGACTGTTTCCTGTATGGCTGTGATTTTTCTTCTCCGCTCTTGGAGGTAGAAGCACCATTGTTTAGGCCTGTATGAGCTCTGGGGCTGTGATCTGCCTCTAGGGCATCTGTATCTGCCCCTTTGTGGTCTGACACTGGAAACTACCAATTTTTGCAGGCCAGTTCCTGCTAAATCCTTAACTGTTTGCATAGATTTAGCCTTGTCCTCCATTTTCAACACCTCTTCTGCTTTAGCACCAAACAAAGTATCATGCTGTAAAGGAGCGTCTAGTAGTTTTTGCTTTAACATGATCTGGCAAATTTTATTCTTTTAACCAAGCATGCTTCCTAATGACAGAACCTGTAACAGCAGCCCTGCAAGAGGCCTCAAGAGAATCAAAACCACATTGCAAAGTAAGCTTTCCAACTTGTTCAGCTGCATGCAATAAATCCTGCATTTCTTTGTCTGCACATTCTGCATTTGCTGGCATTTTCTGTGTAAGCAAGGATATAAGATATTGCAGATATTTAAGCATATGAAATTGACAACTTAAAGCTCTTACAGCCAAGGTAGCAGAGATATAAATCTTTCTGCCCAATCTGTCTAGGGCCCTAGAATCCCTATCAGAGAGAATAGGGTTTTTTGCAGTAGAAGCCTTGACCCCTTTGGGACCCTGAGAGATGGTTTCTGGGTCAGCTGCAGGGTTTTTATAGAGAAATGTATGTGAATCAGGAACCCTGTAGTATCTGTCTGGCTTAACAGGGGCTGGTGGTAAAAAGTCTGGAGAAAACTGGACTCTGTAAATACATCTACAATGTCTAAAACAGGCAGGATACAAGAGGCTTGTGCTGGGGCAAAAGGAAATCTCTGAGCCTTTTCTTGGTTTCTGTGTAATCTTGGCTCTCCCAGTGGAAATGCTCCCTCATAGTATGCAATGTTTCCCCAAAAGAATAATCCTCAGGAGGAGAGGCTGAAGGGATAGACTCTTCAGCATCAGAATCCTCATAGGGAGGAATGGAGTAATCCTGTTCAGAGGAGGAATCAGAGGAAATTGAAACCTGGTCTGAAGATTCATATTCTAACTCTTGCCTAGGCCTCTTTTCAGGAGGGGGATGGGAACCCCTGATCAAAGTAATAAGGTCTTCAGCCATTTTAAGCATCTGCTTTTTGGGCATAGAGGCCTGTCTAGGTGAATGCTGTACTTGTTTCTTTGTCTTTAGAGCTGCTTTAGTCTTTGTAGCTGAAGTAGGTTTTACATATAACTGTGTAGGCTTGAAAACACCCTCAGAAGCCGATGCCTGCTCAGCGGCTCCGGACCCCTCTGAGGGAATAGTTTCCGAGTGTCCAATGCCTTGAGTTTCCAGAGGCCTAGTCGGCTCCACGTGGGAGTCAGAAGCAGCCTGTGGCTCTGAGGTAGCGGGCATCAGGGGCTGCGAAAGCGCCTCACTGAGAACCGGTGACAGGCCTAGAAGAAGCCTCGTTGTCTGTTTTGGATCTCTGATGCCTGTCCTTTTCTTTTTCTCTGCGTTTTTTGTAAATTCCGGTAGCCGGCTGATCAGACGGCATTATATAATTAAATCTTCTGCCAAAGTAATGAAATGCAAAATCGTACAGACGCTTAATAGTGCGTTGGTTAAATCTAGCACAAAAGCGACAATTAGCAACGTTATGGTCAGGGCCTAGGCAAGGAATGCAGTAAGAATGAAAATCCTTATGAGGTATTTGCTTCCCACAAGAAATACAGTTATTAACTTTTTCTGACATCGGTCTAGAGCAAGAAAAAAAGTTTCCCCAATGGGGTACTTAGCTTTAATGAAGACTTCGGATCTGAAATTCGAATTTGAAAACTTCAGGAGTCGGCCGACCGGCACTTGCGAACTGCTTTTGCTTCGGGCACTGCATGGCAAGAAAGACTGAAGAAAATGGAGTCGGCTGCATCTTATATACCCCTGGCGCACTGACATCAGGGAAGAGGCGACAGCAACCGACGCAAGACCTAGACTTTGGAACTCAGGCCGACTGCGGTTAGCCTGCCAGCAGGATAACCCAACTGTAATGACTGCAACAGTGAAACACGATGAACATCCAGGACTGCAGTGAATACACTCCAACATCTACATTTATGGTAAGTGTACACAACTGTACTATGTTCGTGTTTCACTGTTGCAGTCATCACATTTGGATAGATTCCCAAAGCTAAGGATAGGAGGAGGAATTTAGATAGCATTAGGACCAGCTATAAGGCCCTGCAAGACTGCAGTGGCAAAGCCAGCTCTGGATTTGAAAATTGGCAGATGGTAATGCTTGGTGAAAGTATGTACAGAACTCTAGGTAGCAGTTTCTAGATGTCCCTGGTAGATGCAGCCCTGGTTGAGTGGGGTCTGATCCCCTGTGGGATAGGTTTTCCATGGTGCTTATAGCAGAAATGAATGCAATGGCCTATCCATTTGGATGGTTTGCTTTGAAATAGCCTTCCCCTCTGTCCCTGTAGTAAATGCCACCAGCAGTTGTCTTTGAGGTTTAGTCCTGTCCAAGTAGAATCTAAGTTGTCTGTGCAGTATCCGTTCCCCTTTGTTCTGTAGATTAGGAAAGAAAGCTGGCAAATGGATGGACTGATTAAGGGCCACACTGGATACCACCTTTGGCATGAAAGGGGGATTGGTCCCGAGGGACACCCTGTCCGCATGAAAGATGATGAAAGGCTCCACTGCCATAAGGGCCTGTAATTCAGATACCCTTCTTGAAGTGATTGCTAAAAAGGAAAGCTGTTTTCCAAGAAAGGGATTTTAAATATGCAGTAGCAGCTGGCTCGAAAGGAGGAAGGGCGAGTTTCTCCAATACAAAGTTAAGGTCCCAGGCTGGAGTTGGAGCTCTCCTGGGTGGTCTCAAAATTTTGGCCCCTCTGAGGAACTGCTTGAGCAGTGGATGACAGAAGAGGGGAGGTTCTGTGTTAATGAGCTAAAATGGGTGAGGCGTGAATTAACACTGGCACCCCCCCCCCTTCTGCACAGTGTCAGTGTTGGCCCCATGGCACCTGCCTCAGACTCATTCCCTGCTGTCTCAGCAGGAGAACCAGATTCTGCATCCTCAGCTTCAAACGCTGAACCTAGCAGCCTGGCTAATTATCTAATCTCTCCTTTACCATCCCTCAATAAACCAGTGATGGATATCATTTTAGAGGCAAGGGAGGGTGGCATAATGGTTAAGGTGTTTGCCTTACAAACACAAGGTGCAGGGTTTGAGTCTCATAGGTTCATACTAGGCTATCTGCCCTAGGGCATTTATAAGCCTAGCCAGAGTGTGTTTGGCTTTCGCCACCCATTTTAAATTAATTTTGCTACGCCTTTTTTTGAGGTTAGTATACTGTGCCTCTGTCTAACAGTGACACAGAAGTGATAGCCAGGGTAAACCTACGATCTCCCATCCACTCAAGATTCCTCTTGAGAGTCAATGTGGGACTCTGCCTAACCTGGACTGGGATTTTATTCCAGAGTGAAGGGAGCCTCTGGGTTATGAATCTGTCCCTCCAGCATGTCCTATTTATTTCAGTGCTGAGGTTCAAGTCTCTCGAGCGAGTAGCTCTATGGGATTTGGATTTTCTGAGGTGCGGCATGTCCATTAATTTCGGGTTGGACATGGCTTTATACGTCAGGCACAGATCGCCTCTGAGCAGGCAGTATGCCACTGAGTAGAGCTGGAGTTTCTTTAACCGGGCAGCATATGGCATCTATTTGAGCCCTTTGATCCTCTTGGTGAGGTACTTTTGGGGTCCTTCCAGTTGCTGCAGGTGTCTGGTAAGGTACATCTCAAAAGGGGCATTGTACTCAATTATGGGCCTGATGAGGGAGGAGTAAAGAGGTACGATGACCTCCCCTGATCTAGATGTGAATCCCTTCATGATTAGGTGGGCTATATAAAATGTTTTTCTAACCACTTTGGCCACGTGGTTGTCAAATGAGAGATTGCTATCAACTTGGGTCCCCAGGTCCCTAATGACTTCTTCTGTACTTAATGGATTACCACCTATGTGGTAATTTGTGGGCACTTTGTTTTTGCCAAAGGGGATGACTATACACTTTTTGGCGTTTAGCTTGAGGCCATGGCTCTGGCACCAGTTGTCTGTTTCTATGAGGCCCTTTTGGAGGATGCTTGTGTCGGCTGGAGAGTCTATTATGGCGCCCAGTTTGCAGTCATCTGCAAACTTGGTCAGCCACAGTCCTTCCGTGTTGGCCTGTACCGCCGTGAAATATATACCGAACAAGAGAGGTCCCAGGACTGAGCCTTGTGGGACGCCACTTGTAACTGGTTTGGAGTCTGACATGGCTCCAGCAATTCTAACCATGTGGGTTCTGTCTTTGAGCCAGTTTGCAACCCATCTAGTGACATAGGGGTTTATATTTAAGCTGGTGAGTTTATCTATAATGCCCGAGTGGGGTATTATATCGAAGGCTTTTGCGAGGTCCAGGTAGGCTGTGTGGACCACCTTCCCCCTCGTCAATGGCCTTGGTGACTGTTTCAAAGATATCGACCAGGTTTAAGAGGCAGGATCTGCTCTTAAAGCCAAACTGGGTAGGATCCAGTGTCTGTAGGTCCCTCCCCAATATCTTTATTTATGGAGGTCCATGATGATCCTTTCCATAGCTTTGCAGACCAAGCTAGTCAGGCTTATGGGGCGATAGTTTCCAGGATCCATTGAGGCACCACCTTTGTGGAGAGGGACCACTGCTGCTGTACGCCACTCTTTGGGTACATATCCTGTAGTAAGGCTAAGATTGAACCGTAGTTTTATGTTTGGGTTTAGCTCTTCTTGGAGTTCATGTAGGACGCAGCCCGGGACACCATCTGGTCCCATTGATGCTGTGTTTTTTGCTTTGGAGAGGATGGCTCTTACCTGAGCATCTGAGATGTCAGGGGGGCAGCACTCTGTTGGGATAGATATTTGCCCTTTTGATGGGGAGAGGGGGGAGAAGTTTGCACTGAACCTGTCATCTAGGATGTTGGCAATGTCTGTGGGCTCGGTGTATTTTTTGTCATTTTGGACTAATTCTGAGCATATCTGGGAATTCCCACCCAGGTTCCTAACATAACTAAAGAAAGCCTTGTGATTATCCTTAGTGTCCTGTGCAATTTTTCTCTCGAAGCTGGCCTTAGACGATTTTATGAGTGCCCGTAGTTTTTTGCTAATACTGATCAGAGATGCCTTCCCTTTTTGGGATTTTGCTCTATCATGTAGTAGCTTCCTCCTTCTATTGTATAGTTTGTTTATGGCTGGGGTCCACCAGACAGGACGTCTGCCTTTGGAGGATTGAGTCTTGGTTTTATTTGGGATTGCATGATCCATGCATTCCTGAAGGTGTTCATAGAATGCGTTTATAAAGCATTCTGCGGTCTGGGCCGTATTTTCCACAGGCCCGGGGGCTTTGAAGGATTTTGCCTCTGTTTTGAGGTGTGTGAAATTTGCTTTAGAGAAGTTTTTCACTGTGGTTTTCTGGGCAGGGGGTGGGGTCGGGATGTGAATATCCAGTGAGATTAGTTTATGGTATGATCTTACCAGTGAGGGATACACTTCTGGTCTGGAGCATAGTGTCCCCATGTTGGTGATGATCAGGTCCAGTATGTTTTCCCCTCTTGTGGGAGTGGTAACAAGTTGTTCCATAGCATTTGAGTTTATAAATTCTAGGAACCTTTGGGTTAGGGTGTTGGAGCTAGAGTAATGCTCCCAGTCTACGTTTGGGTAGTTGAAGTCGCCCAATATAATGATGTTTGGAGAGACCTTCATATTTTCCAGTATTCTCAGGAAGGCCAAGTGGGGTTCCTGTGTTTGGGAGGGTGGTCTATAGCAGGCTATAAATTGGAAGGCAGTTTTACCCAGAGTTAGTTGCACATGGATAGTCTCTGATGCTTCGTGCTGTGCCACCAACCTGGAGGTGTGGGTATCTTTGACGAATATTGATACTCCCCCTCCTTTTGTGGTTCGGTCCAAGTTTTGGGGCCGAAAAGCATGGTATGAGGTATAACCTGGTAGTGCTGGGGTGCTCTCGGGAACCTTGAACCAGGTTTCTGTTACTGCACAGATATCGATGTTCTCCATGCTAAGGGGAGTTTCGAGTGCATGCATCTTGAGGTTTAGACTTCTGGCGATGAGTAGCATTACTTAGTTTCTTATCCCTTGTGATACCTATGGAGGTGGGTTTGTCTTTTGAGCCTTGCCTAAAAAAGGCACTATGAGGGTAGCAAAAGCCTTTGCCAATATCCGAAAGCCCAGGGGTGACAGGTGCAAGCCGTCCCTAGCGAAGCATCGTGGCTTGTCGAGCATGTCATCCCAGGCTGACAGGCATTGGATCCCCTTTGAATGACACCAACACTTAAGCCAATTGTTGAAATTGATCATCTTGTCTTCATATTGTGGCATCATTCTTGGTGAGGGTAAGGTGCTACTCAAGGTCAGGGTCATACCGGCCTGGGCTACATGCTCAGAGAGCTCCTCTATGTCTCTTTTCATGTAGTCCAGGGAGGTACGTCTCAGGTCATTCACACCAGCATGGACAATGACAGAGTCATATTTGTACTTGCCTTGGAGTGACCCGAGTGCTTGTGTTGTGGCAGATCCTAGCGCCCGACAGGCAGCTCACCGTGACCTTCTCCTTGTTCAGCCTGGTGAGCGGGACGTCAGTGTGCCTGACGATCGAGTCACCTATTACAAGTGTATCAGGTGTGTTGTTTAGCCTTAAGGGCTGTGACTGTTCGGCACACTGGCTTTGTGAGCTATGTGTTGCACGTGTTTTGTTTTGGGGTAGCGGTTGCTTGGGTATCTGCTTTGGAGGTCTCTGCTGCTTAGGCAGATTTTTATTTAGAGCCTCCCGAGTATGTTTTTGTGTGTTTATGTGTTTTGTTTGTTGTCGTGGTAGGTCTATGTGAGACTGGAATTGTAGTGAGTGTGGTTTCCTTCTCCTCCTGACTGGTTACGCCAGTCCTGAGTTGAGAGAGCTTAGCCTCCAGTTTGGCTATATGGTTGCATCTCTCACATGTGTTGGAATTTGTTGGGAGGAGGAGAGGGTTGTCTGTGTACATGAGGCAGTTGTAACATTGCCTCAAGATTCCCAGATTCACCAGCTGGACCAGAGAGGAGATTGACAACTGACCTCTGGACATGCTAGAATAGTATTGGGAATGCCTTTATAATTGAAAAAAAGGGCCAATGGGGAACAAGGTACTCAAGGTCTCACAAGGGATAATTAGCTAGGCTTAAAATGGCTCGCAAGAGCAGTTAGCTTAGTACTAATCTATGAACTATGAACTATAAAAAGACAGGCCCTTGTGAAACATCTCAGTTAAGTATTGTAAAACCTGAGGTAAATTGGGCACTGCTGTGCTCATCCCTTGAGAGTGGTTCCAGGCACAGAATCTTTTCCATTTTTCAGCATACGATTTTCTAGTACTAGGCCTCCTTGCTTCTAAAATTAGAAGTTATGTACCTACCATAACATTCCATGTTAGTTGTCTTCTCTCGCCTTCTTTCTTGCTGGATGGGTTCGGAGCCGATCCTCGGCTCCGACTCGGCACTTGCTTTAGCTTGAGAACTCCTTTTACCAGCTCGAGGCAACCCTATATCCCATGATGCAAGGCGGAACTACCTCAGATCTCGTTTGGTAGCTAACCTACCCTGCTAAAGACTATCCTAACATAATTAGGAACACAAGTTCCTAATAGAAGTCCTCATATGAAGGCTCCGGAGGAAACAACCTAATAGGAACTCTTCAAGATCTGTCCAGGCCAGGGGGAAGGAGGGAGGGATGCAAGAAAGAAGGCGAGAGAAGACAACTAACATGGAACGTTATGGTAGGTACATAACTTCTAAATGTTAAGTTGTCAATCTCGCCTTCATTCTTGCTGGATGGGACCGCGTCCCTAGCACCTGTATCCCGGGTAGCTCAATGGAACAGACTCTTGAGAACTGTGGAACCAAAACTGGCCCTATCTCTGGAGGCCAAGTCCAACTTGTAATGAGAGACAAAGGTATGAGGCGTGGCCCAAGTAGCTGCTGCACAAATGGTATCAATGGGTAGTCTATCCTGAAAAGCTGCAGAAGTGGATAGACTCCTGGTTGAGTGTGCTTTTGGTTTAGAAGATAGCTGTTTGCCTCTGAGAGAGTACACATAGGAAATGGTGGAAATCAACCATCTGGATAAGGTCACTTTAGAAACTGGAATACCTATCCTGTTTTCTGCATAGGAGACAAATAATTGGTCCGATTTTCTGAATTGTTTAGTTCTATGCAAATAGTACCTGAGCTGACGATGGACATCCAAAAAATGCAGTTTCTGTTCAGCTCTGTCGGAATAGTTTGGGAAAAAGACTGGTAGATCTATAGATTGGTTAATATTGGTTTGAGACACGACTTTGGGGAGAAAGGAAGGGTTAGTTCTTAATGATACCCTGTCCTTATGAAAAACCAAATAAGGAACGAATGCAGAGAGCTTGAATCTCGAAACCCTTCTTGCAGAAGTGACAGCCAGTAAAAATATAGTTTTCCAGGTCAATAACTTCAAAGAACATGAAGCAGACGGTTTGAAGGGAGGTAGTATCAAGGATGCCAACATTAAGTTTAGATCCCATTGCGGAGGAGGATGCTTTATAGGTGGTTTTAGGAGAAAAACTCCTCTCAGAAAGGCCTTGCATAATCTATGAGACATAACGTTATTGTCATGCAAGCCAACATGATACTTGGAAATAGCAGCCAGTTGTACTTTGACTGTAGATGACGAGGATCCTGAATGAAAAACCTCCGCCAGGAAATCTAAAACAGAATGTACAGGAGCAGTAAAGGGATCAATATTTCTGGAATTTGCCCAAATAGAAAAACGTCGCCACTTGCTAGCATAAACAGTCCTAGTGGACGACTTCAAAGAAGACACTAAAATGTCTCTGAGTCAGAAATCATCGGTAGCCTGGCTAGGGAAGGAAGTGGAGCAACCAAGCAGTGAGGTTGAGAGAATGAATGGCCCGGTGCTGCTGACCCGACTGGTGGATCAAGAGATCCGAACTGGGTCCAGATGCCAGGGCTGCACCAGAAGGTGACGATGCAGAGACGGAAACCAAATTTGTCGAGGCCAATATGGGGCAATGAGGATCAACTTGGCCCTCAAAACAGTGGCTTTCTGAATGACTTGTGGAATCAAGGGAAAGGGAGGAAAAGCGTACAGAAGTCCCCGGGCCAATCCTGGGTTAGAGAGTCTCTCAGGGGTTGGCCTGGAAGGGGAAAAGAGTGAAAAATCGGGCACTTGTTGTTTTGAGGAGTAGCAAAAAGATCGCAACAAGGAGTGCCCCACTTCAGAAATATCTGATCCACTACAGATTGATTGAGAGACCACTCGTGAGGCATCAGAATGGATCTGCTCAGCCTGTCCGCCAATAGGTTGGACCTGCCGGGGATGTGCGTTGCTATCAGAAACCGCTGAGAAGAGATCGCCCATTGCCAAAGTCTGAGAGCTTCTCGATATAACGGATAGGACCTGGTCCCGCCCTGTTTGTTGATGTACCAGACCACGGACATGTTGTCCGTTTGTACTGCAATAGTCCCCGTGGGAAGAAAGTCGTTGAGGGCTTGCAACGTTAAAAGCACTGCTCTCATCTCCAGGACATTTATGTGCAGATGGTATTCTATGGGTTGCCACGTCCCGTGGATCATCCTGCCCTGATAATGCCCCCCCCACCCGATCAGAGAGGCATCCGTAGTGACTGTGGCAACTGGAGGAGGGAGAATAAAGGGTCGGCCCTGATGAAGAGGGGAAGATATCCACCAGTTCAGATGAGCTCTGCACAACTGTGTGACTAAGATTTCGTGCCTCATCGGGAGACTGTGGTACGACCACTGCGTGAATAGAATCCACTGCAGAAGACGCATGTGGAAGCGAGCCAGTGGTAGAAGAACAATGGCCGCAGCCATAAGACCTAGAACCTTCAGTATAAATCTGGCTTTGATCTTGTTGCTTTGCAATAGAATCCGAACGAATTTTTGGATGTCCAGAATTCTTTGATCTGTTAGTTTGGCTAACATTTTGACGGTGTTTAATTCTGCGCCTATAAAGGTGATTGATTGGCAAGGCAGCAGAGAAGATTTTTCGAAATTTACTGAAATTCCCAAACTCCTGCAAAGCTGTAGAGTGTAGTCTCTGGACTGAAGAAGCTGACACTTGGTGGTGGCGGAGAGGAGCCAGTCGTCCAAGTAGGGAAACACCTGGAATCCTTGACGTCTCAGATGAGCTGTGACCACTGCCATGCATTTGGTAAACACTCTGGGGGCTGAAGTGAGGCCAAAGGGCAGTGCTCTGAATTGGTAATGACTGGTCCCTAGCTGAAAGCGGAGAAACCTTCTGGAGCGTCTGTGAATCTTTATGTGATAGTACGCATCCTGAAGGTCTATAGAGCACATCCAGTTGTCCTTGCCCAGAAAGGGCAGAATGGACTGAAGCGTGACCATCCGGAATCTTGCCTTCTTAACAAATCGGTTTAGATTGCTCAGGTCTAATATTGGTCTCCAATCTCCCGTCCTTTTGGGGACCAAAAAGAATCTTGAGTAGACGCCGGATCCTACCTGGTCTGCCGGCACAGTCTGGACGGCTCTTTTTTCTAGGAGCTTTGAAACCTCCTGTTCTGCCAAATCCTTTTGACCGGGTGAGATGTCTGGAAGGGATTGTAGAGGTACGGAAACCTTCAAGGGGATTTTGTAACCCTCGGATATGATCGACTGTACCCACATCTCTTGTGATAGGGATTGCCAGGCTACTGGGTACAGTGAAATCCTTCCCCCGACTGCCTCCAAGGGTGGACAGTCGGGCAACACCTCAGGGATGCTGAAAGGGCTTCTCAGGAAGAGACTCCCTGTTGCCCTGGTTCTGAGGACCCCCTGCCTCTAGGGCGTCTATTATTGTTACCCCTCTGCCTCTGGGGTAAACTGACCACGCAAGTCCGGTGTAGCTCCTTGGGCTTTACGGAACCACATCTCCCCCCCCCTTCTGACCCTTGGGATATGGTCTAGAAGGAGTGGAAAATTGGACTCCAATGGCAGAAAGAGTTTTACCGTCCTGCTCACACCTGGTCAAGGTATCCTTCACCTGAGGTCCTAACAAAGCCGAACCATCAAAGGGGGTATTAGTGAAGGATGCCTTAAAGGGGTCCGCAAAATTACAAAGCCGCATCCAGGCTTGGCGTCTAAGAGCAACTCCTGTGCCTGTGGCCCTGCTCGCTCCATCGGCCGCATAGGATAAGAGCCGCATGGAGGAGTTAGATATGGAATTCAGGATTGCCAGCTGAGAGGCAATCTTTTCTTGAGCCCCAGCAGCAGAAGGATCCTGGACTACTTCACCCAGTTCCTTGAGAATATCTCGTTGAAGCTTGGTGAAGTGACAAAGATAATTCAGCGAACGCATAGCAAAGGTCGCTGAAGAAAACATCCGCTTTCCATACCTGTCCATGGTCCTAGAATCCTTGTTAGGAGGATGGACAGGTACTGAAGGATCCGCCAGTTCCTTCTTAGTGGCCGCCGCCACCACCATAGCATCCACAGAGACACCCTTGGAAAGGAACTGTTTGTCCGTAGGGGCCGTGATGAATTTGGATGGTCTCCTGGGGACAGGTTCCACAGAATCTGGAGCTTCACGCCTTCGAGCCACTACCTGCATAAGTGGGTCGAAGGCGGAGACACCCAGGAGGTGGAGGGTCGGGATCCAAAAGCCTCCAGGTATACCGACTCATCCTCGGAGGGGTCAATGGAGGGCCAATTCCCCCTCTGTTTGAGGAGCTCAAGGATGTCTGAAAAGGAGACATCCTCAGAGGGGGACCGGGGGAACCCTCCGACTCATCTAAGTCGGTATCAGATGTAGTAGACTCAGGGGAGTCTGTGTGTTTCCTCTTACACGTCCTCTTCCGAGGGGGTTCCCCTGCAGGATCAGGAGAAACCTCGGAAGAGGAGGAAATTCCCAATGGGGAAACCTGGGGCGATGGATCCCTGGGCCTGAGAGCAAGAGGCTGGCAAGAGGCGTCTGCAGGCACTGATGAGGGAGGAGCTAGAGGGATGGACCGTTGACCAGGCTCAGAGGCCAGGACACTCCTCATCACCTCAAAGGCTCCCCTCCCCGGGAGGCCGGAATATCCCCGCTCCGAGGAAACAGGAATTCCCGGCTCCAATGAGAGGGAAGGCTCCGAGGCCGATGTCGACGCCGAGCTTACCAAAGCCGAAGCCCCGAGAGGGAGAGCGGGGTCGGACAAGGGTCCGATGCCACTAGCCCCCTCGGAGCCGACAATGGAAACCCGACGACCGGATCCCTCCAAGGAAGGCCTCAAGGAGGAGATCGGAGCCGAGGATGACGGAGCCGAAGGATCCGGCACAGAAACAGTCGCTGTCCCGAGATGCTCCGGCTCCGAACTCTGGTGTGCAGTCGGAGGAGGAAGTTCAAGGGGTGAGGCCATAGCCGAAGTCTGTTGAGACGGGCTATGGAGCATTTGGGCCAGTGCCGGAGACTTCAACAGCCTGCTTACCACCCTCTCTAAGTCGTGGTCAGACAGCCTGGAAGATCTCGAAGATCGGCTCCGCTCCGACAAAAGAGGAGACCCCGGAGCCGAGTGGATACTCAGTAACGAAGGGGACTGAGATCTCTTTCGGGACGAAGCCATCGGAGCCGAAGTCCCCTGAACTCCAGATGGAGCCGAAGGTTTCTCGGCTCCGATGCTGGATAAGGTGTCGGCTCCAGACGGAGCCGACAAGGCCACAGTAGACAAGGTATCGGAACCAGCCGGTGCCGAACCCACTACTTTTATGGTAGATACATCGGTTCCAGCCGGAGCCGATCTCGGCTCCGACGGAGCCGGAGCCACCGGAGGAGGCTTGGATACTGAAGCCTGAGCCTTCGGTGGCTTAGAAGGTTTCCCAGACCCTGCTTTAGAGGGAGAACCTTCTGGCTTAAGTAAGCCACGGAGGATAAGCTTATTCCTCCTTTCCTGCAGGACTCTCTGGCTAAAAGAGTGACACAAAGCACAGGAGTCCTGCAGGTGCAAAGGCCCCAGGCAATAAACACAAGAAGTGTGACCATCTGTCAGAGACATTTTCTGACAGCACGAGTCACACTTCTTGAAGCCTGAGACCTTGCCTTCCCTAGACATATCCTAGGAGGAAGTAACACAAACCCCAACAAACACACAAAATTAATCCTCTACACACAACACACAGGAAGGGATTAACCAATGGGGTTTTAGGCCTAACTAAACTTTACACTAAAGGTTATAAAAAGGTTATAAAAGTTTGAAAAACAAGGGAATAGGGTGGGCTGTAATTCACTACAGACTATACTATGAATAAAAGGGGAAAATAAAACCCTAACTAAGCTTTTCTGATTTTACCAAGAAAATCACTTACCTCAGCTGGCAAAGGAGACCTCTTTCGCTAAGCGGCAAACGAGATCTGAGGTAGTTCCGCCTTGCATCATGGGATATAGGGTTGCCTCGAGCTGGTAAAAGGAGTTCTCAAGCTAAAGCAAGTGCCGAGTCGGAGCCGAGGATCGGCTCCGAATCCATCCAGCAAGAATGAAGGCGAGATTGACAACTTAACATTGACATCCATCACTGGTTTACTGAGGGTTGGTAAAGGAGAGCTTAGGTAATTAGCCAGGCTGCTAGGTTCAGTGTTTGAAGATGAGGGTTCAGAATCTGGTTCTCCTGCTGAGACAACAGGGAAGGAGTCGGCAGGTGCCATGGGGCCAACACTGACACTGCGCAGAAGGGGGTGCCAGTGTTGGTGTGACCAGTCTGGTGCAATCAAAATCGTCCTTGGTTTGTCTTGTTTGATCTTTAGTAGTACTTTGGAGAGCAGAGGCAGAGGAGGAAAGGCATAAACTGATAGGTTTTTCCAGCTGAGAAAGCATCCACTTTCCATGCTTTTCCAGCTGAAGGAGAGAGCATCCACTTTCCATGCTTGTCTTTGGGGAGTCCTTGTGCAACATTTTTCCTATTTTTTCCTATTGATTGCCTCCCCCTAGAACTAAGAGGGCTCTATCTGGGCTCCCCCATTTGCTGGTCAACATGTTGAAAATCCTTGGTTCCAGTTTCTACTCATGTAGGTCCATGAGGTTTCTGCTTAGTCCGTCTGCCAGCGTATTTAGTTTTCCTGGCAAGAATTGAACTTGTAGATGCACTTGGTAGCTCAAGGCTGTGTTCCACAGTGCCATGGCTAGTCTGCAGAGGGGGTATGTATGTGTACCCCCCTGCTTGTTTATGTACAACAGAGGTGGTGTCCGTCTTTACCATTAATTGTCCTGGAAGAATCTGGTCCTTGAAGGCTGTCAGAGCATTCTGTACAGCTAACATTTCTTTTTGATTGATGTGCAGGTGCATTTGACTTGGGTTCCATTTGCCCTGAATGCACTTCCCTGCCAGGTGCGCCCCCATGCATAGTCTGATGCTTCGGTTAGGGTTTGGGTTGCAGGGGGAAGTGTGAATGGTAGTACCTTGTTTTGGTGGCAGGCCTCTGCCCACCAAAGGAACTCTAGGCGTAGGCAAGGTATGACAGGAATCTTTGCTTCTAGATCCTGAGTATGTTGACACCATGGGCTTGGACTGCAGTGGTGGTGCTGCGGTAGTGTTGTCGCCTCATAGTAAGATATTGTCCTGTTCGATTCTCAAGTTAGAACGTCTTGTGTAGAGACATGCGTGAATGGGCGTACCTTCGTTAAAGGTTGTGCATCAGGGCCGGCAAATCGTTACATAAAAATCTACTGCCAATCATTAGCGGACCGGCGTTCCGCTGTGGAGACCCCTAACCAGGAAAGGCCGAAAGACACAATTGTAGTTTCTTCATACGCAGTCTTGCATATGGAATTAGAAGAATGCTGAAGGCCATGAACCCCAAGGCTTGTAAGTATTTGCCTTGCAGATAGCAGGGTTTTTGTGGCCCCTTGTTTGAAGTAGGTTGTCAAGTGAATTTGTTTCTCTGGTGTGAAGAAAGCCATCTGGGAAGTTGTATTCAAGCTTGCTCCCAGGAATATAATTTGTTGACAGGGTAACAAGTGTGATTTCTTTTTGTTTATGGAGTACCCCAGACAATTTAGCACCCTTTGTACAAAAGCCAAAAGATTCAAAAGTATGTCTTGGTTTTCTGCCTGAATTAGACAATCGTCCAGGTATGGGTATATCTGAATATTTCTTTGCCTGCAAAATGCAATGACTGGAGCTAGGCACTTTAGCTTATATACTGCGCCCAGGGTATTAAAGGGCAGTGCAGAGAACTGATCGTGCATGCAGCCTGCTTTGAAGCGTAGGTAACTTCTGCAAGATTCCCTGATTGGGATGTGCAGGTATGCTTCCTTTAAATCTAGAGCTGTCAAGCAGGCAACTTTGCCTAGCATAGGAAGCAACTGAAGATTCAGCATCTTGAATTTTGGAATCACCAAAAAGGTGTTTAGAGTAGATAGGCCCAGGATAGGACGCCATGAATTGTCTTTTCTGGGTACCAGGAAAAGTCTCGAGTAGAACCTTTGTCCCTTTTCCTCTTCTGGTACCAACTGAATAGCCCCTATGCTAAAGAGAGATAGTACTTGCTTTTGGGCCTCTGGCCACTGGTTTGGAGGTAGATCCGGCCAACCGCTAGGAGTTGGTAGCATGTGAAAGTGAAATCTGTATCCTTGGGACACTATTTAAAACCCATTTGTCCTGGGTAATGAGTCCCCAGTTCTTTGCATGAAGTGCAACCCCCCCCCCCCCCAAAAGGGGCAGTCAGTTGGGAAGTGCTTGGAAGTTTTAAAAATAAGTCATTGAGACAGTTTACCATGGGGGGATTTATTACTCCCAGATTTGAAAGTGGAGGCCCCCCACTGCCTAGTCCTGTGAGTCTCCTGGGACTGAAGCCTGGGTGCTCTGCTGGATCTGAGTATGGACCGAGAAGGTCTGGAAGAGGCAGGAAAGGACCAATTCTTAGGAAGGCCAATGCCTACTAACTCTTGGAGGTTGTACTTGTAAAAATTCTTTAACAGTTTGCATAGATTTAGCTTTTTCCTCCATCTTAAGAACAACTTCTGCCTTGTTGCCAGACAGGTGGTCCTGACTTAAGGGAGCATCCAGTAATTTCGCTTTAACATGATCTGGCAAAGATTGCTCCTTAAGCCAAGCATGCCTTCTAAGTACAGACCCAGTTACAGCAGCCCTGCAAGATGCCTCTATGAACCACATTGCAATGTATGTTTACCAACTTGTTCAGCAGAATGCATTAAATCTTGTAAATCCATATTTTCAGCACAATCAGGAATCAACATAATTTTCTGTTTAAACAATCCAATAATATGCTGCTGCTACATAACATATGAAACTGGCAGTTTAAGGCCCTACTGGCCAAGATTGCAGAAGTGTAAACCTTCTTACCCCATCTATCCAGCACCCTGGAGTCTCTATCAGAGGGGATAAGATTTTTGGCAGTAGTAGCTTTAATGCCCTTGGGTCCCTGTGAAATGGTTTCAGGATCCGCAGTAGGGTTTTTGAAAAGGAACTTGTGAAAGTCAGGAACCCTGTAATATCTATCAGGTTTTCTGGGAGCAGGAGGTAACGAGTCAGGGGCAAAGCTAGATTCCAAAAAGGCATCAACAATGTCCAGTACAGGAGGTATAGCTAAAGGCCTGTGCTGGGGCAGGAGTAAGAAATCCCCAAGCCTCTTTTTAGAATTAAGAGAAATCCTGACTTTCCCAACAAAAATGCTCCCTGAGAGTATGCAAGGTTTCACCAAAAGAGAAATCCTCTACGGGGGAAGCGGAGGAAATAGAGTCCTCAGCGTCAGAATCCTCATAAGTAAATATGGGTAAATCCTGGTCAGAGGAAACAAATTTTAAAATCCTGGTCAGAAATATCATAAGCAAACTCACTCCTAGGTCTCTTAGAGGGGGAAGGTTGGCTTCCCCTGATTAAAATAAGGTCTTCAGCCATTCTTATTTGTTTTTTAGGCATAGAGGCCTGACCATGCGGTCTGGGCGTCAGTTTTCCAGGCAGTGTCCGAGTTTTAGGCCTTGAAGAAGAAGATGGCATCGGATTAATATGCAAGTCAGTAGGCCTGAATACACCCCCAGAAGCCGGTGCCTGCACAGCGGCTCCAGACCCATCCAAGGTAGAGACATCCACAGGTTCCACAGTTGAAGCATCTCGCAGCATACCGGACTCCGAATAGGTCTCAGTAGAGGCCTGCGAATCTGAAGTAGTGGGTATCAGGGGCTGGGAAAGCCCCTCACTGAGTACCGGCACCTCGGCGGCCTGTGTCTGTCTATCTTTGCGTTTTTTCAGAATGTCGGTAGTCGGATGGCTTACTGAAGACGTATCTGGATAATTAAACAGAGCACCAAAATATTTAGAAGCAAAAATATACCGATGACGGATAGTTTGTGGTTTAAATAAGGCACAAAACCAACAGTGAGGCAACGCCTAGGCAAGGAATACAGTATGAATTAAAATCTTTGAGGTATTTGCTTTCCACAAGAAATGCAATTTACTTTTACTGATATCAGTTTAGAGCAAGAAAAAGTTTCCCTAACGGGGTACTTAGCTTTTAGTTGAAGACTTCGGTTCTGAGACTTGAAAACGAAAGCTTCAGGAATCGGCAGACCAGCACTTGCGAACTGCTTCTGCTTCAGGCACCGCACAGCAAGAAAGGCTGATTTAATGACGTCGGTTGCATGTTTTATACCCCTGATGACCTGATGTCATGAAAGAGGAGACGGCAACCGATGTAGGACCCAAGACAACCAGGCTGACTGAGGGCTACTGCAAGCAGATAACCCAACTGTGATGACTGCAACACTGAAACACTAACATCGAGCTGGTCCAGGGCACTGGAATTAATGAATTCCAGGAAACGTTGGCCCCTAAAGGGCCCATATCTATACAGGAAGAATGCAGAGTCCCTGTAATCACAACTACATAGGTAAAAGCTGCACTCTCTAAAGCCAAAAACACAGCACCCATGGGACTGGACAACATCCCAGGCTGCGTTTTACACAAACTTCAGAACGAACTGGCTCCCCACTTAAGCACCATGTTCAATAGCAGCCTCACATCAGGCTTTGTGCCCACTGAATGGCGCACAGCAACAGTTATCCCACTCCACAAAGGGGGAGCTACCACTAATCCCGGGAACTATCGACCTATTAGCCTGATGAGCCTGGTCTGCAAGGCCATGGAATGTATCATGGAACTCAAAGACATTGGTAACCTCCAAACTCTGGATCCCACCCAGTTCAGGTTTGTGAAGGGCAGATCATGCCTCCTGAACCAAATCGACTTCTTTGAGGCAGTTACCAAGCCGTAGATGAGGGTAATGTGGTTCACACAGCCTATCTTGACCTCAAGGCTTTCGAAACCATCCCCCATTCTGGAATTATAGCTAAACTCACTAAACTAGGTATAAATCCCTATGTCACAAGATGGGTTGCCAACTGGCTCACTGACCGAACCCACACTGTAAAATTTGCAGACTCCAAATCTGACCTCAAAGCAGTGAAAAGTGGAGTACCACAGCGTTCCATCCTTGGACCTCCTGTTTTTGAATCTACTTCTCTGAAGTACAGGCTAACACAGAAGGCCTCTGGCTGACGTTCGCAGATGACTGCAAACTAGGAGCCATAGTCAAGTCCCCAAATGATGTGGACATCCTACAGAAGGGCCTCGCTAAGACAGATGCCTGGTCAGAGCCATGGCCTCAAGCTCAATGCCAAAAAGTGCAGTGTCATCCCCTTTGGTAAAAACTCTGTACCCATGAACTACCACATAGGCAGCAATCTACTTAACACCGAATGTGTGATAACAGACCTTGGGACCCAGGTGGACAGTAGTCTCTCCTTTAATAGTCACATTGCCACAGTGGTCAGGAAGTCCTTCTATGTGGCACATCTCATCATAAAAGGGTTCTCATCCAGGAAAAAAAAAAAAAAAAAAAAAAAAGAGGTCATTGTTCCCCTCTACTTGACACTCAGACCTTTTGGAATGTACCTCACAAGACATCTGCAGCAGCTGGAAAGGCCTCACAAAGAGGATTACCGACCTTAAACAAATTCCCTACACTGACAGTCTCAAAAAACTCTAGCTTTACTCCATAGCATATCACCTACTCGGAGGTGATCTCTGCCTAACATATAAAGCTGTCAAACCCAGAGCTGTTGGACATGCTACACCTAAAGAAATCCCAATCCCTCCAAGCTACACGCTCTAGGGACCTAAACCTTGTCACCACAATAAACAGGACACGCTGGAGGACAGATTCATGTCCCAGAGACTTCTCATACTCTGGAACAGGCTACCCATCTATGTCAAGCAAAGTTCTTCATTAGCACTCTAAGAAAAATCTTGATGAGTGGATGGGAAATAGGAAATACACCCCAGGGATCACTACTGTGTCTCTGCTCTACAGTGGGACAGGAAAATAACTTTCTTGGGTGGCGTAAACCAGGGAACCTTGCTGGCTAGGCTTACGTAGGCCCTTGGGCCGATAGCCAAGTACCTACCTATGAACCTAAGTGTACTGGTACACGAGTAGTTTTCTCAGTTAATGAATGGATGGGTAGTTGAAATCGCCTAGTAACAGAGTGTTAGCTTGGACCCTAATATTCTCCGGGGTGCTTAGGAACGTGGAGTGAGAGTCTTGGGACATGGTTGGGGACCTATAGCAGGCTACGACCTGAATCACTGTCTTACCCAGTGTTAGCTGCACCGGAAGTATCTCTGATGTGTTATGTTGGGCTACCAGTCTGGAGGCGTGTGGGTCTATTATGAATATGGAAACACCACCACCTTTGGAGCTTTGGTCAAAGTTCTGGGGCCAAAAGGTGTGGAATGAGTTATAGCCTGGTAGGGCAGGGGGGCTTTCTGCTGCCTTGAACCAGGTCTCTGTTACAGCACAAATGTCCATGTTCGCCATTTTAAGGAGTGCTTTGGAGTAAGTGGATTTTGAGATTTAGACTTCTAGCGTTGATCAGCAGGGCCCTCAGATTGCATTTGTTTGTAGCTGTTATGGTGGTAATTTGGTGTTTGGAATCCCGCCTAAAAAAAGCACTATAGGGGTGGCAAGAGCCTTGGCCAGTATCCGGAAGCCCAGGGTTGACAGATGTAGGCCATCTGTCAAAGCATCGAGGTCCGTCAATCATGTCATCCCAGGCAGACAGATACTGGATCCTCTTAGAATGATACCAGAAACTTAGCCAATTGTTGGAATCAATCATTTTCTGCTTGTACTGTGGTATCATTCTGGGTTGATGGTAGGATGCTGCTCAGGGCTCGGGTTATACCTGCCTGGGCTACATAAAAGAGCTCCTCCATGTCCATTGAGGTACGTCTCGGGTCATTCACACCCGCATGCACAATGACAGAGTCATATTTGTACCTGTTGAGGGACCTCCGTGCATGCGTTATGTGATGGATCCTAGCACCTGACAGGCAGCTGACTGTTACTTTCTCTTTATTCAACCTAGTGAGTTGGCATCAGTCTGCCTCACTATAGAGTCACCTAGGACTCGTGTGTGTTGGGCATAATAATTTAATAAAAGGTTTCTGGTTAAAAAACACTGCTGAGACTGTCCACTGAGGTTTGTACAGCTTTTTTTTGATGGGTATGCTCTGACAAGATCTAGCTTTTCTGCCAGGGATTGCAGTCCTTACTCAATCACTTCTTAGAAAGATGAGCAGTCTATTCTTTATTGGAGAGCTTTCTTTCTAGAAGCAATAAGAACCAGCATCCAGACTGTACACAAGGCTAACAAGAACAGGTGATTGCAGGAGATGTATGAGCTTATGCAATTCAATGTGCAATACCACAGAGCACATCACAGGCAGTTACCCAATACCACAGAGCACATCACAGGCACGTACCCAATTCCACAAAGTACATCACAGGCACGTACCCAATTCCACAAAGTACATCACAGGCACGTACCCAATTCCACAAAGTACATCACAGGCACGTACCCAATTCCACAAAGTACATCACAGGCACGTACCCAATTCCACAGAGTACATCACAGGTGCGTACCCAATTCCACAGAGCACATCACAGACACGTTCCCAATGCCACAGAGCACATCACAGGCACGTACCCAATGCCACAGAGCACATCACAGGCACGTACCCAATGCCACAGAGCACGTCACAGGCATGTACCCAATACCACAGAGCACGTCACAGGCACGTACCCAATGCCACAGAGCACATCACAGGCACGTACCCAATGCCACAGAGCACATCACAGGCACGTACCCAATGCCACAGAGCACATCACAGGCACGTACCCAATGCCACAGAGCACATCACAGGTGCATGCCCAATACCACAGAGCACGTCACAGGCACATATCCCTTTTTGAATGTATAAAGTTATGCTTAAAGGTCAATCATCATCATAGTCATTATCATCATCGTCATTATCATCGTCGTCATCAACCCCTTCCCCCATCATCATCATCATAATCATCCCCTTCCCCCCTCCATTTTCTATGTCGAGTCAGGGAGTTGCATCAATTTTTGCCATCTTTCTCAATTCAATGCCACTCTCCTGCATTCTTAAAAAGTCATGCCTGATTGACTGTCGCACGTCATCTCACAGAATCCATCCATCTGTTTGCTGGACACTCTTGTTTCCTCATGCCTACTTCCTGTCCCAAGTCTTAGTCACCAGATTGTTTTCTGCTTTTTTGTACATGTGCCCAAACCACTGTATTCTGATCTCTTTGACCTTCCCCTACAACTGGAGCTACCTGGGCTTCTGCTCCGTATGTCCCACAGTGTGCATCCTACTACCTGTTTCAGGCACTTCTTCTCAATCACCTCAAGCTTCAACTACTCTGCTTTCACTACCCAGACTTCTACACCATGCAGCAGTGCAAGCAGCATCAGGTTTCCACACCTTATTTTTCAGCTTCCTTGGCGTTCTTCTGTCATACACTACTCCTTACACTTACAGCTGGCTGCAGCCCCTCTGATTCGACCTTTGACCTCCTCGTTCAGACCTTCCCTATTTTCTACCACTCCTCACAGATACATGAAGCTGTTGACCTGTTGCACTATTTTCCCTCCTATCTCAGTTCTCCGCTTCTTTTGATTTCTCCCCATTTGCTGCCATGCAACTATCTTGCCTGTACTCAGGTTCATCCACAGTCTGCCTGTAATGCCACATCTGCATACAGCAGTTGTAATGATCTTTCCCCTCTGATCTGTTAATGTAGCCCATCATCATACTGACATGCACAGACTCCCACTTAAAACCTCTCAGTCTGAGAACTGTTCATACCTTTGACACTGGGCCCTTAGCCTGCACTAATTCTACCAGTGTTTCCAGGTTTGCAGGACTGCCCAAATCAGTCTGCTTGGGACCTTGTCATACGTTTCTCAAAGTCTAGGAATGGCCAAGCTGAACGATTTCCTCATCTCTGGCTTCTTTCTCAACTATGTGTCTCACTGAAAACACTCTGCTGTGCTGCATCCTGACCTGAATTTGAACTGCACACCTCCCATCTTGCTCTGCGTATTAATTTGTCAATTATCCTCTCCATCATTTTCATACCCCGTTGTGAATGTCTCCTTTGTTCTTGTAAACTAGCACTAGAATTATTATTCTTCAGTCATCTGGGATACAACTTTCTCTTCATACTGCCTTGAGTATCTCATGAACCATTCCTCCCTAACGTCACCCCAAATCATTATCCTATGTGCAAATGTCCTCATTTGAGCCAGTCACCTTCCTTCATTGTTTTCCTTAGTCATGTTCTTACTTTTAGGGTGGATTTTTCTTCCTCTTTCATCTTAGGCTATTTATGGGGCAGTACAGCTTCTTTGGGGATTTCTTCATTCAGAAGATGTTGGAAGTACTCCTTCCACCTGCCTCTGATGTCCTGTAGACTGGTGAGCAGGTCTTTGCTGGCATCCCTTATACAGGGTGTCCAATGACTACTACTTTGTCTGTCTGTATCTTGCAACTTAAAAGTTTTTGTGCCATTTACAGAGTTACTATCCAGAAGCTAGTGCCTCTGGTGCCTTGTTTTTTTGCTAATGTGACTGCTCTTAGCCTCTTTGTAAGCTAACAGTATTCCTTCAGAGCCTGATCTGTCCGTCTTCCACTTTTTCCTGCACTCCCTTCTTTTGATAACTTGCTGGTGGTGGAATGCAAAAGTCCAGGTTTCCTTATGTACCTTATTTCCATACCAGTCTCAGCTGCATATCTGCTCTACAGTCCTCTCACATGCCATTTTGAGATGCTACCCTTCAACTCTTACTTCCTCTTCTTCCTGAGGTAATACACCCATGTGTGTTTCCTTGAACTCTTGTGCTTTCACTCCAGTCAATTTCCAGGTCTTCATCCTAGCCCCAGCTGACCTTAGACCCTTGCAGACCACTGCCTGAAGCCGACTGTAGCCAGTGGTTTATTATGTGAACGAGCTGTTTCACTGGAGATGACTTTGCAATCTCTGACTCCACCCCAATCCCATTTCCTTACTAGGAGAAAGGCTGATTGAGTTGTAAGTTGGAAACTGTTGTATGTGCTTTTGTGACGATCTCTCATGCAAAGCTGTACACTGGCCAGCATCAAGCCAGTTGCCAGACAGATGTCTACAAAAAGCCTCTCCTTTATTCCTGCTGCCCCACCCATGTGGACCCAGGCAGTACTTTTATCCTATTCAGTCCATCCCAATATAAGCATTTAGGTCCTCTATCATCATCAACACCAGCTTATATTGTCCTGCCTTATCTAGTAGGTCCTGCAGCCGCAGTCTGAATGCACTCTGTTCTTTGCCATCACATCCATACTGTACTGCAAAGGCTGAGATTATGAATACTGTCCTATTTTTACAAAGGAGCCTGTCTTGAGTCAATCACCGATTTTGAGGACATTCCTTACTGCCTTCTGAAGACTCAGTCACCACAATTCCCTCACCATTTCTAATCTGCCCAATCCCCTGAGTAGATTCTGGAAGTGGACTCTGGATTCAATGTCAAATGGCTTTGCTGTAGTTCCTTTCCATCCTGTCTCCTGGATACACAGACATCCAGCCTCCTCCTTGCCATCATTTCATCCACTTCCAACCTGTTTAATGTTAATGATCCTATATAGAGTGTAGGTATCCTTAGTTCATGTTTGGCAGGTTGATTAGTTTTAAATCCAGCTTTCATTCAGAGCTATCTGATGTAACCCAAGATGAGTAACTGGACACTAGCCAGACAGTTTACTGACACAGGAGTGCTGGGCTTTATGGCTGGCAAACAACGGCCAGACATATGGACCTCTCCTACCATTAGCATGGCTCCTCAAGCCACTTAACATTGGCAAATACCCATGGTCAGCATGACTAAATCATTTACAGCCAAGTTTACACTGAAGAATGGCTAACCATGACACATGCAGTCTATCATTTCCTACCTAGAGGATAGTGCACATCACAGCTGATGTTTAAAGCAGCTTGTCTATACAACTCTTCCCCAACAGGCACTACCTCCAGCCTGTGCTGCTGCCCATACCTCCCATTCAGCTTTGGGCGAGTTTGAGCTGGAAACATCCAAAATGTTTCTGGGAGGTGGAAGGGACCTCAAAGGGAGAAAATGCAAACTCCACAGAGGCATTAGCCTGAGGTTAGGTTCAAACCTTGTATCTTGTGCAATGGGAGGTGAAAACATTAACCATTATGCCAACTAGGTTTTAGCTAGAAGATGCCTGATGCCAATATGTGGAGATGACGAACCCAACCACGGCAACAGTCAGGGACAGCCTTTTGTTAGATCTAGTAAAGGAAAACCTATTTGGTCTAATCAGCAAAAGGCAAAAGCCAGCATGCAGTAATAAAGTCTAGATATGACAATTAGTTCTGCTACAATAAACAAAATACCTGCAACACTAATTTAAATGGTATCATAAAATTATAAGGAAAGAAGGCGAGAAAAATAGACTCCTAGGTCTTTCTCCCCAGGCCTCCACTGAAAATGGGCTCATTTTAGCCCAGCGGACTTTCCTGGTTAACAAAAGCAAATAAATAAATAATAAATAATAATCATGTGAGATGAAGAAGACATGTTAAACAACTACAAGGAGTAATCTCTATAAAAGAAAGATGAAACCCATACCTCAAGCGGCTTAATGTCAGATCCCTACCAGAACTAAAGACTTTAATGAAGACGCCCGCTGCTCCGCCACTCCACAAGAGAGAGAGACGCCCGCTGCTCCGCCACTCCACAAGAGAGAGAGACGCCCGCTGCTCCGCCACTCCACAAGAGAGAGAGACGCCCGCTGCTCCGCCACTCCACAAGAGAGAGACGCCCGCTGCTCCGCCACTCCACAAGAGAGACGCCCGCTGCTCCGCCACTCCACAAGAGAGAGAGACGCCCGCTGCTCCGCCACTCCACAAGAGAGAGACGCCCGCTGCTCCGCCACTCCACAAGAGAGAGAGACGCCCGCTGCTCCGCCACTCCACAAGAGAGAGACGCCCGCTGCTCCGCCACTCCACAAGAGAGAGAGACGCCCGCTGCTCCGCCACTCCACAAGAGAGAGACGCCCGCTGCTCCGCCACTCCACAAGAGAGAGACGCCCGCTGCTCCGCCACTCCACAAGAGAGAGAGACGCCCGCTGCTCCGCCACTCCACAAGAGAGAGAGACGCCCGCTGCTCCGCCACTCCACAAGAGAGAGAGACGCTGCTCCGCCACTCCACAAGAGAGAGAGACCGCTGCTCCGCCACTCCACAAGAGAGAGACGCCCGCTGCTCCGCCACTCCACAAGAGAGAGACGCCCGCTGCTCCGCCACTCCACAAGAGAGACGCCTGCTGCTCCGCCACTCCACAAGAACTACCCTACAAGGAAGCAGTATTACAGAATATCTTCCAAAGGAATGGCCAGAAGTGACCAGCATGAAAATGTCCTCCCAATTGCTTCAGACAGGGGAAGCAAGATAATAACTTCAAAAGAATTTTGCATCTGTACCAATTTAACACTTTAGGATGACTAGTGCACAACTCTCAGACAGAACACGATCCACTTCACTTTGAGGATGGTCTGCTTTCATATCGCGGCAGTAATAACTCACATTAAATAAAGTTGAAGGCAGAATGCACAAACCATGTCTCCACGCCAAGATATTCATGGAGTCGCACCCTAATGTAAGCCTGCTCTTCATAGGCAACCGATATGAATGATTTAGATGCACCTGTGCCATACAACCATTCCATACAGATTTCTACTATTTACAAAATAAAATCGACAAATGAGAATGCATTCTGATCCCTTCTTAAAATAGGCCAAGTGTAGTTAGGTTATCAAAACATCCATAAAGTGCAGTTTTCATGAGATGAAAATAGTTAGTGGTGCCACAGTCTTTCTTCAATTAAAGAAGACCGGGGACAATCATTTTGTAAAGTCGCTTTTACAGTGTTTTGGGGGACAATCATTTTGTAAAGTCACTTTTACAGTGTTTTGGGGGACAATCATTTTGTAAAGCCACTTTTACAGCGTTTTGGGGGACATTCATTTTGTAAAGCCACTTTTACAGTGTTTTGCATGCATTCCTCTTCCTCAGAAATCAGACAGCTTTGACTTAGAGTTTTAGCACAACTGGCCAATAAGTCAAGTCAGAACTGGATAAAAAGACATACACAGCAATTAACATTCTAAAAAAGGAACATTAAAAGTATGATTCTAAAAGCACTCTAATTACAAGTTTGTTTCTTAGAGACACTTACCTGCAGTACCAGAATAATTTCCAATGTTCAGTTTGTAAAAGTTTAATTCATTACTGATCTTGAAGCCATCATACATAGCATACGCAGTATCGCCTTCAAAATCTCCAATTTCAACATGTAGTACAAAGGATTTATTTTTCTGAGTTGTCAAAGCATAGACTCTGTACAATCCAAGCCAGTGTTCTCCTACAAATAAAAAAATATTTTCAAGAACTACACAAGATAATGTCCCCTTCAAAGAAATCAAATTTACAGGATTAGTTCTGCATTCCTGATAATAGCAGCTTCATTACAATACATATCAAACTTGAATTAAAAGATGTGTGCAGAGCTAAGAAAAAATAAAGTTCACTGCAGCTGACTTTTTTGTCATGGAGTTGCCCTCAAACTCTATACAGACAGGTTTACCTCCATACATCTGTCACCATACCATGAATAACTACCCCTCAGCTCATTCCACCTCAAAGTTAAAAAGCTGAAGAATTAGCATTATCAGATTACTGTTCTACAGGAATGGCATTTCAGTTTCACTAAATCTTACAGTTGCAGGAAGAAAATCAGCTGTAAAAATCATTCTATTTTCATAACCTATTGTTAAAGATCGCTTTTGTCGTTTTGAAAATAAAATAGAATATAAAAAAATAGAGTATGCTTTTTACATGCAAAGTGTATATGTATATATTTATATATATTTGATTGCCAAATGGACTAAGGTGGATATATTTCCAGCCATGTAGTATATTGTCTTGGATAAAATCACAGACTTAATAATCTACTTAACCTGGTTAAATAAGTGGTACCACATCATTATAAATTTTATTTAAAGTACATAAGAGTTATATTATCATGACAGCTACTAAGTAGGCCAGGACCAGCTCGAATGTCACACTGATGGGGGAAGGGATGTGAATTTAACATGTGTACCACTCCCTTGCCTGATAAAAAGTATACATATATTTAGAAAGCTTGTGAGGAAACTTCTTCTTTCGGCAGTAGAGTTTTATGGTGTCGAATTGCCAGCCCGGCACCCAACCTTCCACGGAAGGCGCACACATGCATGCACTCACACCTAGGGCCAATTTAGAGTGTCCAATCCACCTACAGGATGTCTTTGGGATGTGGGAGGAAACCGGAGCACCCAGAGGAAACCCACGCGACCACAGGGAGGGCATGCAGACTTCGCACAGAAGGCACCCCAGCTGAAGATCGAACTGGAGAACCTCTTGCTGTGAGGCGACAACGCTAACCGCTGCAGCACTGTGGCCGCCCATTCTATTTTTGTTTTACTTGTATCACTTGTCTGTGTACTTAAATAAGGATTTTCGACTGGAAACAGACTGCCTGCCTTGCTTGGATTACTTTCGAATACTTCGTAATTCTGTACAATTATACATTTTTTTTTTTTTTTTTTACACTTAAGTTTGCTACTTCTACTACTTTTGTCTGATCTGATTAATATACAGTGATTAACGAGAGATATATGGACTTAAAATCTTCCACATGGAGAAG
Source organism: Protopterus annectens (assembly GCF_019279795.1). Classification (NCBI taxonomy): domain Eukaryota; kingdom Metazoa; phylum Chordata; order Ceratodontiformes; family Protopteridae; genus Protopterus; species Protopterus annectens. The sequence goes on along the minus strand of NC_056745.1, from coordinate 1,483,226,999 downwards.
TTTCTTACACTGTTTTGTTTCAATACATGCAACTCCATATGAACTGCAGAAGGAGTCATTACTGGGCACATTGTGGGTGCTGCAAAGAGCACTACTGGCTGATAAAGATTGAATCAAATACTAATTTCATGAACTTTAATCATACTTTGACTTAGGAATGGGGTCCATTCCCGTCATGGTATTAGAAACCCAAAAGACTTGGAGAAATTAAAAAAGCAAGACAATCACCCAGTGTGCTGTGGGAAAGTACAGTTGTGTACACCTACCATAAATGTAGATGTTAGAGTGTCTTCACTGTTGCAGTCATAACTGTAGGGTGCTCCTGCCGGCAGGAAGCCCGAGGTCGGCCAGAATCCCAAAGTCTGGGTCCGGCGTCGGCTGTATAAGCTAGTATCCTGACGTCAGTACGCCTTGGTACATAGCCCTCAGCCGACGCCATCTTCTCCAGCCTTTCTTGCCCTAGATGTCAGAAGTCCCCAACAAATCAAAAATGAATCCAACAAGGAAACACAAATACACCACAAATATGAGAAAAAGAGGGGATAGGAGGGAGGGAAACCCCGACTGCAACAGTGAAGACACTCGAACATCTACATTTATGGTAGGTGTACACAACCGTACTAGGTTCTTCGTGTTTCACTGTTGCAGTCATAACTGTAGGGTGGAATCCCAAAGCAGTGTAGAGGGGGAGGAGGCTTTAGATAGAAGAAGGGGAGGCAAGAATACCCTGCAAGACAGCAGAGGCAAAGCCTGCCCTAGACTTAGAAAACAAGGGGAGATTGTAGTGCTTGGAAAAAGTATGCACAGAACTCCAAGTGGCAGCCTCCAAGATATCCTTGGTAGGGACTCCTCTGAGGAAAGCTGTAGAAGTAGCAGCTGCTCTAGTAGAATGACTTCTAATGGTCCCTGGAAACTGTTTCCCATGATGAGTGTAACAAAATCTGATTCCATAAGCAATCCATTTGGAAATAGTTTGTTTAGAAATAGGTTTTCCAAGAGAACTGGAGGCAAAGGAAACAAACAATTTGTTAGACTTTCTGAAATCTTTAGTCTTGTCCAAGTAAAATCGTAACTGTCTGTGCACATCCAATGAATGCAAAATCCTTTCCCCTTTATTTTGAGGATTTGGAAAGAAAGTAGGAAGGTGAATTGTCTGATTCAAAGCCACTTTCGAAATCACCTTAGGCATGAAAGTAGGATTGGTCCTCAAGGATACTCTGTCCTGATGGAAAATAAGGTATGGTTCCACAGCCATGAGAGCTTGCAACTCTGAGACCCTTCTGGCAGAGGTCAATGCTAACAAAAGAACAGTCTTCCAGGATAGAAACTTAATATCTGAAGATGCAGCAGGCTCAAAAGGAGGCAAAGTAAGTTTTTCTAAAACATAATTAAGATCCCAGGCAGGGACAGGAGGGGTCCTTGGAGGCCGCAAATTTTTAGCCCCTCTCAAGAACTGCTTCACCAAAGGATGTGAAAAAACAGGAGGATCAGAACTGAAATGCGCAGAGATAGCAGAAGCATGAATCTTAATGGAAGAAAAGGAAAGTCCTTTAGATAAAAGTTCCAAAAGGTAAAGCAAAATAGAGGAGAGATCAGGGACCTGAGGATAAGAGCCTCGGTCCTGCATCCAAATAGAAAACCTCTTCCATTTAGAGGCATAGGATTTCCTAGTGCTAGGCAGTCTAGCTTCCAAAAGAACATCCAAAACTTGTTTGGGAAGACTAGAGGAAATCAAATTCCTTTGAAGAGCCAAGCTGCCAAGCAAAGGGTCTTGAGTTTGGAATGTAGTAACTGACCCTGATGCTGGGACAGAAGCGAAGGGTTCAGTGGAAGAATCCAAGGAGGCCCCGAGAACAGGAGCTTTAAGGTTGGATACCAAAACTGTCGAGGCCAATTTGGAGCAATCAAGATGAGGAACTTGGGCTTGTCCTGCTTTATCTTCAGTAGTACCCGAGGCAGTAGAGGAAGAGGAGGGAAGGCATATGCTGAAAGGCTTCTCCAGCTGAAGGACAGGGCATCCACTCTCCATGCTGTTTTGTGGAAGGACCTGGTGCAAAAGCGAGGCAGCTGATGATTGAGATGGGATGCAAACAGATCTATCTGGGGACATCCCCAAACTGCAGTAATCCTGTTGAACAAGTTGGTGTCTAGCATCCATTCGTGAGGATCTGAAATGTTTCTGCTCAGGCTGTCTGCTAAGAGATTCTGTTTCCCTGGAATGAATTGAGCCTGGAGATGCAGATTCAAATTTAGAGCTGTGTCCCATAAACCCATAGCTAGTCTGCAAAGAGGGTATGAATGAGAACCCCCCTGCTTGTTGATGTACCACATGACCGTGGTGTTGTCTGTGCAAATTAGCAGAGGCCCTGGTTGTAAAAGGTTTTTGAAGGCTAAAAGGGCATTTTGAACTGCCAACATTTCCTTCAGATTGATGTGCCAGCGAAGATGGTCCTTTGTCCAGGTTCCCTGCTGGCAATTGTCTAGAAAGTGTGCTCCCCAAGCATAATCCGAGGCGTCCGTGGTTAGGATTTGAGTAGGTTGAGGGAGACGAAAAGGTTTTCCTTCGTTTAAAGTGCATGCCCTGGACCACCAGAGGAACTCCTTCTGGAGGCAGGGGATCAGAGGAATCAGAATATCCAGATCGTGGTAATGCTGTGACCATACACTTTTCAGGTACCATTTTAGCTTTCTCATGTGAAGCCTTGCGTTTGGAATCAACAGAATGCAGGAAGCCATGTAGCCCAGAGCCTGCAGGAATTTCCTTGCAGTGAGCTGAGATAGAGTTGCCAAGGTGTTGAAAGTAGAAGCCAGCTGAGTTTGTTTTTCTGGAGTGAGGTAGGCCCTTTGTAAGGTTGTATTTAAGAGGGCTCCCAAGAATACCATTTGTTGAGAAGGGATCAAATGTGACTTTTTTATGTTCACTGAGAATCCCAGTAGTAGGAGAAGACGTTGAACAAAGTCCAGATGTTGAAGCAGAAGATCTTTGCTGTCTGCCTGAATAAGGCAGTCATCCAAATAGGGGTAAATCTGGATCCCCTGAAGTCTGCAGTAAGCCACTACTGGTGCCAGGCACTTGGTGAAGACTCTGGGCACAGTAGATAAACCAAAGGGCAGAACAGAGAATTGAAAGTGCCTCAAACCTGCCTTGAACCTGAGGAATTTCCTGCGTTCTTGTCTGATAGGGATATGCAAATAGGCTTCCTTTAAGTCCAATGTCACCATCCAGGCGTCCTGAGAGAGCATTGGAATTAGCTGTTGCAGAGTAAGCATCTTGAACTTTGGAATTTCCAAAAAGGTGTTTAACACAGAAAGGTCCAGAATAGGTCTCCATGAGTTTTGTTTTCTGGGAACCAGAAACAGCCTTGAATAAAACCCTTTTCCCATTTCCGAGAGTGGAACAGGCTCTATGGCTCTCATGGCCAGAAGAGCATCCACTTGAGTTAAGGCCTCTGACCATTGAAGTTTTGGCAGATCTGGCCAACCGTGAGTCCTTGGCAAAGTGTGAAAGTGGAACTTGTAACCTTTTAAAATCACGTCCAATACCCATTTGTCCTGGGTAATAGGAGTCCAATTTCTGTAAAAAAGAGACAGTTTTCCTCCGAGAGGGGCATCCAGGTAAAGGGGTCCTGAAGCCCAACAGAGAGAGTCATTGAGTTTGCTTTCTTTGAGATTGGGATCTGTCTTCTCCCCTTCTAGGTGAAGAAGCAGTCCATTGTCTAGATCTGTAAGAGGTCTGGCCTTGACCTCGACCTCTGGAGCATCTATATCTTCCCCTTTGAGGCCTGTCAGACGTGGGAAAGGACCAATTTTTAGAGGGCCAATTCCTGGAAAATCTAGGAGGCTGAACTTGCAAGAAATCTTTTACAGTCTGCATGGACTTTGCCTTTTCTTCCATCTTTTTAATAACTTCCTCAGCCTTAGAACCAAAAAGAACATCTTGTTGAACAGGGGCATCTAATAACTTAGCCTTAACCTGTTCAGGTAAACTTTGTTCACGAAGCCAGGCATGTCTCCTAATCACAGTACCAGAGGCAGCAACCCTGCAAGAAGCATCCAAAGCATCAAAACCACAATGTAAGCTATGCTTGTTAACCTGTTCAGTAGCATGCAAAACATCCTGAAGTTCCTTATCCTCTGCACAAGCAGGAAGGGAAGCAAGCTTTTGCTTTAAAACAGACAAAAGAAATTGCTGATATTTAAACATATGAAACTGGCAATTTAAAGCCCTTACAGACAGGGTAGCAGAAGTATATACCTTTTTTCCCCACCTGTCTAAAGCACGAGAATCCTTTTCAGAGGGAATAGGATTTTTAGAAGTAGCAACCTTAGCAGCCTTAGAGCCCTGAGAAATAGTTTCAGGATCTGCAGAAGGGTTTTTAAATAAAAATAAATGAGAGTCAGGAACCCTATAAAATCTATCAGGCTTAGAAGGAGCAGGAGGCATGGAATCAGGATTCAAATTAGCCTCAGAAAAAGCATCATCTACAATGTCCAAGACAGGAGGGATAGCTAAAGGCCTATGCTGAGGAAGAAGAAATTCTCTAAGCCTCTTTTTGGAAGCAGAATATTCCTGTCCTTCCCAATGAAAATGTTCCCTCATCTCATGCAAGGTTTCCCCAAAAGAAAAATCCTCAGGCGGAGAGGCCGAGGGCAAAGAATCCTCAGCATCCAAATCCTCATAAGGGGGAAAGGAATAGTTCTGATCAGAGGAAGAAACAGAAGATACAGAAGCCTGGTCAGAGGAATCCAGAGTAACATCCTGTCGAGGCCTTTTCTCAGGAGGGGGGTGAGAACCCCTAATCATTGTAAGCAAATCTTCAGCCATCCTCAATAATTGTTTTTGTGTCTTGGGAGTGGATTCAGAAGCAGCTTGAGCTGGAACTTTAGACTTAGTAGGAGTCTTTGTCTTTGCCTTTGAAATAGTGATGTGAGTAGGCCTGAAAACCCCCTCAGAAGCCGGTACCTGCACAGCGGTTCCGGACCCATCTGAAGGAGCGACGTCCGAAGGTCCTGCAGCAGTTAAAATAGTGGGCCTTGATGGCTCCCCATGGGAGTCCGTATCGGCCATCGGTTCAGAAGTGGCGGACGACAGGGGCTGCAAAAGCGCCTCACTGACGACAGCCGAACCGGACGCTGGCTCCAGCTGCAACGAGTCCTGTTTGGACCTCGGAGGCCTGTCTTTGTCTTTGCGCTTCTTTTGAACTCCGGTAGTGTCAGATGACATTCTATAATTGAAGCGTCTTCCAAAATAATTTAAAGCCCAATCGTACCTGCGCTTGATAGTACGAGAGTTGAACCTGGCACAGAACCGACAACAAGAAACGTTGTGGTCAGGGCCTAAGCAAGGTAGACAGTAAGAGTGGAAATCTTTATGAGGTATTTGTATCCCACACGCTATACAATTATTAACTTTTTCTGACATCGGAGGAACAAGAAAAAGATTCCCCAACGGGGTACTTGGCTTTGAGAAGAGAAGTAACAACTTCGGACAGACAACAACCAAATACGCGGTTCGAAAATCGCCAACCAACGTTTTGCGAGCTGCTTTCCACCGCACGGCAAGAAAGACTGGGGAAGATGGCGTCGGCTGAGGGCTATGTACCAAGGCGTACTGACGTCAGGATACTAGCTTATACAGCCGACGCCGGACCCAGACTTTGGGATTCTGGCCGACCTCGGGCTGCCTGCCGGCAGGAGCACCCTACAGTTATGACTGCAACAGTGAAACACGAAGAACATCAGTAATAATTATAATAGCATTCTGTCATCTGACAGACATCAAGTGAGTTCAGAATTTTCTTTGCTAACCAATGTCTCTGTAGGCTTGAGGAGGATTCCACACTGGTATCTGGACAGGGAAGAGATACATGGGTACAGCTCCATGTAAGAAAAAAATGATACTTTACTAAAGCAAAAAACAACTACTTGTAACTATATCTACATCACACACCTGTGCAATCTTTTACAATTAATTTCATCCCAGTAATACTGTCAGTGGACTACACAGCATTTACAAACCCTGGGTGTAGGAATGTGGCACAACAGTCTGCGTGGCAACTTCAGTAATCCCTGGCTCTTGCCTGAAGATTATTTGTATGGTTTTGGTGGAACTGCAAACAGTAGTTCCAACTACTTTGTCAAGGATGCCTTTGGCAGAAAGGCTCTTAAAGAATGCACAATACACACTGCTGCAATGGAAAGAGCTTTCACCTTTCCTTGCAAGAACTTGTCACATTTATCATAGTAAAAAGAAATAAAGTTGCCTTTAAGACTATATTTCTTTTGAGAATAATATGCCCCGTCTGCTTTGCTTGGAGAATAAAACTGCTGATCTAACTTCCTGATATACTCTGCTCAGAAGAGAAGTGTGTATCATTGGTCTATGAACATGCCTATGTCAGCGGTGTGAACAAATAAAGCCTCGACTATACTCGGGTGACCACAGTTTGCTTAGCAGCTCGGATGCTCGATGGTGCAGGCAAAAAAGGATGTGTCCATGGTGGTGGTGGGGGATGGAGTTATGGGTTTGTGCACTCTCAAAAGCACCATCATGGCAGCTCCCCAGTGAGGGCTAAGAACTCACTGTAAATGCTGTCAATAAGGAGGCAGTGCAGTACTCAAGTTGCATGCAGAGGTGTGGAAAATACATCACATTGCAATGAACACCAGACCCTGGGATTGTAACATGTGCAGGGGATGGATTACAGCTATTTACTGGCAACAGATGGACACTGCGCCCAGGGAAGCTCTAATGTCCTTACCTACACCAAATGAGCTACACTGGGAGAGGTTAAATTACATTTGGCAGACCCAGTGGTTGAGGAGAGGCCTTGGCAGCAGCTGATAGTTAGTTGTGGGGAGGACAAAAAGGTGAGGCAGAAACTCCATAGTCTATGAATATCATAGCAGTCTGTCTACTTTTGTTATGATTGGTTATGAAACGGACTAAACACCGAATACCTTGTGTCAGGGCTACAGTAAAAACTGCACTGGGCATGAAGGACTTTTGTTCTCCGAGACACCTTAGCCTGTGTAAGACTGTAAGAGGAACTCTTCATACAACAGCCTGGAGTTCTAAATCCCTCCTTGCAAAAGTGATAAGAACCAGGAAAAGGTTCCTTATGAAACCCAAGAGCAATTGCTCAACTGGCTTGAATAAAATTTATGAATGAAAAACTGACTGGTTCTCAAGTTCCAGTGAGGAATGGAGGGTTGTTGAGGCCTAAGGTGGATTACCTCCCTCTTTATAAACAGTCGATGTGGTGATTCAAAGGAATTAGGTGGTTCTCCTGAAGTGCAGACCACAGCAATAGAAAAAAACAAAGAGGAATAGATGAGACTCCTCCTATACAGAGAATCTACAAGAGTACAGGGGTTGGGCAGCAAGTTCTCCAATTGTCAATGCAATTTGTTGTACAGGAAGACTTCCTAATGTCTGAGAACTTCCATAACCTGATGGTGATCAAGGTCTAGATGGAGATTTACGGCACTGACCTGAGGGAGAACAGACTCATCTGCCGAACACCTCCCCTTCTAATAGTCATGGCTGCAAACCGAGTGTGAGGCAGTTCAACTTCAGTTTCATTGCAGTGCTTATTTCCTAAACGTTGTGCAAAAAATAAAGTTACATACAAACACCGTAATTTAAAAAAGTACTACAAGATGGTTAAGCTATTCAAAAGAAAAGAAATACAAGTACAACATAACTATAAAGTAATCCTCAGGGAAAAATATATAAAAACAGAAAAAATGATGAACGAATTCTAAATAAAACTTTACACCAAATATATGAAAAATTAACAGTCCAGCCGGAACTTTCAGGATTCACAGTCTAGTAACAGTTTGGACTCAGGCTACAGAACAAATATAAAAAGTGGTGGCAGCAAAGTACAAAAAAACAACTGTGAGGAACTTGCCAAGTAGTAAAGGCAAATAACCCTTCTTTTCAGCTTTTCCCGTTAGGGGCTGCCACAGCAAAATATCAGTCCACAAAACGATTAGCAGTGGAGTTTTATTGTGTCATGTTGCCAGTCCAGTGCCCAACCTTCCACAGACACCCTCATGCCTAGGACCAATTTAGACTATCCAATCCACCTGCAGCAGGTCTTCGGAAAATGGGAGGAAACTGGAGCACCCAGAGGAAACCCACACGAACACAGGGAGGACATGCAGACTCCACACAGAATGCACCCCAGCCGAGACTCAGCCCGGGGAACCTCTTGCTGCGTGATGACAACACTACCTGCTGCACCACTGTACCTCCCTACATAAAGGGAAATCTCTATGATGCTTCAACCTGCCAAGTCCCAGGCCATATGAAAGGCCAAACCCACAGTTTAACATGCAAACTGCTATAAAATGAACATGCCTATAAAGGTCCGCACTGTCAAAGCCAAATACAAGCCTAGGATGCCCCCGCAGCACCAAGTTAATGGTCGAAAGCAACGAGACAAAAATGTAAAAACTCCATTTCATCCAGTCATGAGCAGTTGCAGTTAGAAAATGTTTGATGAAACATCCCGAGAATTTGTTTTATTTACAGTTTGTTGACGGAGTTACTCCCACTTGGCCAAATACAAACAAGAAGATATGCAGGTGGTAGAGAAATCTGTAGGGAAAATGCAAGAGAGAGAGGAAATGCATGGATAAGTATGGAAAGTGAACAAACATTTGAAAAAAGTAAAGATACAGTTAGAAAATGTTATCAGAACAGAAGGAATAGAGAGGGGCATACAAGTACTGTAAGGAAATGAAAAGATGAAATATAAGTTTTTTTAATACTAAATGAATGGATATATAGTGGAAAAACATGGAATGATATAATTATATCGAAAAAGGATGAAAGAAATGTTTTATTTATTGTTTAGCTACTGACATTTGATTACTGGGAAAGTTTGACTGGGTAAGAAGCCCATTTTCAACACAGGCCTGGGAGAAAAGCTACAGATTACTACAAAACATTAATAATTTTACAAGCTTCAAAAATAAAACAAAAACATCTGCAGTTTAAATACATTATAACAAATAAGTGACAATATAAAAACATTGGTTAAATATCTATGCAAGTTACATGACAATCATTTAATATTTAAAGAAATTTTAGACAGTTTGTAGAGAAATTAAAGGCAAGTTCATTTAATAAAAACAGGAATTGAAACAGGAAGTGAGGGAAAAACGGGCTTATGGTAAGGGATATACAAAGAAAGTCTGGGAACAAAATTTGATAGAAGTAAAGTAGTAAGTGAAGAAGGGAGAGCAAAGGGTATAAGGAATGCAAACATACTTGTTCACATTTAAGGATACAGTTTATACATAAACAAAATTAGAGGCCTATAACACTAGGAAATACTGGCTATAAAATACTTATGAAAATATTAGAAAAAAGATGCGAAAAGTATTGGAGGAAGTAAGAGGAGAAGGAGACTATGCTATAAACGATAATTTATGTGCTCACCGTAACGTTCCATCTGTACTGTTGATTTTTCTTTTCTCCTCACAAATGGGTTAGGATCTGATCCATTGGATCTGACTTGGCAGTTACTAAGCTCGTGGCAACCAAAAAAGCTCTTGGACACCTCCCTTTACCCATAATGCATCTCTCCCTGTTACCTCAGATCTTGTTTGCTAAGACCATCTCCAAACAGAGAACACTGAGAAAAAATTTTACATGAAAAAGGCCCATATGAAGACCATTTCTAGAGTATGGAGAGAAATGACCTAAGTTATGCTTCCTACTCCACCAAAAGCAAAGGGTTGGGGGCTTGGACGGAAGGGATATGACAAGATATAAAAAATCGACAATACATATGGAACGTTATGGTGAGTACTTAACGTCTTTATCTGATAGTCAGTTTTTTTTATTTTGTCCTCACAAATGGGACAGAGTCCCCAGCTACCTTTATCCCAGGTGAACTCGTGGAAAGATGTTTCTCAGAACCATCAAACCAAAAGGAGGCACTTCCCCAGAGACCAAATCCAATTTGTAATGAATGATAAAAGTATGATGATTAGCCCATGAGGCCGCTGCACAAATTTCGTCCATGGATGCATTAGCCTAAAAAAATGCCGAAGTGACATGGCCCTGGTTGAGTGAGCTTGAACAGGTTTGGAAGATCTATACTTTATCTGGTGTAGATAAAGGCAATGCAATCAGACGGACATTTTGCTAGAGTAACTTTGGATACTGGTAGGCCCTTCCTAGGGCCTGCAAAGGAAATGAAACAACAACTGATCTGCCTTTCTAAAATCTTTTGTCCTGGGGAGGTAAAAACGTAATTGCCTATGGACAGCCATCAAATGCAGTATGTATTCATCTTGGTTACTAATGTTAAGGAAGAAAACGGGCAAAGTAATGTTTGATTGATATTAGTCTGTGAAACAACTTTAGGTACAAAGGGGGGGCTGGTTCGCAAGGAAACGGTCTTTATGAAAAATCAGGTACGGAAGTTGGGAAGACAAGGCCTGATATTCTTCTTGCAGATGAAATGGCCACTAGGAAGATGGTCTTTCAAGACAAATTTTATATCACATCGCTGCAGGTTCAAACTGGGGCTGAACAATAAGATGTAGCACCAAGTTTAGGTCCCATGGAGGAGAGGGATCTTTGCGAAGTGGCCTTAGTAATGTATATATATTTAACATCTGTTTACTGAAAGTCCAACTGGGAAGGAGTCATTTTTCAGTGGAGGCCCAGGGAGAAACACTCCAGACAAGCCTTTGTAAAGTGGGAGGAAACAAGCACCCGGAGGAAACCCACATGAATGCAGTGAGAACATGCAGACTCTGCACAGAAAGCACCCCAGCTAGGAATCGAACTGGTGAACCTCTTGCTGTGAGGGGAAAACGCAAACCACTGCACCATCCAAGGTCCCTTTTAAGAAGGGTTTGTAAAGTTTGTGAAAGTCAGAGATCTTTCCCAGTGTGAAAAATTAGAGATAGCAGCCAATTGCACTTTAATTGTAGAGGCAGCTGCCCATTATCAAAGAGGTGAGCCAAAAATACTAGAAGAGAGTGGATAGGTGCTGTGCAGGGATCTACACCATGTTGTACGAGATTACAAACCTCTTCCATTTGCTTCTATAAAGTTGCAGTGGATGGCTTAAGGGGAGGACAGCAAAATATGGCAGAATGGGGAGGAGAGCACAGGCTGTCTGCCCATAACATTCAGCTTGAGCTTGGAAAGGCTGCGATGAATCATTTGTCGGCTGTGACAGGAGGTCTGGAGTAGGTTCCATAATCCAGGGCTTCTTCTGTAAAAGAGGCCACAGGAAGGGGAGGAGAGCACAGGCTGTCTGCCTATAACATTCAGCTTGAGCTTGGAAAGGCTGCGATGAATCATTTGTCGGCTGTGACAGGAGGTCTGGAGTAGGTTCCAGAATCCAGGGCTTCTTCTGTAAAAGAGGCCACAGGAAGGGGAAACTAGATTTGTCAAGGCCAGAACAGCATAATGAGGATTACTGTTCTCTTCAACCCATTTACTTTCTGAAGAAATTTGGAGATCAAGGGGTGGGGGAAAGGCATACAAGAGACTGGGAGGCCAATCATGTTTGAGAGCATTCCTTGGGGATTCTCGCGTTGGGGGGGGGGGGATTAGGAAAAAATAGCTGCATTTGTTGTTCAAAGGGGCTGCAAAGAGGTCGCAGCAAGGCTGGCCCCATCTGTGGAAAATTTCTTTCACTGCGTTCTGGTTGAGGGACCACTCGTCTGGCATGAGAATGAATCTGCTCAACTTGTCCGCTATCACATTGGACATTCCTGGGATATGCACTGCTACAAGAAAGCAGTTGGATGAGATTGCCCACTGAGCGCTTCAACAGAGGAGGGTATGATCTGGTTCCTCCTTGTTTGTTCATGTATCCGACCGCAGACTTGTTGTCTGATTGAATCACTACTATTCTCACAGGAAGAGCAGTCTGAAAGGCCTGCAACACTATCCGCCATCACATTGGACATTCCTGGGATATGCATTGCTACAAGAAAGCAGTTGGATGAGATTGCCCACTGAGCGCTTCAACAGAGGAGGGTATGATCTGGTTCCTCCTTGTTTGTTCATGTATCCGACCACAGACTTGTCTGATTGAATCACTACTATTCCCACAGGAAGAGCAGTCTGAAAGGCCTGCAACACTAGAAGCACTGCTCATTTCCAGGATGTTTATGTGTAAATTGGCCTCGTTGGCCGACCAGGTGCCTTGGACCATCTTCCCCAGAAAATGCCCCCCCACACACACACATCTGGGAAGTGTCTGTGGTCACTGTGGCCTGTGGTTGTGGGGGAACAAAAGGTTGACCTTGTGTTAGTTGGGCGAAATGAATCCACCATGACAGCTCTTTTGCAGGTGTCAGTAGTGAGAATTTGATAAGACATAATAATTGAACACTGGGCAGCCAGAAGCCATTGTAATATTCGCATATGGTACCTTGCCAGAGGAACCAAGACTATAGCTGCAGACATTAAACCTACAGCCTGTAACACGACAGGAGGCTATCTTCTTGTTCTAGAGCAATCTGTGCATTTGGTGCCTGATTGCAAAACTTCCACCCTCCAGAGAGTGTTGACAATCATCTGAGTCTTGTCCAGAACTGCCCCTATAAACTCCAGTGGATAAGAAGGGCCCAGGTGTTATTTCTTATAATTTATAGATATAGGTAGTTCTGTACAGATTTGGATAACAGTCTTCTGCTTGGATAAGTAGATGCCTGGTCAGGCAGATATAAGCCAGTTGTCCAAATAGGGAAACATATGGAATCCTTGTCAACTCAGGTGAGGTGAGGTGAGCAGTTACCATTGCCATGCATTTGGTGAACACTCTGGGGGCAGTAGTGAGACCAAAGGGCATCACTCTGAACTGGTAATGACCAGCTTCCCGGCCAGAAGCATAGGTGCCTTCTGGATCATCTGTTCATCTTTATATGGTAGTACACATCTTGAAGGTCTATGGAGCACATCCAATCGTCCTGTTACAAAAAAGTAGTATGGACTGTACCCATCACCATTCAGAACTTGTGGCATCGAAATGGACTTGTTTAATCTGCCGAGATCCAGAAATGGTCTCCAGTCCCCCATTTTTTTTTTGGGACTAAAAGAACATGGAGTAAGTTTTGAATCCTCTTTGGCCTGGGGGGGGATCTCTTGAAGGACTCTTTTGTCCTGCAATTTTTGAATTTGAATGACTGCTTGATCCCTTTGACTGAGTGGAATGTGTGCGAGTTTTCTGATGGGGGAGGGGGTTTGGGGAAAAGGGATTAGATAACCTCTTGATATTATCCTCTGCACCCATATATCTGTGGTTATTTTTAGCTAAGCTCTCCAGTACAGGGACAGTTGACCCCTGATTGCCACCAGAGATGGGCAATCGGGCCTCGTTTCAGGAGTGCTGGAAGGATTTCCCAAAGAAGGGCTCTTGGGACCCTTAGTTCTCCGGTCCTCCTCTGCTGCAAGGGCGGCAACTTCCAGAATTGTCCCCCTCTCTGCCCCTGAGCGGAACTCTCTCCACATGTGTCCTGGTATGATTCCTGGGATTTCTAAAACCACATTTTACCACCACCTCTTTGACCCTAAGCTCTGAGGGGAGGAAAAATGTATGCCCATGGCAGAAAGGTTCTTACCATCCTTTTCACACCTGGATAATGCATCTTTGAGCTTGGGACCAAAAAGGGACTTTTCAAACACAGAGTTGACAAACAAAGACTTAAAAGGCTCTACAAAGTCACACAAGTGCATCCAGGCATGCCAATGCATAGATATACTGGAACTTGCCACTCTGTTCCCTCAGCTGCATGCAAAATGAGCCTCCTGGAAGAATCAGCTACAGAATATAGGGTTGCCAGTTGACAAGCAACCTTTTCTCGGGCTCCTTCAGCTATGGTTCCCTCAAGGCATCTGATAGCTTCTTTGATCAGATCCCTTTGTAAACTGGTGAAATGGAAAAGGTAATTCAGTGATCATAAGGCAAAAGTTGCTGAAGAAAAGACTCACTTCCGGTATCTATCCATCATCCTGGAATCCTTATTAGGATGAATAGTGGAATTCTCCTCAGATAGTTCCTTCTTGGTAGCTGCCCCCACAACCATAGCATCTACTGCAACCTTTTGTCCAAAACTTCTTGTCAGCTGGAGTGGTGATTATCTTTCTTGGTCTCTGGAGGGTTGGCTTGATGGAATCTAGGTTCTCCCATACCCGCCAAGAGGATCAATTCTATGAGCTCAGTGGAATGACCCAGGAGGTAGACTATTGGGATCAGAAGGCCACCAGGTACACAGGCTCCTCAGGTGAAGGATTACTGGACTGCCAGCCACGTCTCCGTTTTAAAATATTGAAGATCAAAGGAAACATCCTCAGGAGGTAACCATAGGGGTCCTTCTCCCTCATCGAGGCCACCGTCCTTTGTGGCGGACTCCTCAGTGGAGTCCAAATGCTTCCTCTTGCAAGACCTCTTTTGAGGGACCTCCTCAGCAGGATACTCTGGGGAAGTATCAGAAGAGGCATGGGTACCCCAATGGGTATACTGGAGCCTAAGGTCCCTCTGTCCCTGTGGAATATCTTTATTACAAAGTGTGGGCATGGGCCGTAGATGGGGTTGAGGATCTGAGAGGGGAGGTGACTTCCTAGTTGTAGTGGAAGCTATAGCCCTCTCCAAAGCTCCAAAGGCTGACTGCTCTTGAGCAGAGAGGGACTCTGGATCAGACAAGCCATGCCTGTGGGATGGGACCTCCAAAGACAGCCAGCTTGGGGTAGAAGCCAGCTCTGAGTTCACCTACGCAGAAGCCCAGAGGTGCACAGACTGCTCAGAAGGTCTGGGAGTCAAACACACCCACAGCCTGCGAGGCTTGCTACAGCTCCAAGAGCTCTCCAGCTCTGAAAAAGCCAAAGAGCTCTGAGCAAAGGTCCAATCCATAGAAAAGGAAATCCTTGGATCAGAGATGGAAGACACCAGGTGTATCAGAGGAGATAACTCCAGTACTTGTCCTGAAGTCAGAGGAGGAATCAGAGGGGGAGTGGATGGCTTGGATAAACCTTGGACCGTATGGGTCTGAGCCAAAGGGACTTGGTAATATCCTGCTCCCACAGAATTTACTACACCATCCATTCCACGTCTTCTTCCATTCCACGTCTTCTTCCATAAGGCTTCTGGTCAGGAAAGGAGACGGTGCCCTCAGAGGTACAGAGTCTACAGATAGGGAGCACTGCCTCTTTGGCAGGGATAGAATGGGTTTAAAGGGACTGGAGGTCAGAGCCGCCTGCAAAACACACCCCCGCACACACACACACCCCCGCACACACACACACACACCCGCACACACACACACACACACACACACACACACACACACACACACACACACACACACACACACACACACACACACACACACACCCGCACACACACCCGCACACACACACCCGCACACACACCCGCACACACACCCGCACACACACCCGCACACACACCCGCACACTACCTCGAATTAAAGTCTAACAATTCACTTTCTCAAAACAAAACTTCATTCAATTCACTTTGATATAACCTGGAATAAATTCATGAACTTTATATATATATATATATAAAAAAACTAGCTAATCCCAATCTGCTCTTCTCCAAGTTCACTCTTCCTGGGGGCATTCATCCCAACTCCAGACCCTCAGCCTCAAATTCCACCCTACTCTGCCTAGAACTCCTATACAACACCCACAAAACTTCTACTTACCTCCATTAACATTGTATTCTAAACAAAACTACAGACCTACAAGCATGATTTCTTCATACCCACAAGATATTACTGTCATTACCGAAATGTGGCTAAAACCTCATATAAAAAAAGATTTGGAAATTCTGTCTCCTGGCTACAATATAATTCAATGAGTCAAACGACACAAAAACATGGGTAGACGTTGCAATTTTATACAATAAAGTACAGTTGTGTACACTTACCATAAATGTAGATTCACTGTTGCAGTCATCACATTTGGGTTATCTGCATGCAGGTAGCCCTCAGCCAGCCTGAATACGAGTCTTCGGATTTCTGTGTTGGATGCTGCCTCTTCTTCCATAACATCAGGTTGTCAGGGGTATTAAAACATGCAGCTGACGCCATTACATCAGTTTTTCTTACCCACGATGCCAGGTGCCCCCACAATAGGAAGCAATTATATGGTATGGTACACTCCCATTAAAAAGCAAATACACCAGAAAAAATAAATACACCAAACAAGAAGGAAAGGTAGAGCCAAGAGAAGTCAGAGGGCTGGAGGGAGGGTAACCAGGACTGCAACAGTGAATACACTAACATCTACATTTATGGCAAGTGTACACAACTGTACTATGTTCATGTTTCACTGTTGCAGTCATCACATTTGGGTTGATTCCCAAAGCCAAGGAAGACAGGAGGAAGTGAAGGAGTATAAGGTCCAGCTATTAAGCCCTGCAAGACTACAGTGGCAAATCCAGCTCTGGATTTAGAAAAGATAGGCATGTGGTAATGCTTGGTGAAGGTATGTACAGAGGTCCAGGTAGTAGCCACTAGGATGTCCCTGGTAGGGACTCCTCTGAGAAAAGCCACAGAGGTAGATGCAGCCCTGGTGGAATGTGATCTTATCCCCAGTAGGGTAGGTATTCCATGGTGCTTGTAGCAGAAATTAATGCAATGGGCTATCCATTTGAAAATGGTTTGCTTTGAAATGGCCTTCCCCTCTGCCCCTGCAGCAAAGCCAACTAGCAGCTATTCAGATCTTGAGTGGCTTAGTCCTGTCCAAATAAAATCTAAGTTGTCTGTGCACATCCAGAGAGTGCAGTATTAGTTCCCCTTTGTTTTGTGGATTACGGAAAAAAGTAGGCAAATGAATGGAATGATTTAAGGCCATACTAGACACCACCTTGGGAATAAAGGAAGGGTTAGTCCTGAGGGAAACCCTGTCCGCATGGAAGATAATGAAGGGTTCCACTGCCACGAGGGCCTGTAATTCAGATACTCTTCTTGCTGAAGTAATGGCTGGAAGGAAGGCAGCTTTCCAAGGAAAGGAATTTAAACTCTGCTGTTGCAGCTAGCTCAAAGGGGGGAAGAATGAGCTTCTCCAATACAAAGTTAAGGTCCCAGGCTGGAGTGGGAGCTCTCCTGGGGGGGGGGGGCCTTAAATTTTTGGCCCCTCTAAGGAATTGTTTTAGCAAGGGGGTGAGAGAAGAGGGGTGACTCAGTATTACAATGTGCTGAAATGGCAGAGGCATGAATTTTAATTTACGAGAAGGATAGGCCCTTGTGGAGCACTTCTGTTAAGTACTGTAGAATATGAGGTAAACTAGACATCGTACCCATCCCCTGAGCCTGGCTCTAGGAACAGTATCTTTTCCACTTTTCAGCATAGGATTTTCTAGTACTAGGTCTCCTAGCCTCCAAAATGACATCCAGCACCTGCTTACTGAGGGATGTTGGAGGCGAGTTCAAGGAATTAGCCAGGCTGCAAGGTTCAGGGTTTGAAGCTGAGGGTGTAGAATCTGGCCCGCCTGCTGGGACAGCAAGGAAGGGGTCTGAGGCAGGTGCCATGGTTGCAGCAGTGTCATACTGCGCAAGAGGGGATAACAGTGCTGGCGTGGCCAGTCTGGTGCAATCAGTATTGTCCTTGGCTTGTCCTATTTGATCTTTAGTAGAACCTTTGAGAGGAGAGGCAGAGGGGGAAAGGCATAAACCGAGAGGCTTTCCCAGGTAAAGGGCAGGGCATCCACTTTCCAAGCTTGTCTGTGGGGAATTCTTGTGCAGAATTTGTTCAACTGGTAGTTCTAATGGGAGGCAAACAGGTCTACCTCTGGAGTCCCCCATTTGTTCAAGAGTTTGAATATTTTTGGTTCTAGTTCCCATTCGTGTGGGTCCATGAGATTTCTGCTCAAGTCATCTGCCAGTGAATTTAGTTTGCCTGGCAGGAATTGAGCTTGCAGGTGTACTTGGTAGCTCAAGACTGTGTTCCACAGAGCCATGGTTAGTCTGCAGAGAGGGTACGAGTGGGTTCCCCCCTGCTTGTTTATGTACCACATAACTGTGGTATTGTCTGTCTTTACCAATAGTTGTCCTGGAAGAATACAGTCTTTGAAGGCTGTCAGAGCATTCTGTACAGCTAACATTTCTTTTTGATTGATATGCAGGTGCATCTGTCTCTAGTTCCATTTGCCCTGAATGCACTGCCCTGCCATGTGAGCCCACCCATGCATAGTCTGATGAGTCTGTTAGGGTTTGGGCAGCAGGGGGTAGAGTGAAAGGGACTCCCTTGTTGTGGTGGCATGCCTCTGCCCACCAAAGGAACTCTATCTTGATACAAAGAATGACAGAAATCATTTCCAGATCCTGAGAATGTTGACACCATAGGATTTTTAGGTACCATTGTAGTTTCCTCATATGCAGTCTTGCATATGGAATTAGTAGAATGCAAGGGGCCATGAACCCCAGGGATTGCAGTATTTTCCTTGCAGATAGCTGGGGATTTGTGGACAATAGTTTGAAGTAGGTGGTCAAATAAACTTGTTTCTTCGAAGTGAGGAATGCCATTTGGGAAGTTGTGTTCAAGCTTGCTCCCAGGAATACAATCTGTTACTAGGCGAGATTTCTTTTCATTGATGGTGTACCCCAGTGAGGTTAGAAGTTTCTTCATGAATGCCAGGTGTTGCAATAGCAAGTCCTGGCTTTCTGCCGGAATCAGACAATCATCCAAGTATGGGTAAATTTGAATATTTCTCTGCCTGCAAAATGCAATGGCTGGAGCTAGACACTTTGTGAATACCCTGGGCGCAGTAGATAAGCCAAAGGGAAGTGCAGAGAACTGATAGTGCATGGAGCCTGCCCAGAAACATAGGTATTTCCTGAAAGATTGGAGCCTGCCCTGAAACGTAGGTATTTCCTGAAAGATTCCCTTATTGGGAAATGTAGGTAAGCTTCCTTTACGTCTAGTTTTGCCAGCCAGACATATTTGGCTAGCAGAGGAAGAAGCTGTTGAAGGGTTAGCATTTTGAATTTTGGAACTACCAGAAAGGTGTTGAGAATAGAGAGGTTCAGGATAGGATGCCAGTTGTCGTTGTTTCTGGGTACCAGAAAAAGTCCAATAAAAACCTTGTCCCCTTTGTTCTGCTGGGACAGGTTGAATAGCCCTGATACTGAGAAGAGAGGGAACTTGCTGCTGGGCCTCCTCCCATTGATCTGGGGGGAGGTCTGGCCAACCATTTGGGGTTGGTAGTGTGTGGAAGTGGAATCTGTATCCTTGGGAGACTGTTTAAAACCCATTTGTCCTGGGTAACTAGTTCCCAGTTTTTTGCATGCAGGGTGAGCTTTCCTCCTAAGGGAGCAGGCAGCTGAGCAGGGCTTGGAAGGGGTAAGGTTAAATCATTGTACCATTTTTCCACAGGGGGTGGCTTACTACTCCCTGCTTTGGAAGTTGGAGCCCCTCCACTGCTTAGGTCTGTGCGTAGCCTGAGACTGTAGCCTAGGTGGTCTGGTGTTTCTTGGTTTGGACTGAGAAGGCCTGGAAGGCACTGAAAAGGACTGGTTCTTTGAAGGCCAATGCCACCTGAATTTGGGAGGCTGTACTTGTAGGAAATCTTTAACAGTTTGCATAGATTTAGCTTTTTCCTCCATCCTTTTAAGGACGACTTCTGCTTTGTTGCCAAAAAGGCAGTCTTGGTTTAAGGGAGCATCCAGTAATTTAGCTTTAACATGATCCGGCAAGTTTTGTTCCTTAAGCCAAGCATGGCTTCTAAGTACAGACCCAGTGACAGCAGCCTTGCAAGATGCTTCTAAAGCGTCAAAACCACATTGCAAAGTATGCTTACCAACTTCTTCTGCAGAATGCATTAAATCTTGCAATTCTTTGTGTTCAACACAGTCAGGAATCTTTTGTTTAAGTAATCCCATAATATGCTGCTGATACTTTAACATACGAAACTGGCAATTTAAACCCCTAATGGCCAAAGTAGCAGAAGTGTATACTTTCTTACCCTATCTGTATAAAGCTCTAGAATCTCTATCAGAAGGGATAGGATTTCTGGCAGTAGTAGCCTTAATGCCTTTTGGTTCTTGGGAAATGGTCTCTGGATCCGCGGAAGGATTCTTGAAAAGGAACTTGAGAGTCAGGTACTCTGTAGTACTGGTCAGGTTTTCTGAGAGCTGGAGGTAAAGTGTCTGGGGTAAGGCTAGATTCCAAGAAAGCATCATCTACAATGTCCAGAACAGGAGGTATAGCTAAAGGCCTGTGTTGAGGCAGGAGTAAGAATTCCCCAGGTCTCTTTTTGGACTCAGAGTAATCCTGGCTTTCCCAGTGGAAATGCTCCCTAAGAGTATGCAAAGGGAAGCAGAGGGACTGGAATCCTCTGCATCAGAATTCTCATAAGTAGATAAGGGCAAGTCCTGGTAATCAGAAGGGGAAGAAATATCAGATTCCTGGACAGAAGAATCAAAGAAATTCAGTTCTAGGTCTCTTAGAGGAGGAAAGGCTGGCTTCCCCTAATTAAGGTAATAAGGTCTTCAGCCATTCTAAGCATTTGTTTTTCAGGCCTATGGGCCTGAGCCTGTGGTTCGGTTGTCAGTTTTCTAGGCGTAGTGCGAGTTTTTGGCCAGGATGAAAATGATGGCGTCTGTTTAATATGAATGTCTGTAGGCCTGAATACACCCTCAGAAGCCAGTGCCTGCACAGCGGCTCTGGACCCATCCAAGGTAGAGACATCCGCAGGTTCCATAGTCGAAGAAGCATCTCGCTGCATACTGGACTCAGAATGGGTCTCAGTAGAGGCCTGTGAATCTGAAGTAGCGGTATCAGGGGCTGCGAAAGCGCCTCACAGTACCGGTGGACTGGCGGCTAGCTTAACGGAAGCGTCGTCAGCAGTTTTGGACCTATGCGGTCTGTCTTTATCCTTGTGTTTTTTTTGGAAGATCGGTAGTCAGATGGCTTAAAGCCATTTTGGAGTACTTGTATGAAAGTAATTGGCTGCAAAAATAGCCCGATGACTAATAGTTCGGGGGTTGAACAAGGCACAAAACCAACAGCGAGGGACGTCGTGGTCTCAGCCTAAACAGGGGATGCAGTAAGAATGAAAATCTCTATGAGGTATTTGCTTTCCACAGGCAAGACATCAAAAAAGAGAAGTACCCCATTGGGGATCCTTTTTCTTGCTCCAACTGAAGACTTCAGGTCTGAAACTCGAAAAAAAGAAGTTAGGTAGGTAACTTCATTTGTCAGCAACCTGTGGGTATCTGATTCGACCCCGGATATGAGCCAGCAGCTCTCCAAGCTAAAGATCTGAGCTCTCAGCTCCTCCCCTTACCCATAATATCCTGCTACCTCCCTCCAGTCCTCAGATCGAGTTTGCCAAATTAACCACCAAAAACAGTCCAACATACTCGAAAGGAGAAACACTAACCTGATGCGTGACAGAAGGAAAACATTCCATCTTGAATAGGACTACGAAACAGGCTAGGGGGAAGGAGGGGGGGTCAGTTGCTGACAAATGAAGTTACCTACTCAGATGGAATGTTATGGTGAGTACATAACTTATTTATCTGAAATAGTTTTCATTTGTCTGAAATAGTTTTCATTTGATCAGCAACCTGTGGGACAGAGTCCCCAGCTACCAAAAACCTGGGTGGTCCTCAAGGAAGGATATTCTGGAGCACTGCGGAGCCAAAGGGTGCCCTACCTCTGGATATCAGATCCAGCTTATAATGATAAATGAAGGTATGAGAAAAGGCCCAAGTAGCCGCTGAACAGTTGTCATCTAAGGGAACTCTACCCGTTCTATGGCTACCTCTGCAGCATTTTGGTCGAGTGAGCAGGAACCCCCAAGGGTTCTCGCCGACCGGAAGCTGTATATGCATATAAGATGCAGTGGGATATCCATCTAGCCAAGGTAACTTTTGTAATAGGCTTGCCTAAGGATGGCTTAGCAAAAGACATGAAAAGCTGCTCCGATTTGAGAGAAGCATCTGTCCTGTGCAAGTAAAAATCGCAACTGTCTATGCACATCCAACAAGTGCAGTGTGTATTCCCCTTTGTTCTGAAAGTTGGGAAAGAAAACAGGCAAATTGATGGTTTGATTGATATTGGTCTTGGAGGCTACCTTGGGCAAGAATGAAGGATTAGTCCTGAGAGATGCTCTGTCCTTATGGAAGACCAGGTACGGGGGTTTTGTACAAAGGGCTTGAAGTTCAGATACCCTTCTAGCCGAAGTAATTGCAATCAGGAAGGCAGTTTTCCAAGATAAAAATTTTAAATCAATGGAAGCTGCAGGTTCAAAGAGTGGACCAGTTAGTGCCTGAAGAACTAAGGTTAGGTCCCCATGGGGTAACCGCATTCTTGACCGGAGGTCTTAATAGAAAGGTGCCTTTCAAAAAG
The DNA here is from genome assembly GCF_019279795.1 of Protopterus annectens. Lineage (NCBI taxonomy): Eukaryota > Metazoa > Chordata > Ceratodontiformes > Protopteridae > Protopterus > Protopterus annectens. Next base: position 1,483,204,639 of record NC_056745.1, on the reverse strand, counting down.
GTCTTGCATATCTTAGCGGAAGCTAAGGGACCAAAGTTGTCCCCGATGTGAAAATCACAAACAGCAGCCATCTGAACCTTGACAGTAGAAGCCCTGGCCCCTTGGTGGAAAATGTGGGACAGAAATTAATTCAAGACCTGTTGGAATGGGAGCCGTAAAAGGATCCAAATCCCTATGTTTGGCCCAGATGGAAAAACGCTTCCATTTACACTTGTAGATCTCCCTGGTAGGTTTATGTGCCGCTACCAGAATAGCTTTTACGGAGGACGAGACACTGGGAGTCCTAGCCACTAGTGGAACTGATCAACCAAGCTGTGAGCTTGAGGTCGTCCAGGTTCGGAGTTTGCAATCTCGCAGGATGAGAGACCAGATCTGGAATGGGATCTAAGACCCAAGGAGGAGCTATGATGAGAGACCGCAGGTACGGGAACCAGATCTGGCAAGGCCAGAATGGGGCTATGAGAATTATCTTGCTCCCCAACCGATGAGCTTTCTGCAGAAATGTCGTCATTAGCGGAAGAGAAGGATAAGCATAAAGACCGGGCGGCCAAACATGAACTGGAGCGTCTCTGGGACTCTTCCCTCGGTGGGGGAATTAGAGCAAAAAATTTGCTGCATTTTGCGTTTGAAGGAGACACGAAGAGATCGCAGTAAGGCTGACCCCATCTGAGGAAGATCTGTTTCGCTACCAAGGGGTTTAAAGACCACTCGTAATGTCTGAGGATAGAACGACTCAGCTTGTCCGCTAGAATGCTGGTCCGACCCAGAATGTGCGTTGCTATCAGAAAGCGGTTGGTGGAAATCGCCTATTCCCAAACTCTCAGCCTGTCGACAAAGAGGGTAAGACCTGGTTCCTCCCCGTTTGTTGATGTACCAGACTAGACTACTGCCATGTTGTCTGTCTGAACTGCAATAGTCCCCGGAGGAAGAAGGTCTTTAAGGGCTTGCAACGTTAAAAGCACTGCCCTCATCTCCAGAACACTGATATGCAGAACTGTCTACAGGGGTCCACGTGCCTTGGATGGTTCTGTCCATGCAATGCCCCCCCCACCCAAGGCGAGAAGCATCCGTGGTCAGCGTGGTTTGGGGTTGAGGCATCACAAATGGTCTCCCTTCCCGAAGCTCTTGGGAATGGAGCCACCAAAGAAGGGAGTTCCTGCAAACCCTGCTTAGGGGACACGGTGAATCCAATGGGTGAAGGAGGAGGGACCATTGGACCTGAAGGGTCCATTGAAGGACTCATGTGCAACAGAGCAAGAGGTGAAAGGCTGATGGCTACCGCCATGGATCCTAGGGCTCTCAGGACTAATTCTGCGGGTGGGGCTAGGGACTGTAGAAGCACTACTACATAGAGTGACAAGGTGCGTAACCTGTACGCTGTCAGAAAGGCCTTGGACTGAAGCGTGTTTATCCTGGCCCCTATGAAATTCAGAACTTGAACAGGATGAAGAGACGACTTCCTGAAATTTATGGTAATGCCTAAATGATGGGCCAAGAGTAAAGAATAATCCCTGGCGGAACAGAGTAGATGCCTGGTGGGGGCGGTGAGGAGCCAGTCATCTAGGTACGGAAAGACCCAAATTCCCTGAAGTCTCCGGTGGGCTGCCACAACTGCCATGACCTTGGTGAACACCCTGGGGGCTGTGGTGAGGCCGAATGGAAGAACCCTGAACTGATAATGACTGGCCTAGCCGAAAGCGGAGAAACCTCCCGGATCGAAAGCAGAGAAACCTCCCCGATCAAAAGCAGAGAAACCTCCCCGATCGAAAGCAGAGAAACCTCCTGGATCGAAAGCAGAGAAACCTCCTGGATCGAAAGCAGAGAAACCTCCTGGATCGTCTGTCCATGAGAATGTGGTAGTACACATCCTTGAGGTCTATGGAGCACATCCAGTCATTCTCCTGCAGAAGGGGGAGAATAGATTGTAGAGCGACCATCCGGAATTTCTCTTTGGCAATGAACAGGTTCAAAGTTGAAAGGTCGAGAATTGGCCTTAAGTCCCCCATCTTTTTTGGCACCAAAAAGAACCTGGAGTAATTGCCCAACCTGGACTGCTCTGGGGGGACGTGCTGGATGGCCCTTTTTTCTAGTAACTTCTTTATTTCTGAAGCCGCCGCCTCCCTCTGATTGGGTGGGACATCGGGGAGGCGCTTCGCTAGCTGGGGAAGATTCAGGAAGGGGACAGAGTAACCTCTGGAAATTATTCGGAGCACCCAGCGATCTGTAGTAATGGACTCCCAACTTGCTAGATGCTCCAAAAAACGCCCCCCAACTGCCTCCAGAGAGGGACAGTCGGGCAACCCCTCAGGGCTGCTGCAAGGGTCGGTCGGAGAAGGGTTCTCTCAACTCTAAATTCCTCGGCCCCCCTCTACCTCTGGGCCGACGTCCACCTTGTCCTCCTCTGCCTCTGAAGGACGAAGGGTCCGGGATGGGACTGCTGAGACTTCCGGAACCACATCTGCTTTTGTCCTCTCTGGTTCCTTGAGAAGGACCTTTGAGGAGCAGAGAAGAGGATTCCGACGGCAGACAGCGTCTTCCCGTCTTTCTCACTCTGGAGTAGCGTGTCATGGATGGTTTTGGGGAATATCGTAGAACCGTCAAAGGGAGCGTTTGCGAAGGACGCCTTGAAGGGTTCCAAAAAGTCACAAAGACGGAGCTAGGCATGGTGCCGTAAGGCGACCTCTGCTCCGCTGGCTCTAGCCGCCTCCTCCGTGGCATGGGAGAGAAGCCGCATAGAAGTGTTAGATATTGACTTTAGAGTGGTCATGCGAGCAGAGAAGGTCCATTTGTCCTCGGCCGCCATGGACTCTGGGGGAGACCCAGCATACTCTTATCAGATACCGCTGAAGCCTAATGACGTGTGCCAGATAATTCAGCGCCCTTATAGAAAAGGTGGCTGAAGCAAACATCCGCTTTCCAATACGGTCCATCGTCCAAGACTCCTTATCAGAAGGATGGACTGAGGAACTTTCTTGTGCCAGTTCCTTCTTGGTGGCAGCCGCCACCACCATGGCATCTACTGGGGAACTTTTATTCCATGCTGGCTTGTCAGAAGGGGGACTAAGAATTTTATCCGGTCTCCTAGGGATTGGCTCCACAGTGTCCGGCTCCTTCCAAGCCCTGGTAGTAATCAAGTCTACCAGGGGGGTTGGCCGGGGGGTGGGGGCACACCCAAGAGGTAGATGGACCTGCATAGAACACCTCCAGAAACAGACTCATCAGAGAAAGTTTTCTGGGCTGACCACCCCCCATGTGCAGCATCTCCATAATGTCTCCAAAGGAGATGTCCTCTGGGGGTGACCTGGGGGAACCTTCCCCTTCCTCTAAGTCAGTGTCCTCCGTGAGGGACTCAGGGGAGTCTAAGTGCCTCCTCTTACACTTGTGAGGGACCTCCTCAGCGGGGCTGTCCGAAGAGGGCTCACCAACGGGGTCCTGTTCCTCTATGGAAACTAACTGGGGCGCAGACGCAGGCTGTCCCTGGGGCCGGACAATGGAAGACAGGCCCATATGCGAGGGAGTGAAGGGTGGATCCGTAGCACGGACCGGGGACCTAGAACTCGACAGCACCCACTACACCACGTCGAAAGCCAAAGGTGAAACACTCTGCCCTGGCTCAGAGAGTAGTCCCCTCGGCTCTGACGCGAGGACCGGTGTCGGAGCAGACAATCGGACCCAAAAGGGAAGTGTTCAGACATAAACGGAGCCGAAGACAAACTCACCCCTGTGGATCTGATGACTCAAACTCAAGGGTAAGGCCGGCGAAGTAGCAACTACTATCGGCGCAGACTCCCTGGCTCCAAGACGACTCTGATCAGACGGCTCTGAAACCCAATAGTGGATCAGAGAAGGAGCAATGGGTGCAAAGAAAGGGGCCGAGCTCCCTCCCGGTGGGGGAGGCAGGAGCACTCCCATCTGCATCTGGGCCCTGCAGGAATAGACGCATCATCCGGTCCATATCTGCGGACAGACTCCTGGTAGACCTGGAAGAAGTACGTCGAGGCAGGCCGGGAAGGCTGCCTAGACAACCTCTAAGGTAACCGGGACTCCTCCGGCAAGAAGCGTGGAGAATGGAGCCGAGAGGGGGAAGACCTGGAAACCTTCATGGGGGAACAAGTCAATTTAGCCGGCGGAGCCGAAGGGACTGATTCGGCCCACCGCTTATGGCTCTTGTGCCTATCCCTCTCCTTTTCCTTCTCTGTGTGTCTTCTCTTTACAAGAGTCTTCCTCTCCCTGGGAAGCAGCGGGAGGTAGAGTCCCAGCCAGGAGAGGGGGAGCTGAAGGCTGGACAGTCGCAGCTGTGACTGGTGCCATTGAGGGAGAGGAGGAAGAAGAATCCGGGGGCAAAAGTCCCGCCAGGATTAGCTTGCTTCCCCTGTCCCTCAGAGCCCGGGGGTTAAAGGCTGCACAAATCTGGCAGCCCGATGTTAAGTGGGCTACCCCCAGGCAGAGAATGCACAGAGTGTGGCCATCCGCTGGGGACAGCTTATGACCACACTCAGCACATTTTGAAAAAATGGCCTTAGGGCCCTCGGCCATCGCACTCAAGCACACACCCTAACACACAGTAATGGGAAGGGAAAAAAACACTAATTTACTACTAAATAAAACTAAAAAATGGTTTAACTAAACTAAGGGTCTACCACACACACACAGAAATCGCTATTTTAACAGAAATACTCAAATTCCTCACCTAAAACGCTAAGTGCTCATCCCTTATGCTTCAGAAGCCGCGGCAAACGAGATCCAAGGACTAGAGGGAGGTAGCAGGGTATTATGGGTAAGGGGGAGGAGCTGAAAGCTTGGACCTGGGGTCGGATCAGATACCCACAGGTTGCTGATCAAATGAAGTTAACTACTTCAGATCAAAAATTTCAGGAGACTGCTGACCGGCATGTGCGAACTGCTTCTGCTTCGGGCACCGCACGGCAAGAAAGACTGATGTAATGGCGTCGGCTGCATGTTTTATACCCCTGATGACCTGACATCATGGAAGAAGAGACAGCATCCGAAGCATAAATCCAAAGACTCTGGTATTCAGGTCGGCTGAGGGCTACCTGCAGGCAGATAACTCAAATGCGATGACTGCAACAGTGAAAAACAAACAGCATCTGCTTTTCTTATCCCTCAAAACTAACATACCAACCTTCCAAAATGCAGAACTTTTCATCAGTTATGTATAGCTGGCCTCTACATACCATGTGGTAATATTAGCTTAACATTAATGTATTAGGTTTCTCAAGGCTCTTTTTCCTGGTTTTTTTCACCTTTGCAAGGAGAGCTTTAGAACTCCAGGCCCTTATGAGAAGAGAGCTTCTTACAGTCTTCTACAAGGGTAAGGTGTCCCAGAGGACAAAACTCTAATTTCCACTGCAGTTTCTAATGTGACTGACAAAAGCTATTTGGTTTTTCGTCTTTTTCATAGCCAGGCACAACAAAAGCAGACGGACTACTACACTACGTGATGTTCAGACTGATTTTTTTTTGCCACACTTTTTGGACCCCCCCCCCCCACCAGTTAACCATCAGCTGATGCCAAGGCCTCTCCTCATCCACTGGGTCTAACAAATGTAATTTAGCTCTCCCAGTGTAGCTCATTCAGGGCAGGTAAGGACATCAGGGCTTCCACAGGCAGTCTCTTATTACTGCCAATGAAAATATTAACTTAATTGTTTGCTGGATAACTACAAGTGTTACTACTGAAACCATTACCTTAACGGTGTCAACACGGACTGGTTATCTGTGACAAAACACCCCAACTAGTAGCCTCAACATGTATGGGTTCAAGCAGGTAATCTTCTCCTACTCAGTTCAACAAATAAAATTATCAAAATTCTATCCTTGACTGGATACTCGTCTTCGATCCCAGCAAGTATGCTAAATCAGGGGTATTACTCTATTCCTTTAGTGACCATCACCCTATATTTGCCAGCAGAGATAGCACCTACCAGCTAAAAAGACATCTCAAAATGGAACTACGAGAAGTCTTTAACTTTCATCCGGACACCATTTAATAAAACCCCTGACTTGGTCTCCACTCAAACCCTACCCCTAGATGAATCCGTTAACCAATCCGACAATATACTCTTCTTGTTCTTTTGGCTGCTCCCATTAAAAGTCGCCACAGCAGATAAACTGTTTCCATTTCTTCCTGTCCTCTGCATCTTGCTGTCACACCAACCACCTGTATGTCCCTCTCTCATCACATCCATAAACCTTATCTTAGGCCTTCCTCTTTTCCTGTTACCTGGTAGCTTCATCCTTAGCATATTTTTCCCAATATACTCTGCATCCCTCCTCAAAGTCCAAACCAACGTAATCTTGCCTCTCTGGCTTTTTCTCCAAACCTTCCAACCTGGGCTGACCCTCTAATATACTTATTCCTAATCCTGTCCATCCTCGTCACACCTAGTGCAAATCTTCAACTCTGCCACGTCAAGCTCTGACTCCTGCCTTTTTGTCAATGCCATTGTCTCCAACCCATATAACATAGCTGGTCTCACTTGATCCCAAGTACTTAAACTCATCCACCTTCACCACCTTTACTCCCTGCATCCTCACCATTCCTCTATCCTCCCTCTCATTCACACACATATATTCCATCTTAGTCCTGCTGACCTTCATTCCTCTTCTCTCTAGAGCAGATCTCCACCTCTCCAGGGTCTCCTCCACCTGTTCCCTACTCTTACTACAGATCACAATGTCATCTGCAAACATCATAGGCCACGGGGACTCCTGTCTGAGCTTGTCTGTCAACCTGTCCATCACCATTGTAAATAAGAAAGGGCTCAGAGCTATCTTTGATGTAATCCCACCTCCACCTTAAACACATCCGTCACTCCCACCGCAGACTTCACCGTTGTCACACTACCCTCGTACATATCCTGTACCACTCTTACATACTTCTCTGACACTCCCGACTTCCTCATACAATATCAACAATATACTCATTAATACTTTAAATACTCTTGTGCCTACCAGAAATGAAAGTAACTATTCAAAACCGACTGGTTGACTCATTCAATTAGAATTATCGAGCATAAATGTGACAAAGCATGGAAACAATGTGACAAAGATAAAATCCCTCAAAATAATAACTATGTACTCACCATAACTTGGTATATGTGTTATCCGTAGTCACCATTCATCAAGTCAGGGTCTAAAATCAGAGCTGGCATACTTTTAGACAACAGCTTACCTCAAGCTCCTCCCCTCCCGTGATGCTCTGTTGCCCTCTAACCCCTCAGATCAAATTTGTGCTGGAGAAGGAAGGCAGACAGAAAAGCTTGCCACCAACAAAGGTCCACCAACATCCTGCTAATCCTTCAGGAAGGGGGCCGGAGTGTGGGACCATGATGAATGGTGACTATGGATAACACAGATACTAAGTTATGGTGAGTACATAACTATTAATCTGATGTTATCCTAGTCACCATCTATCACGTCAGGGTCAGAGTACCCAGCTACCCAAAACCCAAAACCCTGGGTGGCCTCAAGGAAGGACATGCCGAAGAACCGTGGAGCCAAATGAAGCCCTTCCTCTAGAAATCAGGTCAGGTTTGTAAAGGGAAATGAAGTTATGAGGGGAAGACCAAGTTGCTGCTGCACAAATGTCATCCAAAGACTGGCAGGCTATGAATTCAGCTGAAGTGGCCAGTGCCCTGGTGGAATGAGCCCTAACTGGTCCAGGCAAAGGAGAACCACGAGGAGTAAATGAAGGAAATACACTGAGAAATCCAACGGGAAACAGTAATCTTTGACACCACTTGGCCCTTTCTTTTAGGTGAGAAAGCCACAAATAACTGGTCTAAGAGCTGAAACGATTTAGTTCTATGCAGACAAACAAAACTGACGAACATCTAATGTACGTAAAATGTACTCTCCCCCTTATTGGTATAGTTAGGGAAGAACACCGGAAGTTGGACTAATTGAGATTGGCCTCTGAAGCAACCTTGGGCATAAAAAAATAAAAGAATTGGGCTTCAAAGCCACTATCTTTATGAAATATTAAATAAGGAGGCTTAATTGTAAGAGCCTGCAACTCTGATACTCTTTTCGCTGATGTAACGGCCACTAAAAAGGCAGTTTTCCAAAATAGAAATTTAAGATTGCAGAGTGCAGCAGGCTTGAAGAGGGGCTTAAAGATTACAGCTCCAAAGAAAGATCCCACAGGGGAGAAGAAAACTTGGGGGGGGGGGCATAGGAAAAACAAACCTTTCAAAAAGGCTTTGCAGAGCCAAGAAGAAAAGGTGGGATTGTTGAGATCGAAAATTGGAAATTGCTGCCGACTGACCTTTGATCGTAGAGAAACTGGCACCCTCCTTAAAAGAGAGGCCAAGAAAAGGAGAATCTCAGAAATGGGAGCAGAAAAGGGATTGAGATTCCTATCTTTCTCCCAGATGTCGAATCTTTCACTTACTCCTGTAAGCTTTCTTCGTGGAAGACTTCTGGGAAGGATAATGTCCTTAACTGGCGACACTTGCCTGGACTTGGCCAAAAATCACTGGATATGGACAAACCACACTGTCAGACGGAAGGTCTGCAAATTCGGGAGCGGCAGTAGTGACGGATGGGAGATTAGATCCAGAATCAGATAAGTACCCAAGGTGGGTGCTTCAGATGAGACTAAGAGGGGGAACCACACCTGCCAAGGCCAGAAGGGGGCAATGAGGATCAACTGTGTCTTGAGGCATCTGGCTTTCTGAAGAACTCTGGGATTTAAAGGTAACGGAGGAAATGCATAAAGGAGACCCGGAGGACAAGCGTGAGTCAGTGCGTCCCTGAGGGACTCCCCCTCTGGGGGGATCAAGGGAAAGTAATTGCTGCATTTATGACAGAGGGGAAACAGATAGCAGCTCGGCTGCCCCCAACGACAGAAAATCTGCTTCGCCACTACAGGATTCAGGGACTACTCGAGGGGGGTCAGAATAGCCCTGATCAGCTTGTCTGCCAGCATATTGGATGCTCTGGGAATATGTGTTTGCAATGAGAAAGTGCCCTGAGGACATCGCCCATTCCCAAACCCTCATGACAAAGCAGATAAGAAAGTGTGCCCCCTTGCTTTATTTACCACACAAGAGCCATGTTTGTCCATGTGAACTGCTATCATCCTCAGAGGGAGGCAATCCTGAAAAGCTTGCAATGACAGAAGGACTGCTGTCATCTCCAGAATGTTTATGTGCAGTTTGTTCTTCGAAGGGGACCATGTTCCTTGGACAGTCGTCCCCTGAAAGTGCCCCCCCGAGGGAAGTGTCCGTGGTGACCTCTGCCATGGGAATTGGGGGGGGGGCTGCCCACTAGGAGGTCCGGGGAATGCATCCACCATGAAAGGTGTTTCAGACGAATGGGGACCGACAGGGGATGAGACCGAGCAGACCACTGGACCGCTAGGGTCCAATGCAGTACTCTCATGTAGTACCTTGCTAGTGGAATGAGATAAATGACTGCTTCCATGGAACCTAGAACCCTGAGAATGTGTGACACTGGAGGATGACAAAGTTTGCTCCAGAAGAACCTAAACATGAGAGCGGATAAGAAGCTTGCATAGAGGAGGAAAAGCTGCAATCTCCAAGGTGGTATCCAACTGAGTGCCTATAAATTCCAATTGTTGAGACGGGATCAGGGAATATTTGGCCAGATTCACTGTTGTCCTAAACTGATCAAAGAGCCGAAGCAGGAAATGTATGTTTTCCAGCAGTTGATGCTTTGTGGAGGCTGTAAGGAGCCAATTGTCTAGGTAGGGAAACACCTGGGAGTCCCCTGCAGCCCAAGATGAGCTGCCACTACTGCCATGCATTTGGTGAACACCTGGGGGGCTGTGGTGAGGCCAAAGGGCAGGGCTCTGAACTGAAAATGATCAGCTCCTAAGCGAAAGCGGAGAAATCTCCTGGACCACCGTTCTATCTTGATATCGTAGTACGCATCCTGGAGATCCACAGAGCACATACAGTTGTTGCTGTGCAAAAGATACACAATGGCCTGCACAGTGATGATAGGAAACTGACTTCTTGACAAATAGGTTCAGTAGGCCGAAGTCAAAAATGGGATAGGTTCCCCCTTTTCTTGGGTACTAAAAAGAAGTGGGAGTAAATTCCGGATCCTCTCTGTCCTGTGGGGACCTATTAGATGGCTCTTTTTGAAGGAGGTTGGAGACCTCCAGGCGGGCTAACTGACTGGGTGGTGCTCTGGGAGAGTTCTGTTCTTTGGTGGGGTTTCTGAAAAGGGAATGCAATAGCCCCTGGATACAAATGTCAGCACCCACTGATCATTTGTGTTATTTGCCCTGGCTAAATGGTGCAAAGCCAAATGACCTCCCCGACTGCCTCCAGGGCAGGACAGTCTGGCAACATCTCAGGGACGTTGAAAGGGTTCCTCAAAGAAAGGCTCTCTGAAGCCTTGATTTTGCGGGCCTCCTCTGCCTCTGGGGCGGTCCGTCATTGAAGCCTCTCCCCCCTCCCCTGGAAGAGGAATTGTCTTGAACTTCCTGAAAGGAAGACTGCTCCTTGTAGAACCACATCTTTCTATCCCCCTTTTGGGTATTAGAAAAGGACCTTTGGGGGGGGGGGGTTTAGAAAATTTGATCCCAACAGCATCTTCCCTTCCTGTTCACTGCTAGTTAAAGTCTCCTTAATGCTGGGTCCAAAGAGGGTGGAACCATCACAGGGGGAATTGGTGAAAGATGCTAAGAAGGCCTCTGCAAACCCACAAACGCAGCCAGGCATGGCGCCAGATAGCAATGTCTGTACCGGCTGCCAGTGAGGAACCTTCTGCAACACTGGAGATTTACTTCTATATCCAACCCGTCCATGAGGTTAGAGTGTCCAGCTTGGGAGAAACTGACTTAAATTCCTCCAGAGACATGGACTCTGCGAGGGAAGTTGAAAGTTCCTTAAATCAAGTCTGAAGGAGACAGTCAGGCGGTGACCTTGGGGACCTGTCCCCTTCATTGGCATCCATGTCCTTGGTGAGGGACTCCATAGGGGAGGTTCAAATGCCTCCTCTTACATGTCCTCCGCCGGCTTGGAGCTGTCAAGTGCCGAAGCACAGAGGAACAGAAAATGGTCTGAAGAACCCTCCTTCATGGAATCTGGAGCAGCAACTCAAACAAGTGGCCCTGCCTGTCCCAGGGTAATGGAAACAGAACCAGCCATCAATCCTGATGGGGTAAGAACCAAATAGGGGCCAGATACCCCAACTGCCTCCAAACTGTGCACCAGTCCTTGAGAATCCAATCTGTGTAAGGTAGGATGAGGAGAAGTTAAGGAGGGAGTGGAAGATGGTTCCCTGGGCCTGTGGGTCAGGGAAGCCAAAAGCCCCAACTCAATTCGAGCCTTTAAGGACCGCATCATCCTGTCCATGTCTACAGGGAGAATGCTCCTGGAAGACCAGGAGGAGATGGACGACCTCTCTGGAATATTGTGCCCTAAGGATCTCCTTCTGCAATCTGGATAATGGGGCTTGCATGGGGGGGGGGGGTAAAAAAGAAGAAGTTATGTACCTCCCATAACGTTGTCTTCATCTCGCCTCGGCTCCGACTCGGCCATCTTCTATAGCACAAGAGCGGTTTACTGGCTCGAGGCTACTCCTTATCCCATGATGCCTAGCGATAGCTACCCAGATCTCGTTTGAAGTAGCTAACCCCAGACATAGCCAGAGAATATACCTGTCTATACAAAAAGGTTGAGCAGACCTGTCATACTCTCTAAGTCAGTAGAGGAAACAAGGCGGAGAACACTCAGCCAGTGAAACCAGAACTCCTCTCGGTCCAAAAGGACAGGGGGATGGAGGGTGGGACGCAAGAAAAAAGGCGAGATGAAGACAACTAACATGGAACATTATGGTAGGTACATAACTTTTTTATGCCAAGTTGTCTATCTTGCCTTCATTCTTGCTGGTTGGGACAGCGTCCCTAGCACCTACAATCCTGGGCAGCTCATTGGAACGGACTCTTCAGAACAGTGGAACCAAAGTCAGCTCTGCTCCTGGAGATCATATCTAGCTTGTAATGAGAAATAAAGGTATGAGGATTTGCCCACGTAGCAGCTGCACAGATAGAATACATGGGCAACCTAGACTGGAAGGCTACAGAGGTGGCCAAGGCCCTAGTAGAATGACCTTTCGGTTTAATAGGCAACCCTGTTCCTTAATTGATAATGAAAGTAATAGTGTGAGACAACCACCTGGATAAGGTCACCTTGGAAACTGGGAGACCTTGTTTGCCTAGAGCATAGGAAAGGAATAGTTCCTTATTTCCTTAGTCCTGTGCAGGTAAAAACGCAATTGTCTATGAACATCCAATTGGTGTCATTTGTACTCTGCCTTGTTGGCGCGATTCGGAAAAAAAAAAAAAAAAAACACAGGAAGGTCTATAGATTGGTTTAAATTATTTTCTGAGCAGACTTTCAGAAGAAACTAAGGATTAGTCCTCAGAGCAACCCTGTCCTTATGAAAAACCAAGTATTGAGAACGAACACAGTGCCTGAAGTTCAGAGACTCGCCTGGCTGAAGTAATAGCTACCAGAAAGTGTCTTCCAAGACAGAAACTTAATAGGGCAGGACGCTGCTGGTTCAAAAGGGGGCAGAATTAAGGAAGTTAATACCAGATCTCTTGCTGGAGGCCCAAGGAGAGTGGCCCCTCTCAAAAAAGCTTTACAGAGGTTGAGACAATGTCTGAATTTGACAGGCCGACATGAAAGTTAGAAATGGCCGCTAATTGGACCCTAACTGTAACAGAAGTGGACCCAGAATGAAACAGTTGTGCTAGGAATTCTAGAATTTTGTGGACTGGGGCTGAAAAGGGATCTACGTTCCTAGCCTCTGCCAAACAAGAAAAACGTTTCCATTTACTAGCATAGGTTTTCCTGGTTGTGGATTTGTGAGAGGAGACAATCTCGCGTACAGCCGGGGAAATACTAGGAAGCTTGGCTAGGGTTGGAAGTGGAGCAACCAAGCTGTGAGCTGGAGGGTTTGGAGGGATTGATGCAACCCGCTTGATTGATGAATCAGTAGGTCTGGAATCGGATCCAAAGTCCAGGACTGATTGAGAAGGTAATGGTGCAGGAACAGGAACCATATCTGTCGAGGCCAGTAGGGGGCAATGAGGGTCATTCTGCAACCCAACGATATTGCTTTCTGTAGGAGTTTTGGAATCAGGGGAAACGGAAGAAAGGCATAAAGAAGTCCCTGATGCCAATCGTGGACTAGAGTGTCTCTGGGTGAGTGACCTGGAAGCGGAAGGCGGCAGAAGTAGTCGCTACATTTGCTGTTGAAGGGGGTGGCAAAAAGATCGCAGCAAGGCTGTCCCCATTTGCGGAAGATAAGATCCGCAACTTCCTGATTCAGAGACCACTCGTGAGGCATGAGGATAGCTCTGCTGAGCCTGCATCAGAATTTGTACTTGCTGATGAATTGTAGACACCCTTTCTGGCGGTAGCCTTGCGGACATGTTCCTTGTGTCCAAGTCTGCACCTATGTAGGTGATAGATTGACATGGCAACAAGGCAGATTTTTCGAAGTTTATTGTAATGCCTAGCTGGGAGCAGATTGTGAGTGTGTAGTCCCTTGCTTGTAGAAGTTGATGCCTGGTAGTAGCAGTGAGGAGCCAGTCGTCTAGATATGGAAACACCTGGAATCCTCGACGTCTCAGGTGAGCCGTGACCACTGCCATACATTTCGTGAACACCCTGGGGGCTGTGGTGAGACCAAAGGGCAGAGCTCTTAATTGGTAAAGACTGGCTCCCAGCCGGAAGTGAAGAAATCTCCTGGAGCGCCTGTCCATCTTGATATGGTAGTACACGTCTTGAAGATCTATCGAGCACATCCAAGTGTCCTGACCCAGAAAGGGTAGAATGGACTGAAGCATGATCATCTGAAACTGCTCTTTGTACAGACCTGTTTAGTCTGCTGAGATCCAGAATCTGTCTCCAGTCCCCTGTCTTTTTTGGTACCAAAAAGAACCTTGAGTAAGTTCCGGATCCGTGCTGGTCTGCCTGGACTTCCTGGAGGACTCTTTTCTAGCAGTTTTGAAACTTCTATTACTGCTTGGTCCTTCAGATTGGGTGGAACGTCTGGAAGGGGTTTTGACGGTAAGAGGGGTTGACAGAAAGGAATTATGTAACCTCTAGATATAATGGACCGTACCCATCTGTCTTGTGTTAAATTTTGCCAGGCTTTTGTGTACAGTGAAAGTCTTCCCCCAACTGCCTCCAGAGGTGGGCAGCCGGGCAACCCTTCAGGGATGCTGAAAGGGCTTATCAGAGAAGGATTCTCTGTTGCCCTGGTTCTGCAGACCCCCTCTGCCATGAGGGTGGCGTCTGTTATTGTTTCCCCCTCTGCCCTGGAGGAAAAGTCGCTATGCGTGTCAGGCGAGGCTCCCTGGGATTTTCGGAACCACATTTTGCCACTCTTCTGACGTTTGGGGTATGGTCTAGGAGTGGAAAAACAGACTCCCACAGCAGAGAGATTCTTGCCTTCCTGCTCACACCTAGTCAAAGTGTCTTTCATCTGTGGTCCAAAAAGAAAGGACCCATTGAAGGGGGTGTTGGTGAATGACGCTCAAAAGGGTTCTGCAAAATTACACAGCCATGCATGCCTCCTAAGGGCCACACCCGTACCTGTGGCTCTACTCGCACCATCGGCTGCATAGGAAATGAGCCTCATGGAGGAGTTAACTACAGAATTAAGCGTCGCCAGCTGGGAAGCCACTTTAGCTTGAGCCCCCTCAGCTGACGGATCTTGAAGGGCTTCTCAGAGCTCATTAAGGAGATCCCTCTGAATCCGGGTAAAATGACATAAGTAGTTCAGTGACCTCATAGAAAAAGATCGCTGAAGTGAACATTCACTTCCCGTATCTGTCCATGGTCCTAGACTCCTTGTTAGGAGGATGGACAGAGAGGTCTCTGCTAACTTTTTTGGTGGCTGCTGCCACCACCATGGCATCAACAGGAACACCTTTGGTAAGGAACTGCTTATCTTGGGGTGCTGTGATGAACTTGCCAGGTCTCCTGGGAGTAGGTTCCACTGTATCCGGAGCTGACCAAGCCTTTCAAGCCACCACTGCCATAAGTGGATCGAAAGGCAGAGAAACCCAGGAGGTGGAAGGTCGGGAACCGAACGCATCCAGAAATACAGACTCATCCTCGGTAGGGGCTAGGGGGTTCCAGTTCCCCCTCTGATGAGGTTTCCTTCTCGGACATCCTAGAAATGCTTAAGCAGAGGGGGATCTTGGAGACCCTTCCGAATCATCTAAATCTGTATCAGAAGTGACAGACTCAGGGGAGTCAATGTGCTTCCTTTTGCACTTCTTACAAGGGGGCTCCTCTGAATGATCAGGGGAGGCCTCAGAAGAGGAAACACCCAGTGGGGTTCCCTGGAGCACCGGTTCCCTACATTTGGGGTCTGGAGGAGGAGCGAGACGGAGCCGGTGGGGCCGAGAGTGGAGCTGACTCAGTGGCCAGCACACTCCTGACATTGAAGGCGTCCCTGCCACAATACAGAGAAAGCTCCTGTTCAGAAGAAATTAGAATCCCTCTCCGCACAGAGGGAGACGGCTCCGTGGCAGATGTAGGAGCTGAGCTCACCTGTGCCGAAGCTGTTAGAGGGAGAATGGGGTCGGACAGGGGTCCGATGCCACTCGCCCCCCTCGGAGCAGACGAGGGAACCCCAGCGCCCAGATCCCTCGATAGAAGGCACCACCGAAGGGATCGGAGCCAACGTCAGAACCGGAGACAGAGTTATCGGAGCAGACTGTTCCACTACTCAAACCTCAACGAACTCCGGCTCCAAACTCATTGGAGTCAGAGGAGGAATGTCGATAGAAGTGGACGGAGCAGACACCTGTTGAGGAGGGCTGTACAACATCTTGGCAAGTGCCTACGACTTTAGCAACCTACTGACCACTCTCTCCACATCGTGATCGGACAACCTAGAGGACCGAGAGGAGTGAGGATCGGTGACCGCGCTCGCTTTGAAGTAAAGGAGACAGAGGGGCCGAACGTACCGATTCAAGTGAAGGGGACCTTAGCCTCTTGTGGCTCAGCAAAGGCTCCGAGGTTTGATGGAGACGACGGGGAGATAAGTCTTATCGGTACCAGCCAGAACCTAAGTAGAAGGTAGAGTCGGAACAGAGGACTGCTCCGAACTTGGAGCAGACGGCTTGGTAGATTTAGGAGATTTCATAGGCAGAGCTCTTGGCCAGTGAATCCTGGGATTTTAAAAGACTCCTGAGAATAAGCTTATTCTTATGCTCCTGCAGGACTCTTTTACTAAAGGCATGGCAGAAAGAACAAGAGTCCTGCAGGTGCACAGCGCCTAAACAGACG